>NC_134770.1:2500-602500 GCF_050436995.1 Anticarsia gemmatalis | reverse complement strand
AGTTTGTACCCATTCGAAAACTGTGTAAAAGAACTTTAATTGAAAACATCGCGATGCAACCTTGCATGCCTAAGAGTTCTTTAGAACAGTTCTTGAATGTCTATATGCAAAGTCCCCAACCCGCACTTGGCCAGCGTGGTGTACTCAAGGCCTAAATCCTCCCTTATTACAGGAGAAGACTAGAGGCGACCCTTGCTCAGTGAATAAAATAAAATAAATTTTACCGCTGGGCAAGGATCTTCTCTCGCAATGAGGGAGCGGTGAGACATTAATAGGTCGAATTTGTTATATGTTTATTTATATGAATATAAACTTGATCCAGTCAGCTGATCGACGTCATATCGTAAGCGTCCTTGCGCACCGCACGCCGTATGATTTTACAATACTATTGCATTTCTCATGATAACGACAAGGTCGACACACCTGTGCATCGACTATATTCCGTGTATTCTATGTATTTAATGTATTCGGTGTATTTACCGGTATAATTAGTTTTGTATTTGGGGTAATTGCGAGGAAAAGGTAGGTATTTATCCTTGATTGAGTTGACTTTTGATGTAGTGATTATAATATACATAAATATTGTGTTGTTATAGTAAATGTGAACTTGATTAGATAATCAGTATCTTTTTTGAAGTACTTAGTTTTTCGTTCGTGTATGTTGTTTATGAAGCTGCATTCCTTTAAAGCAACGTCAAATGGACGAGACTTCTTTGATATTTTGGGTCATTTTTTTAGGTGTTAGTATATGAAATTTCAAATTTTGAAAGTTTGCAAGTTTCTGACACTAAAAAATAAGTCATTTGCTTGTGAGCATTGTCATGTTTATTCAGTTAGTGTTCAAGCCTATTGAGGGATCCGTAACGGAGTGGATAAGGTTGTAGCCACTACTAATGATTCTGGAGACCGTGGGTTTGATTCCCACACAAATTGTTAAATCCACAAACAGTCATTTCGGGTTCTGCGTCGTGTCCATTGCTTTTTTGTTTTGTAAAAGTCCTTGCAATACATTCAAAATATCTCCAGCAAAAAAATTAATTAACTCAAAACGAATACTATCTATTGTTTTTATATTTTATATATCGCCTTTCACCTACAACATATCGTAACAGTGAAACAACTCATGTTTGTTTTAATTACAGTAGCACACGACACAATATGTTTACTACAACTACGACACTACATAATAATATGTAGTATGTATGTATGTATGTTTAATAAACCGTGTCTCATAACAATTAGACAGACAGTCGGTGAATGATCTTGAAATGGATTGCTTGTTGCCGTGTACGATAGTTTTTACGAATAATTTTTTTTATTAAAGAATTGTCGCCTTTGAACTTTTTCAACCCGGTTTTTACAGAAGAAAATGGGAATTAATTCGGTAATGATTTTTATTAGTGTAATTGTTACTTTCGATGTGTTAGCTATCTATCTGTTCGGCCTATTTTTCAACAGTTAGGTATCTCCAGTGTCTAGTAAGTTGGTAAGGATGTAGTAAGATCTTGTTTTGCGGTGATGAAAATATGATCACGGCAAAATCGACGTAAAAGAGATTAAAACTCAAATCTGATAGATTTCGTCGCTGTGTCTTTTTTATTATTTCTAAGAGTTGTATCCTCTTGACTGCACTAAGTAAGGGTTTTGACAAAAATCTCCTTCTTTTATTTTTACCCACAAGTCTTTCATTCTCAAGACAATAGACTAGACAGACAATAGACAATGCGGTATTTTACAATTTCATGAAGTATTTTCAATCTATAAATATATATGTTTATAGAAAGTAGTATAGTAGTACAAGTGGTGTAAGCACGCGACCTTTACCGGTTGTTGTTTGCACAGGTGCGCGTGCGCAGCGCTGAAGGATCCCGCTTGAGACCTTATGTCGTATTGTGATGTTATACGGAAATGGGATATTTTGTTTGTTTGGTTTTTAGTTTAGTCTAGGTATTATTCCTAGTTCTTTAGGTAATTTGGACGTATATAAACCAATTAATATTGTAGTAGGTCATTATTGAACGGTATTGTATGAACTGTTTAAGTCTCTGCAATGGTTTTTACGTCATCCAGCCCTTTCGAAATTTGGTTGCACGAGGATTGGTTCTCGTAAAATACGCAACTTTAGTTAAGTAATTCAATTTTTGTCCATTTTATGGCAATATTCCTACTCCTTCCGTCTCCACTTAAGGCTTATCTCTTTATTTATTTGTTTCGACTGAAGTCTTTTCTGTGGTTAGCAACACGCTCATGATATAAAGAATTTCTCCAATTAATTACAATTACATTAACATATTTCTTGTATATTTCCAGCCTGAGAAACAACGACAACTAGAAGTATCGAAGGTTCACACGGTGCGGCTCATGTTGGAGAAGGAACAGAAGTTTATCAGAGATTTACGAAGTAAATATTGACTTATTTATATTAGTACTCAGTACTTACTTATATTGAAAATCAATTCCTTCATTACTGTATTGTTTATAGATTTATGCTACTTTAAAAAAATGGCCCATGGAAAGCTGGATTGTGGCCGAGAGTGTTTATGATTCAATTCCGGGAGGGAACGGATATAATTATTTTTAAGGTCTTTTAAGAATTTACCCATCTAAGGCTTTGTGTTTACCACCTTCTATAAAATTCAATCTTTACCTTCAAAACGACAATATTTTATTTTGTTTCCAATAATTTAATTCGTAATCGTTTTTTGCAATGCAACCCAATTGCGAGGCATTCAAGCATAAGACTCAAAAATACTCAAATCAAACTAACACCCCACCTTACAACTTCCAGATGAAATCTCTAAAGTGCCAGACGTTCGCAAACAAGCCGAGCTACAATCAGCTGAGCAGCGATGCTCCAAGCTCCAACACGAAATAGACACCATCATGGCCGGCCAGGTAATATCTACCTTATACCCATACATATAACGTCTATTTTCCATCACACCACCATAGACGAGCCTCACTCAACTGTTTGATACTGTATTGCAGCCATTTTTTTTACGTATTTTTGATTTCATTTTTTGTATCTCACTGTATTTTTTTATATTCTATGTGTTGTGGGTACGTTTGCGGATAGGATTGTTGTATAAAGTATGATAATTTTGAATGAATAAATAGACTTTTAGAATAAATGAATTCTCAATGAATCTCTTTATGTGGGTGTTATTATTGTCAATAAAAAATTCTGACTGCATTTTTCTGCTATGTTTTCTTCAGAAATGGTCATAGAGTTGATAATTTTGATCGATAGATGGCGTTAAAGTAACATTTCTCTCGTAGATTCTTATAGGTAATGAAATATGGAATAGTATGGATCAGATAATAATAACCCTTTATATGAAATTTACTTGCATTTAACACACGATTCTTATCAGATGTTCTTAGGTGGTCTTTAAAACAGTACTTTTTATAAATGTTTAATTCAAACCTTGCCTCAAAACAATTACCACATCAAAATTTAATAGCCAATAAACAAAATTAGCTTGAATTTCTAATCAATCAACAATGAACTTCATTAGCTATTCACTGCGTGTTCCGTAAGGGCTGTATAAATTGTCTCTAGCATAACTACGCGTTGTACACGACACGGAGTTACTATGCTCTAAATAGCGGAGTCATTTCGTTTTACTGCTGACATTTGAATTGATGGCTTTAATATGCAACTTAGATATGCAAATAACTGTATTTCGTATTGATTTATTGAAGCTGTATTGAGTTAATTCATGAACAGGATAACTAATTATCGCTTATGGACTGTTTAGTAACGTGTGTCGTTAAGTTAAGGACTTCTAGTTTTATCCTATAATGTTAAGGTGTTTTATTGTGACAATTAAGTTAACTTTGATATTAAAACATACCATATACTTCTCTTCCTTCTTTTGCAATATCATCATCATTTCTATATCTATCATATTTTAAAGATCCGATATTAAAGAAATTTCCTAGATTGTATAATTTTGAATCGTTAAAGCTTAAAATTTCAATTTAATTAAATAATTATTATTGAGAGCTTAATTCAATCTTTTAGGTTTCCTTTCGATAGATCACATTTAACTGAGAATTCACTAATGTTTTAAAAGACATGCTTTATACAGAATCGCGTCCGCAAGTGTAATAGATGAGGCGAAAGTGATTTGTCCATTATGTATTAAACATTAATATTGTCCCATGTAACAAAGCGATGGTACATCTCTTATTTTGAAATTATTCAACTTTTACTGTCAGATACTTAAATTGTATTTTTTATTAGTTTGAGAATATGAGTGTTTGGATATTCAGGTTCACTTTTAGTGTTAGCATAATTCAAATCTGATAATACTACTATATTTTGGTCTGCTGTCTTATTAAGGTTTTAATTAAAAGATGTTGGGCTTGTGCTTTAAACTCCTAGACCATAGATTTTAAATCCATAGCAGCGATCGTATTTACTGTAATGAGATTTCTGTGCCTTATTTTTGAGGTCACCACTGATTTTAAGGAAAGACAATAATATATTCCAATGTTTAAGTTTATCTTTTATCTATGTTGCTATTCTGATCCTGTGATAATAAACGTCACCATCAATTGTGAAGACTAGAATTAGAATATCCACGCACACAATATTCAGCAAATATTATAACGCAAAAGTTGAATAATTCCGCTAAGAGATGTCGCCACACTAACACGTCTAATACTGGGACTCGTCGGGCGTTGTGTACCGTTCGCTTATATGCATGCTTGTCTATATCATATAATATTATTATATATGTGTTTTATATAAGTGTCGTGTTTTGTCACCCATCTATATGTCCAGTTTTATAGTGGTAACGTTTTTTGAGATATTTTTTTTATACATTTTTGTATAAATACTAATTGGATTTTTACCTTTTTTATATTTTGGCGTTCGTTTTTCTAGATATGTGATCTTATTGTTGTAAATAAGGAGGTCAATTTTTGATCCGATAGGTAAATTTGAATGTCGTTGGACGCTCTTACATAAAATATTCGGGCATCATCGTCTTCGAGTAGCTGCATTCTGCTAAGTTGATGTTTTCACACATTTACACTGAATATAATGTTCTACACTCCGGCTTCTTCAATAATAAATAATTGTCAACACATAAAAATATTCCACTATTTTAAAATCTATACACAAATCTGTTGAAAATAAAAACGCATCTAAGCATTTTAGGAAAACTAAAATTCTTCGATTTTCAATACACGATTAGTTATTGTATAATGTTATATTGTCTACGGCAGTTTAGCCGCGGTATGCATATTAGCAGACGGCACTGAACGTGTACCGACGCGAGCTTTCGTCTCTATGGTAACGGTCTTGTACAAACACAACAACTCACAGTACTTCGCTCACCTGTGCATAGATTATAGTGTAGGGTTCGTAGGGAGAGTTTACTGAACTAATTTTAATATTATTTGTTGATAATGCTGCCTATGTGTATTTTAGATTGTTCTTGTATGATGAGATAAACTTCAACAAGTAAATTTTTTTAATAAATATACGTCGTGAAACATTCGAAAATTGATAAAATCCTGTCATTTTTTCAATAAACAAATTGTACATATTTGAATTGTTAATGATAGTGCCAGATGATTTTTTTTTACTTTATTCTTTGTTATATAGAAGATATTAAGATTAGTTCAGTAAACAATCGATATACACATGTAAATTATCAAAAAAGCAGCCGTATCGTATTTATTTGGCATCTACGACACACTCGTACGCGCGCCACTGGTATGTGCACAAAGCAATGTCCCGCTTGCCTGGCAGCCGTCGACGCCGCGGCTGGCGGCGCGCAAGGCGCAGGACAAGGCGTCGTCGCCGGCGCCCAACACGGGCTTCCTGAGCGGCCTGCCGCGCTCGCTGTCCAACCTCACGGGCCAGAGCCTGCGCAACCTGCGCCACGCGCGCAGCAAGGAGCCCGCGCCGCCGCTCGTGCGCCAGAACTCCGACGACGGCGGCAAGCGCCACAACCACACCGTGCCGCTCGTGCCCACCACGTGCCTCGACAACGTCACGCCCCCGCCGCTCCCGCCGCGATCTATCGAGAGACCGAAACGCAACCCGCTCAGTCCTCCGCCGATGAATCCGCTAGCGATGGCCAAGCCGTCGTCGTCGCCGGGCCACAAGTACTACGGCCGGTATTACGAGGAGGAAGCGAGACAGTTCCGTCGGTCCTCTCACTCGCTGGACGGGGAGTTGGAGGGCCCGCAGCCGAACTCCATCGCGATGCAGATGAGCTATCCGCTTGTTAATGCACCGCCGCCGCCACTGCAGGTAACGTGATATGAATTGAGGTTGTGGAACAATCAAACTATGTATTATTTTTGGTATTTTTGCCCTGAAAAGTCTAAAAATATTGAAGTTAAATGTACTATTTAATTTTTTATAAAGTTAATTTGTATATACGAGCAATGATTAAGCTTGATTGATGTATTACATAAAAATTGTAAGGTTCAAAATGTAATTCAACGTAGGGTAGTTCGAAAAAATGTTGTTCCCAAACCTCATTTCGTAAAAGGTGAAGGTTTTTACACAGAAAACTTTTGTCTAGTAAAGCTGTATTACTTTCTGCGTATTTTTATTATTTCTTTTGATATTATTTACTTGGCTCATGCTTTCTACTTTGACGCTTGGATGTTTAAACACGTAATTTTTATACCTCTCGATGTATTAAAATAAGATTGTTATAAATGCAGGTAAAGTAAAATATATATATATAAATAAGGTCCTATAATTACATAATATTTGTACATAGAAAATGGCTATTTACTTTTGATAAGACTTTATTAAGAAACGTTTTCTATGGACAATATTGAAAGTGATTGCTATAAATATGATTTTGGGTTTATTTGTAATGTTTTAGCTATTGTAAAGAATATAGTAAGGAAGGAAAGAGACAGCAGATACAATATTATGCTCTATCCTTTTCTCTCTTACTGTTACAAAACGGGACAAAACACAATATCTTAAACATTACTTTTAAAATGTTTTATAAGTGATTGTTATAAATATCATCATGAATTCTATGTTTTTGTTAAATGCATAAGCATTTATATGTTATAACATTTCAAATCGTGACTAACAATATGTTCATATTAAAATTACAGCCTAACTAATTGAGATCTGTAACTTTTAACAAAATATCATTATTTATGAGATTTCTAATTTCATGCTATTAATTTTTATATTTATTTATTTCAATACTTTTATAAGATATTGAGGTTTGTTGATTCAATGTATAAGTATAGACTTTATTCATGTATTATTTGGTTATTTTTCGTTAATTAGTGAGGCTGCAAACAAAAAGAATGTACAAAAGTTCTTTTAGGTTTATTCATGGTGGCTCTGCCTGCGGTGAAGTTTACAGCTTGAAATACAATTGTAATAAATAGGTAGTTATAATTCTTCCTTAATCTCGAGTTTTGAATGTCGAGGCTCGATTGCCGAGTATCGAGAATCGACTAACGACTATCGACTATCGACTATCGAGTATCGAGTATCGAGTATCGAGTATCGACTATCAAGTATCGAGTCTCAAGTTGTGGATTCATGTCTTGATTTCTATTCTTATTAAATAACTAAAAGAACTTGAGTACATTATTATGATGGTTTATAAAGATGATTAACGTTATGTTCGTATGTGTACAGACTGACAATAGAACCGGGGTTCCCGTGCTGCACATGAGGAGTCGATCTTCTCCTGAACAGTTGGACCACGACTTGACGAGATGTGAGTATTATGGATACTTTTCGTTTTTAAATATATTGAGAGTGTGATAGTTATTTTTGAATGTTTAAACTATTACACAAAGAGGAGAGAAGTGGGTCTTACATTTACTTTACATTAAAAAACGAAAATGTCATATAATTTCCTTAAAATGACCCGATTTCAAAGAAAACGATGGACATGATTATTGAATAAACAATAAAAAAAAACTACCTAATTATGAATACATTATTTTTTGTTGGAGACATTATTTTCTATAACTATGATTTAACCTCATTTGTACGTGGTAATGATGTTATAAAAGACAAACCTTCGTATGACATAACATATACGGTTGCAGATTTATAGAGTTGTGAAAGTGTGCTATACTGAAAGAGCCTATCCTTTTAGATCAGGGGCTCCCAACCTTTTCTTAGTCGGGGACCATTTTTATATTATTGATGTTAGTAGTAGAGATCACTATATAAGTATATTGAAAATAAAGTGTAATAATTATCCTGAAAATTTAAAATCATTTGCGGACCATATTTTGACTTTCACGGACCACTGCTTGGGAACCACCGGTTTAGATTAACAACATTTGTTTTTTTATATTTCCATATTTTAATGATTGTAAATGTACTTTTCCAGCAGCGTACCCTCCGTCCCCCGCTATCCACCCCCCGGGCGCGGTGGGCACGGCGGTGGTGGGTCCGCTGGCGGCGAGTGTGTGCTCGGCGCTGCACAAGGACTGGGCCGACCGCGACACGCCGCCGCCCGGCACGCCGCCGCCGCCCTACCATACTAATACACAGGTACATGTCATCATTTATTCATCTAAATTTTCTAAATACTGAAAATAATGTCCTCCTAGCTACAGCGGCTAGTTTAAACTAGCTAACTGTGTAAAACTTTGTTTATAATGTTCAAAACTGACTGACTGTTTAGAGATTAGGTGCTGGTCAACTGGTTGCACCACTGGGTCTTTCTCCTCAATTTCGTAAAGAAAAACAAAACACTAAGTAAACTTTAAGTCCTATCCTTGTTAGCACAAATATGTTATTGTAAACTTGAAATATTTTTTTGTTTTTTCAGCCATGTTCAGATCCTCAAAGGGCCATCATATCTATGGAAGAAGATGACTCACCAGCATCTGTAAGTAAAAAAAATAAAAATATAATACCTAATCTTTGACCGTTTTAAAATAACACGTTAGTAAACTGTTACTCTAACTTTACTGTTGTATTTTGCAGGACAACTCGACATATTCCAGTTTGTTCTCGAACCTTCGCTCGGTGCGCGAGTCTAAAGCGAGAACAGCTGTACTGCTCAATTGGTTGCTCGGAGAGAGAAGGTACGTGAAACACAGTTATAATATTCTATGCCTTATGCCTTATCAATATTCTATGTAACAAATCATGGTAACATATTATTTTAGCCTATTTTTTTACAAGAAATTTGATTAAGAGCATCAGCTTTGGGTCCATTGGAAAAAACTACCACTTCTCCTCGATCGTTCAATTGGTAAATCATTCGACTTAGTGTCCGTTACCCTGTGTCTACATTCTGTTTATTTCCTACTATGACAACCTGCGTTCGAGTTGTTCGACGACACCGATTCTCTTAGACAGTATTATATGTTTTTTGTATTGTTATATGTTTCCATACTATACAATAGTTTTTTGGTGTTAATTGTGTAGATGCGCGTGCGCGTGCCTGCTGCTGGTGCTGACGGACGGGTACCGCGGCGCCAGCAACGTGCAGTCCCACACGCTGCGCCGCTGGGCCTACGAAATACACTCCACCTTCTTAGTGCCCAACGCGGTATGGACCATACTTCCTTTATTATGTACTTACCTGTAGCGGATCGCTACATGCAGCGACATCTACCGGGACCAGCGCACAACCAAAAACCACGCGCAGTTTGACTGACGTCACAAGTCCTGAATCGCGCTATCGAAGTTTGCACTGCAATTGACTATATATACAAGTTCCCGACAACAACAGTCGGGCAGCCTAGGCCCACCAGGCATGATCACCTCGCCTGGTCGGAGGATCCTCCCTTTGTGTTGGAGGAACATGATAACCTCGTTTCTCCACATACTTATAACAAAACAAATGTAGTGGTATCTATTTAACCTAGATTTCGTCGATAATATTGATAGTCCCATGTAATAAGGGGGAGCCTTTTGTTATATTTGCGGGCACGCTACCAACCTGCGGGATACTATTGAGGAAAATCCGAGACTTTGGACTTTCTCCAATAGAAATTGGATAAACAAACAATCAATAGTACTTTTATTAATACGGGAATCGCTTGGACCAAAATATTGTATTAAAACTAAGTAATAATTGTGTTGCTTTTTAATTTTACAGGCACTACAGTTGAGTGGAGTCGACGAGAACATGGCTAATGAAATCGAACATGTTTTAGTTAATGGTAAATATTGCAATAATTCTTATTTTTTATGTTTAAATACACCTGAAACATAAGATATTTTATTAAGAACAATTTTATTTAGGCATCTTTTTGTTTAGTTATTTACTTTTCACTATTATTTAACTATTTAAACCGAGTTATATAAAGAGAATGAAGTAGCAAAGAGTTCTTTTGCTCTTTCAATCAGTTATAATGCAAAGTTTCATTAAAGGACCATGATATGGTCTTTAATGGTCAACCTGATCAATGTGAGGTTCAAGTGTCTAGTTATATTGCGGGAAGAGATTTGTACTTAACAATAAACCAGTATGAAGTCACAGATTTTTCATGACAATATAATTATTGTTTAGAATACGAAAAGGAAGAGTTGCTCCGCAATGTGTTCCGCAAGGCTCGGCAGAAGGCGAAGGACGAGCTGAGCCAGCAGCTCACGGAGTTCCAGGTCAAGCGGCAGGTGGGGCTCGGCACGCTGTACGGGCCCGAGGATGCCGTCATCGACAAGTGCGACGTGGACAAGGCGCAGGTATGGGAGTTAAAATATGTGATTAAAAGTGAAGATTTAATTCGTTTTTATGAGGTAATAAATTAGGATAATTTTGATTTTACATACAGTAAATCTCGGTTAAAAGTTAAGTTTTATGAGTTGGCTGAGTTTTAAGTTGTGAATTTTGAGGTCTATGTTTTGATTTTTATTTGATAGTGTTTATTGTTATATTTTTCTTATACTGCGTTAGGTATATGTATGAACGTTATCTAAACATTTTGTTAAAGTACATCAATATATGATTTTTTTAAATTAATGAGTGACTGATTGATAAACAATGTATAGTTGAAATTATTGGGTGTAGAAAGTTGAAATTTCTTAGGAAGTGAAGAAGAGTATTATAGGTTCTTTGGAAATATCACTTTGAAGGGGGTGAAATTCTACGTATTAATATAATAATATCTGGTATACGTTCGCTGTCGTGTACGTCCATCTTTTTAAAAGTTAATCCATTGTCCGTGGTCCGCAGGAGCTGGTGGTGGTGGAGCAGCTGATGTGCGGGCAGCTGCGCGCCGTGTCGCGCGGGGCTCCGGCGGCGTGCGGCGCCGACGCGCACGGGGGACACGGCGACACGCACCACACGCTGCTGGCCGCGCTCATCGCTGCTGCGCTGTGTCTGCACTGCAGGTATATACGTACTATATCGTACTACTACCCACCTGTAACGATGCCCCGGGTTAATATGTATTGATTCACTATCTTATTGTTAAGCTGTCAATCAGGTTCCTGTGGCCAGTTGGCGCATCATAAAACATACACATTATACGATTGGTCACTTCGAAAATTGATATTAGCCCTTATAAACAAACTAAATAACCGGTTTTGTTGCTCTAACTTCAAGTTCATGGTTTATACACATTGTGTAATAAAGATCATAAATAAACATCCCATTTGTAAAATCTAATTATATCCTTACATCCAATAGCAATAACAAAAAAATACCAAAAACCGTTTATCTACACTACCTATCACACCTATGTCCGACCGCCCGCGACTCACGCAATTTCTCTTACACATTATTGTCTTCTAGCTTCTACTTCAACAATCAACCAAACTTTCTCAACCACAATCTGTTATTATTTGAATAAACCAACAAATATTCAACTTTACTTAACTATAATTAACACAAATCTAATTTAAACATATTTACACAAATCATAAACATTGTGTATTTGTAATAGTGATTCCCCTAACCACAATGCACTGATATAAAAACATATTGGACTTTTCCAATTTTAACAACAAATAGGACAATAACTTAAATTATAATAAGATGTAGATATCATTATTTTAATTAAGTAAAACTTAAACTACTTTTATATATATTTATATCTAGTCAATGTAACTGTTTTAAATATATTACACACTTTTGTAGCCCGATCGTAGGGATATTATATAATAATAAAATAAGCTATGTCTATTACATAGGACTAACATTGTTAATGGTAAAACGCGGATATATTTTAATACAACTCTGCCTACACTATATCATATAACAAACGTCATAATATATAATATAAGTCACAACAGACCTACAATCCCAAGTTTATAACACAATAATAATTAAATACAACATTTTCCTGTCACATTTCCTGAATTATTTTTAGTATAGTGTTCGTCGCGGGCCTAATAACAATGGTTAGTGTAGAGATAAGTGATATAGAAGCGTTGGAAGTTAGGCGGCGGTGGTGGCAGTCGCCAAAGACGAATAAATCTAAAAAGAAATTAAAAATTAACAAGTGAGTGGAACATATTTGTAAAAATATAGTAATTTTCCATTGCAAATGAAGTGTTCTGTTCATAATCGTGGTAAATGTTCAGTAAATGGGTTTGTTAGTGTGTTAAATAACTTTTGGTAGAAATATTGTATAGATGTACGTTTAGTGATATTTGAGTTGAGCGTCTTCATGTTATAAGTCGGTCCCAGTTGTTGTCAAAGATAACAGTTGTTAAGCTATGACAGAAGTTTTTGCGTGATTTGAACGACTTTGAGGTTGACCATGTATATCATCAGTATATAGGGGGTATAATCCTACGTGAATGGTCTAGGTTATAGGTACTAAGTAACACGAATTTTGTCGTAGTAATATGTGTATTAAAAATAATTATCTATTGGTATAATGGTAGAGGAAAATATCGTGATGAAACCTTTCATACTTGATAGGTTTTGCTTTTTATCTAATGGGGAAACCCATGCATAGCTGTGGGACAGTTACACTATTATTTTAGTCATTCAACCTTTATATTTGTAAAAATGTTGAGTATTAAATACTTTATTAGGAAAACATACGTCAAACGTGTTTTGTTTTAACCATAAAACCATTGACGTAAGTAAAGTTATTTGTGTGAATGCAAGTTCTAAGTATTATAATGCATTAGTAATCAATGTAATGTTTTGTTCGATTTATGCATTACATTTGACACGTGTCTTTGGGTGGAAATATTAGTCGTGTTTTTTGAGATATGCTTATAAAAGTTTTTGCGGTTTGTACACGAATGCTTATATTGGTCATAGTCCGCCCAAATCCGATGTCCGTTGTAGGTAAAAATGTCGGTTAACATATAAGGTATCGTAACCTTTAAAATTCTCATCGCCTTATAGTCGTTCGAATAGATCGTTTACGGTTTGTTTAGCAATTTATTTTTACTTTATAAATCATTTTATTTTTTTTAATAAATCATTTTTATAAGCAGTTTAAAAGTTTTTTGTCGAAAATCTACGACTATTATCTATAAGATTGTTTATATGCAGAGAGTGCGTGTAGGTGATTTAATAACTGGCGCCGGTATCGATCTTGACCATAATACTAAGCATTCATAGTAGTTTTTCAGATATAAATGTTCTTAACCAGGAATGTAGCGTATTCTGTAATTTCATAAATGAAGATTTCCGCCGTGCTACTTTTTCCTGAAAAAGCAAAAATAGGCAATGTTCAAAGTCGGTTTTCTAGTTTCAGCAGCAGTGTGTATTGTAGTGACTCGTAAGTGTTATAAACAGCACAATGCACATATAGTTATTATTATATAATTATTGAGATGAAGTCATAATGCATACCAAAATATCTTGCTAGGAAGTATATAATAATGCAAGGAAAATATTATGTTTTATATGAAGTACTTAATATATTGTTTAAATTATTATTATTTATGTAATGTCTATTCATGATTTAGTTATTACAAGAATAAACTATTATGTTGTAACTAGTGAGATGTTGTTGCATAATTTGTTACATAAGAAATATAATATTGTTATCATATATTTATACGTTTAGAAATAACACTGCAGTTGTATACCAACTCATAAGAAATAAAAAAAAAATACTTTCATAATATATGGTAAATAAAAATTATTTATCAATAAAATCACTTAAATCTGCCCAAATTACTTTCAAGTTACTTTAAATCAATACCAAAATAATAAAATCCTATCAATTCACACATCTGACTACATTATCCAACGTTACTTTCTTCTTTGATCGTTACCAATTCAAATTATTTCAGTCACATGAATGCTCTCAATATTCTTAGATGAATGGCATTTTTTGTAACTCATTACTGTCCCACTGCTGGGCAAGGGTCTCCTCCAAAACGAGGGGGAGCCACGCTGGCCAAGTGCGGGTTGGCACTAATATGAATGTTTTTATATTCTCAGGCCCGCGTCAGTAGCGGCGGCAGTGGGCGGGTCGCGGGCGTCGTTCCTGCAACGCGACAAGTTGTACAAGCAGAGGGTTAAGCAGATCACTAAACAACACCAACAACCTGTAAGTATCAATAAAAACTTTGACATTTATATTATGAGATTAAAGTTTAATATTTTAATGTTCACAAAACTACCAAAATGAGCCTTCCCGATCGCATCCAGAGGTGCCTACGGCTTAAAGTATTAGTTCTACACTATATCTCAAGCATTTGAAATTTCGAGCTTTTGAGATTTCCTTTCTAGACATTTCATACCATCGCAGAATAAATTTAATGTAGTATGCTTGTCAAAGTCTTGGGTTCGCCAGTTGATTTCGTATCATGAAATATTTCAACACACCACTAATCATATTCTACTAAACCATGTCTACTTAATATACAAGAATAAATTCAACCATGAGCTCTTAAATGATATTTATTTACTGTAGTTAATACAACTTATTCGTTTGTCCACAGTTCGTAGTCCGCGGCCACCACTTACAGCTGCAAGCGCTGACGTCGGTGGGTCACTGCCATCACTGCGAGCACATCATCTGGGGCCTGGCGCCTCAGGCCTACGTCTGTGCAGGTACCTACTGAAATATATCACTAGAATATCGAGTATGAAAATATATTCATATCTACTTAAGGTATAAATTATGTCTTTTGATGTTTTCTGTTGCGCGTTGGTGGTGTGTATAGCCCCACGTAGGTCTAGGGTTCAAATCCCGAGTTGATTGAAAGTATTGATCCTGTCTGAGTTTTCAGTGACTGTTTAGAGTGTACGTAAACATTGGCCACACACATATGCCACCATAAACGACTCTTGCGGATTTATTATGAAACTTAACAAGAACGAAAGCAATTATCTAGCACAGCACTTGGGATTACTATATATAAGAATTAATATCCACAAATTGAGTGAATAAAAATATTGAAAACTAAATATTTCTTATATTTTTCGTACAGACTGTAAGCTACGTGTTCACCGCAGCTGCGCCCGCTCCGTCGAGGAGGGCTGTTGTTTAGACGGCGAACATCACAACAACAGAATATCGAGGTTCATCCACGAACGTATACATAGCAACCAACCTAACAGTGAGTTTATACATACATACATTATTAATAGTCTTATGTATAAAACTGTCATGTCATAATTTTCGTAACCGCACTCCTCCGAAACGGCTTGACTGATTCTCATAAAAATCTGTGAGCATATTGAGTAGGTCTGAGAATCGCCCTACGTCTTTTTTTTCATACCTCTTAGTGATAAGGGTAGTCCCCCATTAACATTTCTTATATTTAGACATTTTTTAATAGTTATTTTCATACATTTTATATGGCAAAACAACGTTTGCCGGGCTAGCTAGAAGTTATTTAATAACCACATTATATGCCTAATTATTATAATACAAAAGTCTGTCTGATTGCGCTTAGCTCCAAGAGTACTGAAGGAATTATCGTGCGGTTTTTGCGAGTAGACAGAGTAATTCATGAGAGCCTTAACGTACAATTTATTAAAATGTTGTGGCAATGACGTAAAGGTCAGCAAGAGAAATATCTACTGGGTTACAAAATAAAGTTCCTCTATCTATATACTATAAACCCAGAAACTACGTAACAGGATTTAAAGAGACAGAGTGATTCATTAGGAAGGTTTTTATATATTATACGATTTATTCTAAGTCTAGTAATGTTTGTTGCAGATATGGATTCAAACGACAAGAAATCGAGGAAGGCGTCAAGCACGGGACACTTTCTCAACAGTGAGTACATAACTTATACTTATAAAATACATTGAAGTGCAGTAACAACACGTAAAATAAATCTCTGAACCAGTGCGATTCCATTTTATGTTCTGTGACGTCATTCCAATTTTGCATACATTTTTGGAAAATAATCTTGTTTTATGGTAATGGCCCAGTTTTTTTTATAATCGGCCATAATAATAATCAAAAAATATTCTATGAATTATACTTACTTATTACTTACTAAACGTTATTTTGTTATAACAGTGGAACGAAGTTTTCGCAAAACTGAAGACGAACCGCCGTGGGATCAGACTTTGACACCTCCTGTTATAGGTAAGTCTTTTTATACAACACTATTTACAGGTTTTACGTCTGGTCTGGTTTTATTGTGAACACAATGATTTTAACGTACTTTGTTCGTTTAGCAGGTGTTGTTTAGGTAATTTGTCTAGACAACTACTTCGTTTTCTATCTATCGTAGCATTGTATTGTATTATTTTTTTGTCACACGGGACCAATTAGTAACCGCTGTGTGGTATGCTGAATCTGACATTATGCATTTGACCGATCCTTTAGTCAAATTCCGTTATTATATGTCAAGTGACATGAGCGTATACGTAAAAAGTTTACGTGCACGTGTACGTTCGATAACTTTAGTACGTATTATACCGTACAACGGATACAAGAATAATCGCAGAACCTTAAATACGTGTTCTTGACTTGACTTGATGAATGACTTCAATTTAAAAGTTATAATTCTCTATAACATTTTAAATATGAGACCTCATCAGTACAATATTTGAAGTTAATCATCTATTACACAAACGATTATACAACAGTAATGATTACATACGTTCATTGACATACAGTCGCGTGCTATGTATTGTATAATGTGTATATAACAGCTGTTTATATATCGTTGATTTACTACGACTGCGTGTGATTGATACTTGCTGTGTGTGTTTGTGATTGTGATGAAGTGTTTTGATGCTTGATTGGGTTAAGTAAAAAATGTGTGAATTTGTAGTGTGTGAGTAAAGTGTCTATGTATACACTCGGGGGTATTTTAATATACAGTTATGTGAATGCCTTATATTATAGGATCAGGGAACCTTAATTATTAAATTTCTTTTATATCGAAAAAATACTAAGTTCTGTATAATAGCTACAAACTGAAATAAAAAACTGCTTGAATGAATACACATCAAGGAACTAAAATATACGTTTTATAACCCAGATTACCGGAAGGTACCTTACTGGAGCCCTCCATGTGCCCTATCCCTCTCTTCTTCGCATTGAAAATGTTCAAACAGCCATTCAAATCAAAACATTTTATTACATAAACTGGCACTATAAACCTACCCTTTCAAGTGCCAATTAATTATTCAAAACAAATCAAAACGCTTCCAGTTTCACTGACCAACGTACCTTGAACCCTCACTAACGTTTCACTAGTACTGTATCAAAGTGGTCGAGAGCTCCGTATACACTGGTCGTTGTTGTTTCACGTAATTGTGAATGAATTTATTATTGGACCATTGCGATGCCCAAGACAGATGAGTTTGGTAGTAAAGATTTGTTCAATTTTGTTTGGTTATAATATCGGAAAACGTGTAATGAAGTCCTGGGTTTGAATTTGGCGAAGTCTTTAATAGTAGTTACTTACCCGTGTGGGTCCTTCCTCGCGTGTTTTTGACGCGGTAAAAACTTTATCTATATTATTTAGTTATAACAACGGAAACATGTAACGAAGTCCTAGGTTTGATTGGAATTCGGTCATGTTTTAAGTAGTACTTGCACTTAGGTACAACTTTTTTTTCTAAAACTCTGGCGTTTAACTATCCTTCATTGGCCTTTTCATGAAAATACATAAACCCTAAAAGCCGTGAAACCTTAACTTATTGGCTGACAGACCTTTGCATTTATTCTATATACTCTGCATTAGTATCGATTCCTAATAAGGAACTTGTCGGTAACTAGTAGTCGGGCCTATTTCTTGGAACTAAAAGAAAACTTCGGGTAATACCCATTTACATCTATATATCTATATTTTTATATAAAAGTAAGTTGTGAATAAAATTTAAACTTTTTAGCTCAGTATCCGATAATATCTTATTGTATAACTTAACGCACTACTTTTTTATCTTCACTTTAGACCTAGACATAATAAACATTCGTTCTTGACCCCTGCATTCGATAAAACAATGTATA
Source organism: Anticarsia gemmatalis (assembly GCF_050436995.1). Lineage (NCBI taxonomy): Eukaryota > Metazoa > Arthropoda > Insecta > Lepidoptera > Erebidae > Anticarsia > Anticarsia gemmatalis. The sequence goes on along the minus strand of NC_134770.1, from coordinate 584,170 downwards.
TACAGTTTTAAATAACCGCGAGTTATATTCGCGTGTGCTATCAACAATTATACAATCATTATGAACTTGTATTTGTGTGAAGGTAAATTAATACATATTAGTAGGAGATTTGCATAAATGATCTAATAACGCAAAAACGATGATGAAAATATTGGTATTTCTATTATATCGATAACCCTTAAATAGTATTACATCGAGAGATATCTGCGAGAAAAGAATACTATGGAATAAGAGCGAGCCTATTGCCATGTGCGGGGCACGTTATCCAAATTCAATTTTAAGAAATTAAATAAATTGAAATAGAAAAATAAGAAAACACGTTATCCAAATTAAGAAAAACAATAGCACTTAGTCTAACCTGGACATCCAACCTGGAACTTCGTGAGCAGTCGGATCTACTACTGGTCGCTCTATAGTCTCTATAGAGCGAGAGTCATGATTTCCATGAAATTGTAAACGGACTAATGAAAAACAGTTTACACAATCTCTTCTAACTTATTTCTTCCTATTCAAATTCATACTCCTGAGTATGAAGTTTTCTAATTGTCAAATATCCAAATTAAATTAATATGTTTTCTAATACAAATAGGTCATAAAACAGTACGTTCGTTTCTGGCCTTCCACGATTTCAAAATACTCTTTTTTTTCCTCCCAACCCCATCCAAATAACAAAATACACGCGTAATTATCCAAGCTCAAAACAAAACGAGCCCACTCTAAAACGAATAGGCGTCAAGTTCAAAACTTGGCATTGCGTTTGACACAAACAATCGCGTCTGCTTCCATCCCCTCTGAAACTGAAAGCTCCCGAGTATAGACCGCGTGCTCGCGACGGTCGGACGTTTCAGGCCGCGCGGTATATTCGTGTTTCATAATTCCCGCGAGTTTTCAAATTGAAACTGGTAAATTTTCGAACGAATTGAGTTAAAAATTCAATAAAATTATTGTATTTTCGGCAATTTGTTGTTGCATTTTTTTATTTCAATTAAATATTCGTGTTAAATTATTGTTTAAATTCATTAAATTTAATTGAAAATTGTTTATTTTTGTAGTGAATTTAATTTTCGAAATATTATTAATTTCGATTAAATTACGATCGAAAATTCCTATTTTGAAATACCTCCGAACTTTTTTCGTTTCGAACTTGTAACTAGTGTAAAAAAGTGTAATTTATCTGTGTTGTGTTTTAGTGTCAAGTGCGAATTTTAAGTTTTATATTGTGGTCATATTTGGATGTTTAGTGTATTGGTAAGATAGCGGTAATGTTTATATACGAATGTTCTGATAAATTTGAGGTTATGTGGATTTTATCTTACGAATGTTGATCGGGAGGTCAACAATGCGATTATTTCGTGAAGCGTGTTTATTTACGTCTTTCTTAAGATTTTGAATTTTAATAACTATTTATACTTACCTACTTACCTAGTATCGATTTTCAAGTAAAATCATCATCATGAAATTTAATTATCATTTTTAAGTCGATTTTTTATGACACTTTTTTACCAAAAATATTTCAAATTATGTTTTCCAAGATTACATACATATATTGACCTACTATTCTTTGATACAATATTATCCTGGAAAACACTTTTATTAACATGGTCGTACTTAGTCGTACTTATCGTAAAAAGACTGCAGTAAAAACATTATTTTTACTGAAATCTGCAGAAAAAAAGCAATGCCTATAAAGTACCTAAACCTTTCAATTTCCCGTCAATTTTCACTCACAATCCAAACTCAATTTCCAAACTAATATGAAACTATTTGAACTTATTACTGTACAACTAGGCCATTAAAACATTAGCTGGATAACTTTGTAAACTGTCCCTAGAGGCCTGTTTATGTAGGCTAACACGTTTAGTTAAAAGCTTTCACTGATTTTGGGAGTAGTGAAGTAACTATTTTAAATTTGCGTGGTTGGACTAAACAGCAGGTTTGATTCGTAGGCTGGGAATGTTTGTCACAGTGCTCCTAGTTTTGATTCTCAGTCTGGTAAAGTAATTTTATACTGTTGCATTGTGATAGTATTCATTTTGTTACATAAAATTGCACCATTTTGGATTTGAGTACCAATTATCGTGTAATCCAGAAATGAAGTTATCAATCAATTACAATCATGGTTTGTGTTTTAAAATTGTATGTACCTATAATATGCATCTTCGTTAAGTCTCTGGTTACATAAGAAGTATTTATAAAGCCAGAGTCTCTAATAAAGAAGATGTTTATAGTAGATGGTATTCTCTGTCAAGACATTAGCGAACTTTACTCAATCCAGTATTATGTTTCAAAATGGTCGTAAATTTGCTGCTTATATTATACACTTTATGTACAATTAGCTATATCTAATTCTGCATCTTCGTCTATCCTTTCTGGCAAAACAGCTGTAAACTAATAATTTCAGGGTTAAAGTCAACTACCAAGAGTTTAGTAATACTAAATTACCACGTATTGACATCAAACTAAACATGAAACAGGTACAATATCATTCAAGTATTAAATTGGAACAAGTAAATAGTGCTATTTGTCTTACAATTGTATAAATAAATATGTAAATACATTGTTTAGTTGTTATGTGGGAGTTGATATACCACTGTTGTGTTAGGAATAGAAGTAACTAGCTGACTCGCGCAACTTGGCTTGCGTCACACAAGAGAGAATGGGTAAAAAAAATCCCCGTTTTTGTAACATTTTTTAATGGTACTCTGCTCCTATTTGTCGTAGCATGATTGTATATAGCCTATAGCCTTCCTTGATAAATGGGCTATCTAACACTGAAATAATTTTTAAAATCGGACTCGTAGTTCCTGAGATTAGCGCGTTCAAACAAACAAACAAATAAACAAACTCTTCAGCTTTATAATATTAGCATAGATGTGTTGTAGTTGATTGGTATACAGCTTTGGTTTCTCGGTTGAGTAAATTGGCAAGTAATTATGTTCTAACTCTCTGTCCTATACTTGGACTGTTGCAAACACGTGGATCAAAAGAAACATAGGACTGTGACTGTATGGGCAAGAGTGTCCGATGAAATAATATGACGTAGTTCGCATGTTTATAATCGTCGAAGTATAGTAGTAAGCTATTGAGGTATAGAAAAATGAAATCAGTAGCGCATCTTTCATTATATTAGGAAATACATTATTTCGATAGTTGAAGGTTTACCTTTTAGTATTCGGGATTAACGAAACAAACATTATTATGTTAATAGTTAACTACACTTGTAGTTATTTCATAATACACAAGAAAGGAGTTGTTAATAGCATGAGAGAAATCTAGACTATCTAAACTCTATAGTTTAGATAGTCTAGATTTCTCTCATGCTTCTTTCCTTAACATGCTATATATAATAGTAATGTCTACTACATAATACGTTATGTAAATTGCTCTAAATCTAAACTAGTCTGCACAGTTTCTAAGACCGACGTAAAAAGAAGCCATCCAAACTGACAGTTTAATTAATACGCCAGCGTTTTTATAACGACAGATTAGTGAAGTAAATGGATATATAAACGGTATTCCACATTATACTGCGGTGTCGTGACGATTAAACGTTTGTGACGTACAGTCGTAGCACCAGGTATACGGTGCTACGACTTGTAAACTTGCTACGATGCTTTTAGTAGGCTGTTAAACTACGGCGTAGCAGTGCTTGACATTTCTTTGTATTTGTTACAAACTAGTTTTTTTATACGAAGTCTGAACTGAAAACTTTCTATGATTGTCAGCTGCATACTATTTTAGTATTCTCACAATTATTAATTTCTATAGCTATTTTTTATGAGAAGTGGTTATTACAAATGAATAATATAATTCTAAATGATTTTCTATTTGTACTAATATTATAAAGCTGAAGAGTTTGTTTGTTTGAACGCGCTAATCTCGAGAACTGCTGGTCCGATTTGAAAAATTCTTTCAGTGTTAGATAGCTTATTTATCGAGGAAGGCTATAGGCTATATAACATCACGCTACGGTCATTAGGAGCGGAGTAGGAACGAAAATGTTACAAAAACGGGAAAAAATTTGACTCATTCTCTTAGGTGACGCAAGCGAAGTTGCGCGGGTCAGCTAGTGGACAAATGTACAATATGCTATTTTCACTGTACATCTATTTTTTTAATCCTCATAGACTTCCGCTTCATTCTCTAATATTGTCTACGTATGTTTTTCCCCGACTTCTGACTGCGGTGCCGCGACCCCTTGTCTGGCGTCACCCTACTAGGGAGGGAGGTAGGGAAATTGTGGCGTATTATCGTAAGCGGTTTGATTGACTTCCGCTATTTCCCAGATAGATATAACCACTGGTAATATCGGTAGTACTTTACTTTATTGGTGGATTACGTTGACTGTTTATTTGTATGTGTGGTTTGTAAATGAGCGGCTTTTTATGTTAGTGCTTTGATTTGTTTTATAGTATACACTGTTAAATCTAGATGCATAGAATATGGTTGAAAAACTGATAGGCAGAGACCAGAGAACTGGTTGTAATTTAGATCGGTAGCATTGTAATTTAAGTAAACGTATTAGTGAATTTAAGAGACGCACACGGAGTTTAGCTAATTTACTTTATTGCCTAGTTTTTAATCATCAGAGATGGTTTTCCACGTAATTTATGGATATTTTAAAACGATTTTTTCAAAGAACCCGAAGTGGATTTACTGAAGCTGATGGTTATATTAAGCCCGTCGTAAGCTTGTTTAAATAAGCAACGCCAGAAATATCAATGAATGCAACCGGCTTCGAGCGGTGAGCACCTGTGTATCTTATCTAAATTCATCATGTATTCCATTTAGATAATAATTGATTTGTTACACAACTCATGAGCAGGGAATCGCTCCGAAAACGGTTGTAGCTACATATTAGCGCAACGATTTTGGTTCATTTATTACTGATCTATACTTCTATACTAATATTATAAAGCTGAAGAGTTTGTTTGTTTGTTTGTTTGTTTGTTTGAACGCGCCTATCTCGGGAACTACTGGTCCGATTTGAAAAACTCATTCAGTGTTGGATAGCCTGTTTATCGAGGAAGGCTATAGGCTATATATCATCACGCTACGACCAATAGGAGCAGAGTACCATTGAAAAATGTTACAAAAACGGGGACAATTTTGACCCATTCTCTCTTATGTGACGCAAGCGAAGTTGCGCGGGTCAGCTAGTAGTAATATATTCGTGATTTACAGTTAGTTTTTCAAAAACTTCATTTCCCCGACTAGTGTAGTAGTTTTATCGATAACTTTATAATATGAACTGTCTTTGAGTCAGTCAAAATTCTGGGCTGTTATGAGATCGGTAACGTGTATGGATGGCAGGCTCGCGCATTACTACATGAGACCTTTATATTGGGATTTCATACATATGTTATTCAGTAATTTTCTTGCTTTTCATTTTTAAAATTAGATAATATAGTACAGAATTTTCTAACCAATAGTCCGCAATAATCGTTTAATTCAATGCTATCACCCTAATCAAAGATCGAAACTATAAAACAAGCTCAAAGTATCAAAACCAATTCCTATACAAAAACTTTCTCTCCTCAAGCACTTTCCACATTTTAAAACTAGTGGAAAGACGAGAATATCGACCAAGTCTCTCCCATGGTGTGTGCTATACATAGTGTAGTTATAGCCAGGGATAGGACGGCCTCCCATATTGAACCACTGCATTGTGACGCAGTAACGTTTATGTATACACCGCTTATTAATGTAGGCTGTGGCTTTTTAGTTTAATATGTTAATGGATGATGAGTGAAATTATATGGTTTTTGTTATTGAAAAGTTTGCTCGTTTTATTCTGGATGGCTAGTTTTGTATGTGTATACCCATAGATTAGAGATGACACTTTTAAGCATAAAACATACTTAAGATTATGAGATATATGTTAAAATCTAGTTCACATATATCACAAAATGAAAGAGTAATTACCACGAAAAATAAGCTTTTCTTTTCGCGAGTCTGGTCACTAAAACTATACCATTATAGTAAAATTTTTGTGCTGAAATCATCCAAGTAGACCGTCCAGGTCTCTTCATACAAATCCAACTTAAGCACATAATATGTGTGAAGTTTTCTTCCCAACTACTAAAATAGTGTATAAAAATCAATAAACAGTAACTATAATAAAACATAAGTCAATACAAACACTTACTAAAAATAATGTTGACCTTTAAGCGCTCATGTAAAATGTGACACATTGATGACCTGATATCGAACCACATGACCTTGACTTGTGCGTCCGCCGGAAGGAATTCACTGGATATTATGTTTATTATATTGTATTAATATTAAAATTGTATATTTATGAGCCACGCTTTGAATGACAAATCATTATTTTTGATATTTTTGGTACTAATATCGAGCCCCGATTTTGACCAATATAGCTACATCATTATATGCGTTCTGAGAGTATTTCCAAAGAAACTACCTTACTAACGAAAAAAGCTCAGTTACAAAACGTATCGCAAATACAAGATTTCTTTAAACTGAAGCATATTTCAGCGTTATGTTCAATATGAAAGTAGATTCGCAGTTTAAGAAGGGACAATTTATGAGGTAAATAGGAAAGTGGGGAAATTTTGCACGATTGAAAGTTTAATTGTAACGAGATCCTAACAACTTTTAAGACGTTAATTGGTTGAATATTAGGAGGAGCTCGTGGCTTAAAGAACAACAGCCGCGCGGATCGATCTCTGAGGTTAAACCATGCTTGACGAGGTTGATTTGTGGATGGGTGACCATCTTATACATATCGAGTTCCTCCGTGTTTCGGAAGGCACGTTAAATTGTGGGTCCCGGCTGTCGTTTTGGAAGATCTTTGACAGTCGTTAACAGTAGTCAGAAGCTTGAAAGTCTGACAACCAGTGTTACCGAAGGGTATCGTGTTATCCCAGGTAACTGGGTTGCGGAGGTCAGATAGGCAGTCGCTCCATGTAAAACACTGATACTCAGCTGCATCCGGTGAGACTGGAAGCCGACTCCAACATAGCTTGGAAGAAAGGCTAAGCTGATAATTATAATAATTGGTTGAATATTAGTAAATTCTATTTATAGAGGACTCACACCGACAACGACAAGGCCCTCATTCACAAGACCCCATACCATAAATATGAATGTTCCCATCAATTGTATGCGAACTACTAGAGACTACTTGATGCCAATTGACAATTCACTTCTATTTATTCTAACAAGGTGTGAGATCACCTATCAATGGAATTTAAAACGAGTAATATTGTATAGATGCCTATAATAATACTCAACAGAGCCCATTTTAACAGTGGGTAGAAATGGACTGAATAGATAGATAGATTTAAATTGTTGTGCGGACATTCACGTTTCGTAGTATTTCGAATGTAGAATTGAATAAGAATGTCTAATAAATTATATGATAGACTTTCCTCGTGGTACTTGTGTATGAATTTAGTAAAAAACCCCATTATTTTTATAAATTATTGGTTTGAATGATCTAAGACTAAAAATAACGGGCTTCAACAAATGGCTTTACGCATATTTCCTTTATATTCAAATATGTATATAACTGTGTATGATAATGTTTCAAACTTTCATACGACATTTTTTAAAATAAATAATAAAATTCGTTGTGAAATATTTGTTTCCGTTTGTAAAATTTCGTAAAAACAGAATATTTTGTTGCTAAAATAAAAGCTTTTTCAGTTGGCATTGCGACCTTTTCAATTAACGACACAGCCTTGTTTATATTTTATTTAATCCTTTCGAAAACTCGACTACATCCATATAGCTTAATTAATAAAAAATATGTAAAAGACGAAACATAAATCAACTACAAAAAACATTCAATATACATTACTCTTTTTCCGTCAGTGCTCAAACGATGCCATCGATCAAACCACGCAATGTGTACTAATGAAATAGTTTCCGTCGTGACATTGCTACCCTTGCGGTCAAGGTCACACCGTGACGGTAAACAAAACGATGGGATCTTTACTAAGATAGTAAAGAGATATTATTTTATAGTTCTGTTTTGAATTCGTGTCGCGTTTTGTCGCTTTTTATTGGTCTGTTCGTATTTATAGAGTTTCTTAGGATAAAGTTACGTTTTAGTATTCATGTTTAGCAAAAAATATAAGTATTGGAAAGATTTTTTCTGGTTATACCTTCTTAACTAGTGGTAAAATTAATAAATTGTAACTTTGATAGTCCTAAGTATATAAGGTTCTATGTTTTAATTTAACCACAATTTAACCACCTACGCCGAAACAACAGGCAATCCAAGACAAAATGTTTATTCCCCTTACTATTAAATACGATACTAATGAGGTATTATTCTATTTAATTATATTGATAACTTATACATACGACTGTCTTCTTCTATATTGCGATTCTATCTATTACAAGTTAGCATTTCTTTTTCCGATGGTTCATTATTTTCGCCTAAATTAAAACTGTTCTCATCTACAGAATTCCTCATCGACATTTAAATAAGTACAAACAGAAATTCCATTTACACGTCATGTAAGACAATCCTTTATTAACTGGAAAGCGCCCCTATACGCCAAGTTACCCCGACACCCGAGATGTATTAACTTCTTGTTGGACTTGCGTAACTGCCAACCGTCACATTGTTGTATTTGTATTAGAGAATACACGAATGTTTACGATATATACGACGAATTGATGGTGAAGTTTTATTTACTTTTGTTTGATTTTACTCTTTAAAAATGGAGTAGGAATTGTCGAATCTTTTTGTTTGAGTTGATTTATCACTTTTCAGTTTTGGTTTTCAGTTGACTATTTCCGATAACGGCAGGGATAAAATTAAGAGTTATATGTTAAGAAGTAGGGAATAATGTGTATATAGCTGTCTGTCTTAATATAATGTCTTATTACAAGGCTCAGAATATCGGTCTCCCCATAATTCTCCTCAAAGGGAACATTACATTAGTCCATTGACCTCTAGAAACTTTTATGCATGTACTTAATCTAATAATCGCTATTAAACTGTCTTTTTTAAGATTTGCATACACTAAAAGATTACCATTGTAGACTCAAAGGGTGCTTCTATTATCGAATATACCAAAACTACCTACTGTTGTAACCTCAATTCAAAGTAACCAGTTTTTATCAACTTCAATATACATAATATAATATTTCCACACATATTTACAAAGATACCTTTCACCTATATTCCATAACAGCAATCTTTTAAAACGTGACGTCACTACTGCCGTACTAACATGATCCATCGAACACCTAATATACTAATATTGTTTACGACGACGCGGATTTGGCACGCACCCCGCCATGTACTGTTACTGTAGGAAATAAGGGAGGCTTTATTACCTTGTTTATTTGTACACGGATGTTTTTTCTTTGATGAAGCCTCAATGGGCATAGAACAAATGTTATTTATTATAAAACTGTGGATTGACAACTACGTAACTATTCCTTAGTTTGAGAAAGTAGACGTTTTCGTGGGCCTTAGACGTATTTTCGAACTTTAGTGTCTTAAGTACATGAAACTATAAAAAAATATTTTGTGTTCAAATTCAATTTCTGCCTTATGTAATCGTATCGCCGTGACTAAAATATACAAATAACTGACATAAAGTAAGGTTATCATCCTAAAGGGCCCTCCTTGGTCATAAAAATATTTTTTTAATAAAAATCGAAACAGCAGCACACGTTATAATGTTTAATCACTTTTTTCCCATTCTTTCGTGTGGTTAATGGTCCACCACTGTACCTATTATGTCGTCGTTCTATCGATGGCAGATTAAAACTACCTTTTTTCTTCGAAGGTAACATCGTCGCAGTGGTTGAACCTCTTTACAATTTGTCGTTTGGTTAGTTATCATTTCACTGCATCACATCGTCTTCCTATTGAAAACAAATTCTGAAACTCGATACCGACGTTTATTTACTTCAAAGTTTTTCATACAAATAAAGAGGTAAGCAATCTTTACTAACCCGGTATTATATCCGCAGTCAATAACATATCCTATTACTACGAGTCACTAAGCCTATAGTCCACCCTTGCCAAGTGTGAGTTGGCAATCATCCAGGTGCTTGCCTATGATTAATCTGTCGAAGAAAATTGCTGTATCTCATGTTAATGAGATATTTATTACGTATGAGTATTTTGTTTACCTAACATAGTAATATTATGAGGCTTAATGAGATGAAATCAAGATCTTTCAAGATTAAACCGAATTGATCGGGCGGAAAATTTAGTACATTTCACTTCTTATGAGTTTGGTACTACAAGGAAGAGATTCCATACAAACCTATCTGTCTAACTACGTTGATCATATTCTACCTGTAGTATGCTAGAGTTTTCTGTCAATAGTTTTAAAACAGCCCATATTATACAGAAATAAAACATGCGTAAGGTTAGGGCTATACTTGGGCCATTACAAGCGTGCCATTACGTCCTTATCAAAAGAATCATAGGATGACAATGTTGTAAGTGCGAGCGAGTAAATTGACTTGATGAAATTCGCACGTTTGTAGGTTACGTTTAACTTTGAATGAAAGAGGACGTACATAGGTAATTATTTAAAAACGATTGCATTAATATTAATACTATACTTTAATAAATAAAACATCCAATATTAATTCTATCTTTACAATTCAAATGACTTTCCAATTTGATATGAACGGCATCTCCGGGAAGAACCCTGAGCCCATCTGTCCCGATGATTAATAAATCAAACGGTCCGGTTCACGATTACCAAGTTTTGATCACTTTTCAAACGACTCCCCGTATTAAATATTCAGTAATTTACTTCGGAATCCATCAGCGATATCATTTTATATAGGAACTTGTTAATTTTGTATGATGCGATACAAGGAAATGTTTATTAACATAGAATTTATTTGCTTTTTATTCTCTGTCAAAGAAGCCAATCTATTTTATGAACAAACTCAGTGCTTTTACTTTTTATGGATTAGACACCTAATTCTACTGTTATCGAATTGACTTGTTAATATAATCAAAGTCTATCATATTAACAAGTTTAGAATACCAGTAATTTACATGGAGCCTGCCTGTCGGACCTCAACAACACAGTTACCTGAGTTTATAACACGATACCCCTCGGATAGACTGGTAGTCAGACTTACAAGCTTCTGACTACTGGTATCGACTGTCAAAGATCTTCGAAAATGACAGCCGGGACCCACAATTTAACATGCCTTCCGAAATAAAGAATCGTAAGCAATTGGAATAGAAAATGTTCGTTCTAGTAAAAAATATTCTATCAGATAGCACGTTATAAGTTAAAAATAAGCTTTCCCAATGAGTCATTGTAGCCGTTTTCAATTTACGATCGTTTTTCACTCGTGTCAGTGTTTATCAGTGGCAATATGCACTTGTAGTGATAACACTATCTACACGTGAGGCGTGATCGTTGCGATCATTGCATGGAAACCTGTGCACTTAGTTACTATATATTTATTACTACTTCAAAATGAAATGTTGGAAGGCATGTGATAGTTGAAAAGTAGAACTTCAAAATTAATTCAAATGTCTCCCTGACAGTTTGAAACTTGATAAAATTTTCGACACTATTATGTTGCGTCGGGAGGTCGTGGGTTCGATTCCCATACAGGGTAATTGATTGTGCGATTCACAGGTACCTAGCTGTTTCGGGTCTGGTTGTACTGAGTGGCTGTGGTTGTGTGTCTCTAAAGGTCCCCGCGACACAAGAGCAAATCTTAGTGAAGGAGTTGTCTTCTCAAAAAGATAATGTTTTTCATAGACGTATTTTTGAATTCTCCATCTAAATTGTAAAGCTTAGTTTAATCCATACCTAATAATTTGAAACAGATGAAAACACGTCAATGGTGACAATGAACCACGTGCCATTTTCTAGAGCTATTTGTATAAATATTGTCCCATCAATTAACACTATAACACTGTAGAAAACAACACGACGTTTCCCAAGGCTCCCTACAAAAGCAAACGTTTGCGCTTACGTCGGTCCCTGTTTGCGATACACACCCTACCTATATACCTAGCTATATATACTCTTATTTACCCACGTTATACGTACACTGCCTACACCCGCACACAGACAGATCGATCGAACATTTGCATAACGTTTGTTGTGATAAAAACCAAACATAAATATGTACTCAAGATTGGACATACATATGTAGGAGACGGAAAATAAAAGGTTCTTTTCGAAAGGTCAGAGGTTGAGGTTATAATCTTCTTTAGGGTATAGAAGTGTTATTTTAAAATGGGATATGGAAATCTTAATTTTGAGTGAAGCATAGATAGCATTGCAAATTGTTTTATACAAGTAACTAAAATAATTAGTGTAATTAAAACACTCATGATTCTTGATAATTGACATTCAAACAGTTATTTGGAGCACATAGAAGATGTTAAGAGGTGGTGGTAAGGTGCAGGTATTTTAGATTAAATATACTTATTATTAATGCTATAGATTGATTTCACTTGTACCTAGGTAGTTGTGAATACCTAATTTCCTGGAATAAATTTCTTATATTTAGGTAGCTAACAGCTGGGACAGTTTATTTACCAATACTATAATACCTGATTCGGTTTTAGACTTCATTGTAAAGAAGTAAAAAGCACCCTTTTTCAAAACTACTTTCACATCCTACCCAAGTTTATTACTCGTCTTTTCAAAATATAAAAAGCGGCATACATTTTAAAGTATGCGACCCAACTTTCACATGTTTAGAATATAAAAGACTTGTTATATGAAATTCTTTCATGAAAACTTGCCGCGTGACTGTTTGCAAGGCTATTCAGCACTATTCGTGTGCTCGCATGTGTACATTACTTTATTTTATTATGTTGTGTTACATTAATTTGCTCTTTACGATTTTTGAAGATATTATTCTGATGTAAAGGTATTCGTACATCATTGATTATAAGTTTTCGCAGTAGATTTCATTCCTGTGTTGTTTTGGTAACAAGAAATACTTGTTTCCCTAATATCTGTCATAGAGTACCTCTATACTTATTTTTTTCCAACTCTGAAGTTGATAAGGTACATTGCGTATTTTGTGTGATAATGCACAGCGACGTTGACGTAAGCAATTTAGCGCAGTCGGAACGAAAGCCTTAATATGTGTCCCATTTTCAGCTACCGAAAGCTTAGCTTTACCTACTTTCATTTTGATAAGAGACTCATGTCTATTAGTTCCTCTATCCTTCTACTTTGTTAATAAGTAATTATAAGAAAACATTCATTCAGAATCAAATGTGCGTTGTTAAAATATACACAAGTACCTTGAAACCCACTTGCATAACTTGAAACTTCCCATCTAAAAATTATTAATATCAGAAAAATAATCCCGTCTTAAAAAACAAACCAAATAAAATTTCTAATTACTTAACAATTTTCCATAGTATCATAATGTAATAAACATGAAACATAACAGTGGTATCAGATTTAATTAACAAATTGTTGTGGGATGTTTCACAGACGCGCTTGTGAAATACGGTGAGCGAGAGACAATGGGACTTGTACTTGTGTTATTGGGAGTTAGGGAATATGGCATGTACTTTGTTCAGCGGGCTTATCCCGTATCTCAGTTGATAACTAGTGTACGTCAAATTGATGTTCGCTATTCAGTACATTGCTGCTTTGACGTAACGTGTTAATCACTATAACCCAAGATAGAATGTACGGCAGTGGCTTTCAAATAGTTGTCAACTGAGATACGTGATAGCCTCCCAGGATGTTTCATTTGAATTTTATACTTACTGTCTCCTTGGTCCGAGTAGTAGTGTTCGATCCTCGTGTCAGGAATAGTGCTATTAGACTTTTCTAACTTGTCTTAATAGTAGCCCGGAGTTTGGTAATGTGTATATGGCACGAGCCTTTTACGTGGGAGTAACATTGTAAGTGGCGAAACGTGTGTGTATTTCATACAGTTTTGCCTGCACCTTTGGGTATAACTACAACTTTGGGTATAACTACAACTAACACCTACGCCGAAACAACAGGCAATCCAAGACAAAATGTTTATTCCCCTTACTATTAAATACGATACTAATGAGGTATTTTTCTATTTAATTATATTGATAACTTATACATACGACTACCTTTTTTAATGTTGCTATTCATCTCTATTTATTACTCGTTAGCATTTCTTTTTCCGATGGTTCATTACTTTAGCCTAAATTAAAACTGTTCTCATCTACGAAATTCCTCATCGACATTTAAATAAGGACAAGCAGAAATTCCATTTACACGTCATGTAAGACAATCCTTTATTAACTGGAAAGCGCCCCTATAAGCCAAGTTACCCCGACACCCGAGATGTATTAACTTCTTGTTGGACTTGCGTAAGGGCGCGTTCCCACTATGTCGTGACGACAGATAATCGTGTAGTTTTAAGTGTCGTGGCTTATATGTTTAAATGGAGGTGTTCACATATAGAACGACACGACTTTTTGTCGTCTACGACATTTTTTGCTGTGACAACAGATTATCGTGACAGTGAGGACAGCTTGATACGACAGTCACTAAATGAAAATATTTTTTGACCACAAACAATCGTTATAATGGGAATAGCTAGAGACGACAGTCGTCCAACGATAGATGAATCGTTACGACAAAGTGAACGCGCCATAACTGCCAACCGTCACACTGTTGTATTTGTATTAGAGAATACACGAATGTTTACGATATACGATACGACGAATTCGATGGTAAAGTTTTATTTACTTTTGTTTGATTTTACTCTTTAAAAATGGAGTACGAATTGTTGAATTTTATCGTTTAAGTTGATTTGTCACTTTTCCGTTTTGGTTTTGAGTTGACTATTTATGAAAGCGAAAGGGATTTAATTAAGCGTTTCAGACTAGCATTTCTGTAACGCTAATAAAATTACAACACTTTCTAATTATATTGCTATATGTTTCTTAAAGACACCTTAGCATTTTAAATTAGTTAACGGCTCTCTAAAACTGTTCTCTTCCGAATCTAGAAAAGATCTTCCTAACTGTCTATTTAATTTTCGCGTGCAATAAACTATTTTTTGTTGACACTGCACATTTGCCAATTTTTAATGCCGGATCGAACATGTGTGTTGTGTTTCAAAGGCCTTTCTGGCGGGTTGAACAACTTTGACACTAAGTTGACCACTAATCATACGATAGATAGATAGAATGCCTGATATTTCCGTACATATCCACTTAGATACCCTATTACCTCTATTCCATAAGACCAATCTTTTAAACCGTGACGTCACTACTACCGTACTAACATGATCCATCGAACACCTAATATACTAATATTGTTTACGGCGACGCGGATTTGGCACGCACCCCGCCATGTACTTTTACTGTAGGAAATAAGGGAGGCTTTATTACCTTGTTTATTTGTACACGGATGTTTTCTCTTTGATGAAGACTCAATGGGTAAAGAACAAATGTTATTTATTATAAAACTGTGGATTGACAACTACACAACTATTTTTTAGTTTGGGACAATAGACTTTTTCGTGGGTCTTGGACGTATTTTCGAACTATAGTGTCTTAAATCCATGAAACTATAGAAATGTATTTTGTGTTCAAAGTCAATTTTTGTACTATAAACGTAGTCGTATCGCGGGTACTAAAACAATCAGGTATACAAATAACTGCCATCAAGTAAAGTTACTACCCTAGAAGTCTTTGGCTTGCCATATAAATACTTTTTTAAATTAAAAATCTAAGCCACAACACTGATTACAGTGCTTAATCACTTGTTTCCTATGCTTTCGCGTGGTTAGTGCTCTACCGCTGTATTACATCGTCTTTCCATCGATGACAGATTTCATTTTCTTTTATATTCATAGGTAACATCTTCGCAGTGGTTGTTTAACCTCTGTCCTTTTTGTCGTTTAGTTAGTTATCATTTCACTGCATTAACATCGTCTTTCTATTGATAACAGATTCTGAAAATCCATATCGAAGTTTATTTACTTCAAAGTTTTTCATCATACAAATAAAGAGGTAAACAATTCTTATGAACCCGTTATTATATCCGCAGTCAATAACATATCCTATTACTACAAGTCACCAAGCCTATAGTCCACCCTTGCCAAGTATAGTTTGGCAATCATCCAGGTGCTTGCCTATGATTAATCTGTCGAAGAAGATTGCTGTATCTCATGTTAATGAGATATTTATTACGTATGAGTATTTTGTTTACCTAATATAGTAATATTATGAGGCTTAATGAGACAAAATGATGGCTGGATCAAGCCGAATTGATCGGGCGGAAAATTGTAGTACATTTTATTTCTTACGAGTTTGGTGCTATAAGTAAGGGATATCATACTAACCTATCTACCTAACTACGTTGATCATATTCTACCTGTAGTATACTACCGTCATCTGGCAATAGTTTTATAAAACCCCATAATACATAGAACTAAAATATGCATAATTTTAGGGTTATACTTGGGCCATTACAATCGTGCCACTATGAATTAAAAGAAT
This sequence comes from Anticarsia gemmatalis, assembly GCF_050436995.1. Classification (NCBI taxonomy): domain Eukaryota; kingdom Metazoa; phylum Arthropoda; class Insecta; order Lepidoptera; family Erebidae; genus Anticarsia; species Anticarsia gemmatalis. Next base: position 567,720 of record NC_134770.1, on the reverse strand, counting down.
CATAGGAATGTGACAATGTGCGAGTGAGTTAATCCGATAAATTGACTTGTGCGAAGTGACTCAAGTTCGCACGTTTGTAGATAATGTTTAACTTTAAATGAAAGAGGATGTAGGTAATAATTTTTAGTAGGTAATTTTACTTCACATAAATAAAACATCTAATATTAATTCTATCTTTACAATTCAAATGACTTTCCAATTTGATATGAACGGCATCTCCGGGAAGAACCCTGAACCCATCTGTCCCGATAATTAATAAATCAAACGGTCCGGTTCACGATTACCAAGTTTTGATCACTTTTCAAACGACTCCCCGTATTAAATATTCAGTTATTTACTTCGGAATCCATCAGCGATATCATTTTATATAGGAATTTGTTAATTTTGTATGATGCGATACAAGGAAATGTTTATTAACATAGAATATATTTGCTTTTTATTCTCTGCCAAAGGAGCCAATCTATTTTATGAACAAAGTCAGCTTTTTATAAATTAGGCAGAAGAAATCATAGTCTATCATATTAACAAGTTTAGAATACCAGTATTTTACATGGAGCGACTGCCTATCGGACGTTCACGATCCAGTTACCTAAGCTTATAACACGATACCCCGCGGATAGACTGGTAGTCAGACTTACAAGCTTCTGACTACTGGTAACGAATGTCAAAGATCTTTGAAAATAACAGCCGGGACCCACAATTGAACGTGCCTTCCGTAATAAAGGAACCCAAACAATTGGAGTGGAAAATATTCTATCCAGTAAAAAATATTCTATCTGATAATGGCAACAAGTTATAAGTTAAAAATAAGCTTTCCCAATGAGTCATTGTGACCGTTTTCAATTTACGATCGTTTTTCACTCGTGTCAGTGTTTATCAGGTGGCAATATGCACTTGTACTGATAACACTATCTACACGTGAAGCGTGATCGTTGCGATCATTGCATGGAAACCTGTGCACTTAGTTACAATATATTTTTAATACTACTTCAAAAAGAAATATTGGAATGCACGTGATAGTTGAAAAGTAGAACTTTAAATTAATTCAAATGTCTCCCTGACAGTTTGAAACTTGATAAAATTTTTCGACACTATTATGTTGCGTCGGGAGGTCGTGGGTTCGATTCCCATACAGGGTAATTGATTGTGCGATCCACAGGTACCTGGTTGTTTCGGGTCTGGTTGTACTGAGTGGCTGTGGTTGTGTGTCTCTAAAGGTCCCCGCGACACAAGAGCAAATCTTAGTGAAGGAGTTGTCTTCTCAAAAAGATAATGTTTTTCATAGACGTATTTTTGAATTCTCTATCTAAATTGTAAAGCTTAGTTTAATCCACACTTAATAATTTGAAACAGACGACACCACGGTGTCAATGGTGACAGTAAACCACGTGCCATATCCTAGAGTTATTTGTATAAATATTGTCTCATCAATTAACACTATAACATATAAAAAACAACACGACATTTCCCAAGGCTCCCTACAAAAGCAAACGTTTGCGCTTACGTCGGTCCCTGTTTGCGATACACACCCTACCTATATACCCAGCTATATATACTCTTATTTACCCACGTTATACGCACACTGCCTACACCCGCACACAGACAGATCGATCGAACATTTGCATAACGTTTGTTGTGATAAAAACCAAACATAAATATGTACGGAAGATTGGACATACATATGTAGGAGAAAATAAAAGGTTCTTTTCAAAAGGTCAGAGGTTGAGGTTATAATCTTCTTCAGGGTATAGAAGTGTTATTTTAAAATAAGATATGAATAGAGAGAAAGCATAGATGGCTTTGCAAAATGTTTTATGTAGTTATGAAAATAACTAGTGAAATTAAAAACACTAATGATTCTCGATAATTAACATTCAAACAGTTATTTAGAGCACATAGAAGATGTTAAGAGGTGGTAAAGTGCAGTTATTTCAAGATTTTAACTCTAATATATTATTATGGCTATAGATTGATTTCACTTGTACCTAGGTAGTTGTGAATACCTAATTTCCTGGAATAAATTTCTTATATTTAGGTAGCTAACAGCTGGGACAGTTTATTTACCAATACTATAATACCTGATTCGGTTTTAGACTTCATTGTAAAGAAGTAAAAAGCACCCTTTTCCAAAACTACTTTCACATCCTACCCAAGTTTATTACTCGTCTTTTCAAAATATATAAAAAGCGGCATACATTTTAAAGTATGCGACCCAACTTTCACATGTTTAGAATATAAAAGACTTGTTATATGAAATTCTTTCATGAAAACTTGCCGCGTGACTGTTTGCAAGGCTATTCAGCACTATTCGTGTGCTCGCATGTGTACATTACTTTATTTTTATTATTTTTGTATTACATTAATTTACTCTTTACGATTTTTGAAGGAATTATTCTGATGTTAAGGTGCATTCGTACAGTATTAATAGTAAGTTTCTGTATTGTTTGCAACAATAATGTTTTATCAATTTCATATCTTTGATACGGATCTTTAAGAATTATTATTTTCCGAGCACATTGCGCATTTTATTTGATAGATGCAATTCAGCGCAGTCGGAGAGAAAGCCTTAATATGTGTCCCAGTTTCAACCATACCTTAGCCTTACCTACTCCCATTTTGATAAGAGACTCCTGTCTAAAAGTTCCTCTTCTCTTCTATTTTACTAATAAATAATTATATGAATACATACTTTCAGAATCGAGTATTCGTTATTAAAATATACATACCTTGAAACCATCTTACATAACTTGAAACATCCCATCTTCAAAATATTAATATCACAAAAATATTACCGTCTTAAAAAACAAACCAAATAAAATTTCTAATTACTTAACAATTTTCCATAGTATCATAATGTAATAAACATGAAACATAACAGTGGTATCAGATTTAATTAACAAATTGTTGTGGGATGTTTCACAGACGCGCTTGTGAAATACGGTGAGCGAGAGACAATGGGACTTGTACTTGTGTTATTGGGAGTTAGGGAGTACTCTTTAGCCGATGTTTTATTTGAATTTATACGTTTTACATCATTTAATATTATACTTACTTCCTGCATTGGCATTGTCGTGGCCGGAAATAATGCTATTGCGCTTTTCTTACCTAACTTAATAGAAGCCCGTAGTTTAGTAACGTGTCAGATATGTAGGTATACAGGGTGTCCCAAAACTCAACCATAATCTGACACCGGATGAAAGGCCAAGTCATACCAGTTCTGGGAAAAATAAAAAAAAATCTATATCACTTAGTCCAGCAATAATAGACATTTTCAAAAAACGTTGAATTTTCACACCCTTGGTCGCATTTTCAAATCCTGTGATCACTTGGCAGAACTGGTATGACTTGGCCTTTCATCCGGTGTCAGATTATCGTTGAGTTTTGGGACACCCTGTATACACAGTATACAAATGTACATACACGAGCCTATAACATGAGAGTAACAGTAAATGGCGAAACATTTGTGTATTTCATATACCTCTACCTACACCTTTATATTATGATATATATCTAATATTATGTATGTAATTAGAAACGTAGCGTTAGTGTCCGTTAGATTTACACGTGAAACTTGAATTCCGTGACCTTCTGAAGTTATAAAACTTTTAGTACAAGTTTATTAATGTGAAAACACATGACTTTTATTAGGAATTTCCTTTTTTTATTTGACCCATAAATACGTTTTGTGGTGTTTTTTCTTTATGTTTATGAGCTGTAAATATACGCTAAAAGTAGAATACTAAGTTGGGCAATATTATGGTGTCTTTACGATGTTTGTTTCAAATCGTTATTGTTGTGATTTCTTTAGGAATATGTGTCAAAGCCTTTTTAGGAGATTCTTGTATAAAATTTCTTGTATAAAAGACAATAGAAATGGCTATATGTATATAATATATGTTATCTCGTGTCTATAGAATGTATTAAATGATGAGGCAAATACTTTTTCCTAAACACTTACTTAAACTAAAGTAAAAATCCTTTAATCTCGTGTTTTTCATTCTACAAAAATATTTTCATGTGCATTTACTGGCCTTTACCTACTTGGGTCAGAGTCTTCGAAGTCCATCGAAATCGTTTCTCAATTTCTCCTTTCCTTTAACAATCATTGAAACTGAACAAATCGCTTCAACAGTTCTTCTAAGCAACATCATCAATATTTCACCTTTACAAATCTACCTTGTCTCGCCAATGTGCCCTCACCTTTACTAAATAGAATGTCGTAAGTTGTTTATTATCTATAAAGTGTGTTTGTGTATTGCGTTGTTAACAAACGTCTTTATATCTTGTTCATAGCTTTTATATCGTGTGTTAACGAGCAGGTGGGCTCGCTGCTTTATTTCTGTACGTTGTCAGGTGATTTGACGGTTATTTGGGACACAACGGACTGTGATTTTGTTAGATACTGTCTAAGAACGAAGGAGATTGTGTTTTGTTCTTAGATGTTCTTTGTTTATGTGTTAGAAGATATTGTTCAATTGATGATGCATACAAACATTTAATCGTGTCATATTACCATTTGGTAGGTAGATACCAAAGAACAAATTGATGGAATTATTTATTTTAATGATTTATTACAGTGTTATAAATAGTCTTTATTTTTCTAACTAGACTATCTAACTCAGCTTTTGTGGTTAGGTTCTTTACACAGATATTTTAAGTTACTGGCTAAGTTATACTTCATTATCGAAGATCGATGTGGGCCGAATTTTGACGCTAAGATAAAAGTTTGCAGTAGTATAGACATGTGTACATACGCTATTATACCCGAATATGTAGGCAGAAGTGATTAAAATACACCCATGTCACGCCATTATCAATCTTATTTCCATGTAATAGGATGAAAGCACGCATGCGTTTCGTTTCTAATACCCATTACTTAAAACTTGATAGTTTGACTTCTAATTATAATTCTAAAACACCAACAATTTTCATAAAGTACTAGAATTGAGCACTAAACAATTCCCAGCGGTATCTTACAGCATCGCAGTGAAATGTCCGTCTGCTATCACACTGGATGTAGTTATCACATCCTGAGTGATACGCGTGTCGCTCTACTCGATGTACCAGTCGCTTTTGGCAATACAGCTGATAGACGTCAATTTATCCAGGAAATAACGTATCACAGCAGATTTAATAAGCCTTTATTTGGATCTCAATAAACATCTTGTTAGATCAAGTGAAGGTAAATCTTCGTATTTACTTTCTTGACTTTTGACAAGCATTGTACCTACTAACGCGATTAACCGTTTTTACTTCGATTTTGTTTGACGGTACGGCACCTATTGTTTTAGTGTTCGTAGGAAACTGACATCAGAAATTTTAGATTCGGTTCCATACAGGTAAATCTTAATTGAAAAACTATTTCGTCTAAAAAGGGTGTATAAAATTAAATGTATTGTCTAATCTTTCGAGAGTTATGAGAAAAATAACTTTAGACTTTAGGCTACATTATAAAAACATTGGGTGAATTTTTCGAGTGTGTGCTTTTTTAAAATCTGTACCAAAATTCCATTCATGACTAAATGTACGCATAGCTCCACGACAGTAATCCTGTAAAAACATTCGCACGTTAAATTCACCCTGTACTGAGGTAAAAATATGCCTCAAGCGGAATGTGGGGCCTCAAACGTCAAAGGAATGGAGAATGCCACGTCCAGAATGTCTGGCACGACGGGAAAGGACCGAGGGTTGTAGGGAATCGAAGTATTTGGTGATATACCTAGAATATGAGGTGACAAGCTTTAACTTTCGCAATTTGTGCACATAATAAATTGCATTGGGTCTCAATTGAAACTTCGGGTAAACAAATAAGGTATCGTAAACCTTCATTTTCTATCGCGTTTAAGAACTCAAGCTTTTGATAGTATATTTTTTACCAGTTACGATTTATAGGAGACAGGAATGCTTATAGTTACATAAGCAAAACTGAGGCATTTAGAGGTAGCAGGTTCGAATTTAATTAATTGAATGGGAGGAACCCTTTCTCGACATAATTCTATGTCTTCGAGAGAAGACATTTACTCAGTAATATCGAACTGATACTAGACAAACATACCATACAGATTTATGTTTTGCGGTATTTGTAGGTAGGTACGATATTTTTTATTATAAGGTTTAAAAAAGGTATACAACTGACGTCTGCCCAATGAGGCAAGAATTAATATCCCTGAGTATTCTTTTAATGATTTACTCACGGCAAAATGAACGGTTCTCTCAAAAGCGTTTATAAACTACGCTTTTGATCTAGCACGGGATAAGGCCGGAAGCCTTCAGTTGACTTGAGAAATAGGTCAATTACTACGCTAATAAACTCCCAACTAAATTGTAAAAGGGCCCTCAAAAGCCTTCATTTAAAGACTTTTAAATAGCGGAATATTTTGCGCAAGGGTTGCTTTACTTTTAGTCAGGATATTATTTAACTTTTATTTGTTTTGAATTCGAGAATATACGCTAATTTGTTGTACGTAGCGGCTGTCGCAATCTTATTCCTGTCCAATACTTACAGTTTCTAACAAATGGAATTAAAAAATATGTTTTCACAATTCGTGTATGATAGGCTGTACCTATGGATGTGAAAGAAGCAAAGGAGGTCTGTAAGGATCGTACCAAGTTGGCGTTGTTTTGTTTCTGCTTACCTCTATGGGAAGAAGACGTGATTTTACGTATGCATGTATGTATATTTTCACTTATGGCATTATGAACTATAGCATAGTCTTTCCATAGGGGGAAACCCGCGCTTAAGGTATCAGATGTGTACTTAAATTATAAAAACCTTTGTTCTAAGAGCACTCATAAAACAAGTCTCAAGGAAGCAATTAAACAACAGTACCTTTGATGTCCAACAATTTGGGCAACAAAGTCCTAGCGCGTTCTAATTGAGGCCGACTCCACGAGGTGGACGGAGGCTGTGGCACTCGGCACTAACAAGCTGGTACATCGCTAACAGGCATGAGACACTAGGTCACACGAGTGAGCTGGAAATATCGTGGATATAAATAAGATGGGGAGAGGGAACTGTGGGAAACGATGTGGTTTTTTTCTTTTTATGAAGAAAAGAAGTAGGGTTTTTCGGGAAATTACCGAATTGGACCATCATAAGGATGACTTTATTTTGTCAAATTTTTCAAGCTAATACGTTTCAAGTTACTTTAATTTAGTAGTTAGTACCTTCTGCTGTCGGTTTCAAACCGTACTTTTGATTGCGGATTGGATTACAATCGATCGGTGTCATCTATACTAATATTATAAAGCTGAAGAGTTTGTTTGTTTGTTTGTTTGTTTGTTTGAACGCGCTAATCTCAGGAACTACTGGTCCGATTTGAAAAATTCTTTCAGTGTTAGATAGCCCATTTATCGAGGAAGGCTATAAGCTATATAACATCACGCTACGGTCATTAGGAGCGGAGTAGCAACGAAAAATGTTACAAAAACGGGGAAAATTTTGACCCGTTCTCTTAGGTGACGCAAGCGAAGTTGCGCGGGTCAGCTAGTGAAAGATAAATTTCGTTTCGTATCATATATAACATCTATCTGCATATATGCTATTGGGTCCAGCTGTTTAAAGCCTTTACTGTCATGCTATTGTCTTTTTATCTGGGTCTTAACTTTCTTAAGTCATAAAGTTCCTTACTACTTATTTTAAATCCTACAAAAATAAATATTCAAAACGTAATCTCCTTTTTGCTTCAAATTAAAGTGGTTTAGCATTATTATCTAAAACAAAGCAGCCGGAGTTTCGACCTTGAAACATCATCCCGGGAACGAAACGATTACGTCACGCGGTCAAGGTCAACACTAATGTATACCCCCGGCATTTCTTACCTCTTAGGTATTTTTGTTACATTTTCTTAAGGGACATGTTTTAACAAATATTTTCGTGTTACAGAATATTATGTAAATTAAAGCACTTTACTGTTCAAAGGGGAATTGAATTCCAAAGGTATGATAATTGTTGAAAGTAGAAACATTTTTGGAAAATATATTTTTTGCGTCTTATTTGTGCTGCTCGTATTACAGCCGAGAGTAAAAAGTACCGTTAAAGATTGTTGCTCTTCTACATAAAGAATACTTAATATTTGTCAATATAATTTGATTCAAAGGTAGTTTATACACTAAAGTAACACATACTACACATTATCCAGTATATCTTGGGGTTTACCAAGGTTCGTCACAAAATATGTGTGTGTCCTGTGTACTCAAACGTTAGATAACATAAAACGAGGCGCCCATAGCCAGTTGCGCTCACCGGTCGGTAAACAATCTGTGGGTTAAGCAACCCTTGGCGCGGTCATTCCATGGATGGGTGACCGCATAGTGTGTATTTGACACTAGGTTGACCACTAACCATACGACAAACAAACAACAGAAAACTAATTATCTCTTGAAGGCGTAGGTATAGGTACACCTTTTTATCTAAGATTACAAAACGTGTATTAACTTCATCCCTGCTAAAGGAAAGGGAAGTGACGTCACAAGGCCAGTAATACTCCTATCCTTCACCAGGATGTTTTGTTAACGTTTCCTTCTCTTGTTGTTTGAGTGTTTGTTTCAATGTTTGTTATGCACGAATATATTGTTTGAATCAACTTTGTTAATGAAATGTTTTGATTTAATTGTGAAGCTTAGAATGTTAGTGAACAGTTCAATTGCTTTATAGTGTACTAAATTACTGTTACTTTTACTGCTACCACCGGTATGCTCGCGTGTATTATATTTTTCTGTGATGTTAATCTATCAACTATGTTATTGAGTTGATGAGTGGGATTTGCTTTAGAACTATTACGTACGTAACGTTAGACCTTAATATCGCGTTAACGTTAGTATAAGGCACAAAATGGATATCCTATAAAATAGAGAAATGCTGCAATAGGAACTACATAAGCAGTAAGTTTAAGAAATTAGATGCAACATTTCGAGTAGGGAGTTCATGTACTGTGAATCTTCGATGTCTTGAGTTCAGTTAAAGATCTGGACAAGGTGTTATTATGTTCCTCTCTATTAAAACATTTTCAGTAATACCTTGAGTACATAAACCTGTCAGTATGAGATATACTGTGTATCATAATTTACATCTCAAAAACCTTTTTATCTTCGAAAGGACTTAAGATTAAAACACCCTAAACCCCTATTGATTTATTTTACAGCCCATAAATTGTATTAAGCAGATTACGTTCCGCACATACAAAGAGTAGTTCCTGATTCCTAAAAGACCTATTGTTAAGGTGTCTTTTGAAGTCTTTCAGCACTTGAGTGGTGAATCCGCATTAGCAGTTTGTAGGTCAAGGATAAAGTTAATTTAAGTTTTATGTATTTTACAGATTGTAGAGGTGGATAAGCTTTTGTTTTTTGTGTGAAATTAGCGTTGTTTTGGTGAAATTGCTGTCTTCAGTCGAGGTTGGTTGTGTGTATAGGAGAAAGTGTATGTTTTTAGTCTGGTTGTAATTTGTAATTATTGAAGGTGACGTTAAAATATTGTTATAGTTTAAGTTACTTGTGATTGAATTAAATTTTAAGTAGTAACAAAGTCACACAGTGATTTGAACTCACATAAGAATAATTAAACCTAAATATTAGAACATCAAAGGATTTTGAAAATGTTTTAATATATGCTAAAATGTCGCTTTAGAAAATTAAGCCTTAATTTAGTTTTAACAAAAGCAAAACCTTAATATACAAAGGTTTTGCAACAATATATGACTAATGTGTATCTAAAGCGAAATTCGTTCCACGGCGACAATGAGGAAATGAGCTAAAATGTCTCTAAATACACGCTGTCCTTTGTTTACGATGTTTCTTAGAACATGCGTCGTATTAAAATTAGATACTAATAATGGTTCTTGCGCAAATTACTCCTTTATTTGATGTTGGTGTATGGAGATACAGTTTTTGTAGAGAGATGTGAGAGAATGGTAAATTGGATTGGTAATTTTTTAAATATTATAGTAAAAATGAACTACGAATACGCAACATACTGTCGTGTCTGTTTACTTTTGAGCATGAAAAGAAAAATTTAAAATTGACAAGTAAAGGCTTTTCGCTCTACCAACTCTATACCAGATAAATTTGACATAAATCTATTATGTAAAAAAATATTTTAGATAACTTACTTAAAAACGTTCTCGTAACAGTTTTTAAAACGGAAGCTTCTTGCAATCTATACTAATATCTATACTAATATTATAAAGCTGAAGAGTTTGTTTGTTTGTTTGAACGCGCTAATCTCAGGAACTACTGGTCGGATTTCAAAAATTATTTCAGTGTTAGATAGTCCATTTATCAAGAAAGGCTATATATCATCACGCTACGACCAATAGGAGCGGAGTACCAGTAAAAAATGTTACAAAAACGGGGAAAATTATGACCTATTCTCTTTCATGTCACGCAAGCGAAGTTGCGCGGGTCAGCTAGTATTCAATAAAAGTTATAGCTGCGCCAAATTAAGTATTGTATAGCCTACACTTTTTCTATTCGCCTGCCAACTTGTACTCATATATGAGTCAGCTTTCTTTCGAAGCTGTTTCTTTCACTGCACTATCTATTCTTGCATCACTATTCTTCATGATGCATCAGTTTTTGGCTCCAGTTTCCAGGGGGCGGTAGATTTATGCCTCTCGCCGGGGGTTGTTAATATTTATGAGTCGTTGTTGTATTGGACTATTTATTGATCTGGTGTTATGGAAAATTGGACGATAGGTTTTGATGTATAGATGTAACCATGCTATGTGGTGTATAACTGTTTACTTTTGTTTCGTTATAAGTCGTTTTTTGAATCTTCTTATGTGCTTGCTAGTAACTATATGTCAAAAATTAGGTGCCACTTATGAATTATTGTCGGGTATACTGTCCGATGGACAAAGTAAATAGATAGCAAATATTTGATATGTGTGAAATATATTTTTTTTTTTTTCTGATAAGCCAACCAATAGTTATTCGGATGAGATGCAACCGGCTGTAAATTACTTTAGCCTGGTTGTAATTCATTAGTTAAGCCCGGTACAAGAAAAAAAGACAGATAAAAAATGGTACAAATGAAATAAAAACATTTTGTGTCGGCACTACGAAGAAAAATAACGCTCGTAATTTCCTAAATATTATTAACTCAAAAACGTAGTTTCGCTAACCTGACCACTTAAATATTCAAAAAATTGCTCAATCACGACAATAAAGCTGACCCGCCTATTAATTTTCCACAGTGAAAATTACCACCTGTAGAAAACCTTTTACTATATCTTATCAACACAAATGTATAATGATAAAGCTTCACAGTTTCTATAGCTACTATCAGTTAGCGAGGATTATATACTCGTCACAATCATGACATCAGTCCCGTATTCGGTTACGAAATAAAACTTTTGGACACACATACCGAAATAGGATGAGATGTTTGTGTTAAGTTTATGAAGGTATTAGGTTACTTTTGGGCTTTTTTCGTGGCAGTATGTCAAGTTTGTTTTTGGAAATAATTGTTGAGAATGTAGGTGTAGGGTTACTGTGATGTTTATAGTAGGTAATATTCTCGCCCAAACATGGGACTAAAATTCTTGTTGATGAAACTTAGGTGTTCATTTTCAAACATCTCTGCCTTAACCTTCATGTATAACAGGCGTGATAACATTTCTTGAGGACATGCAAAGTCTCCAACCCGCACTTGGCCAGCGTGGTGGACCCAAGGCTAAATCCTTTCCTCGTACGGGAGCAGACCCTTGCCCGGCAGTGGGAAATTGATAGTAAAATAATATTTTTTATAATACAGATTAGCGGAACCAATAGTCAAGGAATTCAGTAGATATCAAACAAAGTTAAAGGAAATCTATATCTATATTCCATATTATTATTAAAAAAATGTATTTATATGCAAAGATCTATTTCTAGCGTGACTGAGATCAAAAGATCAAAGTGCGTAAAAGCCTAGTTTCATCTGTAGGTACACGTAATTACTCTGGCAAATAGTCGCAAATTCTGTCTAAAAAGACCTCGCGACTAACAACAAAATTAAAGACATCATTACTATGCACTAAATAGATACAATATTTCAGTCACTTATTATTCAGTACCAAGAAGACTGAAATGATCTGTTTAGTAATTCATCGCAGGCACTTGTTATTAGAATAACGGTATTAATATTACGCGCGCGTTTCAACGTCCCGAGCCTTTAACAGAAGCTTTCACAAGTTTTTTGTGACAAAGCCGTAATTAGATAAGCCTTTTTTGTTTGCTTGTCATAAAAATAGCTCAAATAAGAATAGCGCCTATTTTTCCTAGATTTCAAAACATAAAAGGAGCACTTATTTCTACTTTTGTAGTTTTTTTATCCTTGTCTGTCTTAATTAAGCCAGTATTTTATATTTATTTTATAATTTTGGATTTAAAAATATATAAGTAATTTCTCTACTAAGTTATTAAGCTACGTTGGAACTTTACCTAAATGCACGTTTGTAGAATCATTATATCCAGGCAGTACCTTCAGAGGGGCTATCATGTATCTCAATTAGCAATTATTTGAAATCCACCATGCTGTACATTGCTTTTTCCCTTAGAATATAGTGAGTAACATGTTACAAATCGGCAATGCACTGAATTGTGACTATCAATTTGACGGACCCTAGTTGTGAGCTGAGATTAGTGATACGTATGTAGGTCCTTAATACACAGATAAAAAAATTAGAGTCAATAATATTTTATTAATATAAAGCTGATACAATAGCTTTAAATACACCCGTGTTTTCACTTGCATGTCTCAACACATAAAAAAACATATTCCCTCATAAAAACAGTCTATTAATCAACCTTCAAGCTCCACCTGGTATCCTCAAGGTTCCCACTTCGAGGTCATCTCTCAAAGGTCATATCTTCCCCCACACATTCCTTCTGTATTCCATAAGAGGAAAAACGTTCCCGTTTATATCTTTGATGCATAACATCACAATGGGGAAGTTCTATTAATATAAAAGACCTTGGATTACTTCGTCAGCTGTTTTCTACAAGGTTGGTTGTAAGGGCTATTATGACATTGTAACTTTTTATAGTTTGTCTAATAGTATACTTAAAGGTGTTTTAAGATTGTAATATTGAGTAAAATATATCATTTGTCTTATATCAATTACTACGTTAACCACTGAAGCAGGTTAGGTTAGTTGAGGAGGTAGCAGTTGCTTACAAACCCTCTGTTTCTGAATTACATCTAGCGGTAGTTTATCTATTTAACTGCGTTTAATCTCATACCAAAATGACAATTTGAATAGATAAACTACGGTTATATGTGCCTTAGAAACCGGGAGTAAGAATGCTTCCTAAGGATTCACAAGCATCTTAATGACAGAGATCATGTTAGCTAGCGCTGATTCTCTCGCAAAGGTACTTGTATTTATGCTACTCTTTGCATGCAGTCAGGCTTTACTCACAGAACACATTTGTTAAATATCTATGTGTTCAATTGCTTAGCAAAGGCTTCCTTTTCCATTTTAACTTTAAATGTCTGCCATTTAACCTACACGAATGAAAAAAGTATAACCATGACTTGCACTGTGAAATGAATCCCAGAAACTGACTAGCAGTATTACATGCGGATAGGAACTACTAAAATAATGTACATTAAATTATATTTGAACGTATGCCCGCATGTAGTCCAATGTTCTGAACACGTGTCGCCCGAGTGGGAGCGCCAGTGGTGAATACTAACTAAGACAGCACGGCGAGGGCTCGGCACGTAGCCGCTCGACCTTGGAGACCAGCCCTTTGAGAGGAATTCCACTTGTTAGACGTGTAATTGTTATAGGCTTATGTTATGTACAAACTTGTGTGAAAGTGCCCTGAGGAAATATTGTTAGAGGGAGTTTTAAACAATTGTTAATAATGACTCTGTAAAAAGAAAATTGTCAAACATAAAAATTACAAAAATAACAACCACTTTATTTTATCAGCCATTTTGATCATAGCATTGCAGTTGTTTTTGTTTTAAAAGTAGAAAACATTTCTCTTTAAGCTCCATTTTTTTCAGAACTTAATCTATTCCTTTTTTCTTATAGGCTAAAATGCTAAAATACGGTGCTGAAAAATAACTACTCTAATAGTCCATTTATATGTCCGCAGACTTGTTAATAAATAAACTCGTATACAGAAAATAATAAAACTAACGAAATATCAATAACACATTGATCTGGCACCCTACAATTGACTCGCTCCCGAGGTCCGATCACGTGCCGACCTTGACACGAGCTGATGACTTAATAGGGGAGGGATTCAAGGTCATATTCACGACTACTATGCGTTATGTAACGAAGTGAGGGGAGTTTTTTATGCTACTGAGTTGAAAAGTAAATATTGTCGCTTTGAAGGTTAATTACTAATAGAAAGTGCTAGGAAAATTGAAGAGGTGCTCGTAACACAAATTGTGTAGAACAGCGTAGAGGGTCAAGGCGTAGCGTAGGTGCTACGAGTCTACGATGCTACACGTCCGTAGCGTGAAAGTCTTTAGGAAATGTTTTCTGCTAATTAATTTTGTCTTTGGAAATATACTGCTTCTTGCTGTAGGCTTTTACACTAACTTTGAGTCCTATCCATTAGTACTTTCGATAGTATTTTAGGATAGAATTAAATTACATTTTTGAGTGATTATATTCAGTTTTTCAAAAATGTCATCACGAACATTTAAAGCAATTTCTTTCAGTTTCCAACAGCTATTTTCCTTCATAACACGCTACAATAGAACCTAATTAAGATATAATAGATACGCCCCCGCCGAACCTCTCCCAATAATTATCTAAGGGTGAAAAAATACGAGGCGATACGGGTTCGGTGCCCGCCGATGTAATTTCCGGGATGATTGGATATTTTTTATGTTAACTGATTAAATCTGATAATGTTTTGTGACGTCAGTTAGATGTCGTAGGCAGGGGTAGTAGGGAGCAACGGGGATGCGAATCTCTTTGATACATATTATAGTTGCACTGGTTAAGTTGTTCCTGAATTCAGACTTTACTTTAGGAACGATTTATGTAAAGTACTTGAAAATAAATAATGTTTTCCGAATTTTCTAGACATACATTTTTCAAGTTTTAAATAAAGTAATTGTACTATGTTTTTCCTAAATATAGACTTCCTCTTATAGAAGACACGTTATAATGTGGATATAAACGAAATAACAATTTTTTCTGATGATTGTCAGCATCAGCGCAAATATTTATGTATTCGTAACATAATCGGCTTGTACTATTAAAAAAATATCTTTAAAACACAACTGCCTACTTTTATAACCTACCTACATAATCTTGAATTAGTAATAGTCGTAAAAATAATGTAACTAGTACAGGAATAGAATCAGATATTGTATCAACAGTGAGGTATAAAACATATTTACTAACACCAGGCATACAAGTGATTACTAGTGAATTAAATCTGCGTAGACGCACTGTGAACACCATGAAATCGATTTGTAAGGACAGTTTTATTATTTCTTTAAAAAATCACTAAGCCACGTTACCACTCCTGAATAATATCGATATTTTTTGGCTGTAAGCAACTACTACTAATGTACTAAGCAAGGGAGGGGATTCTCGAGCGAAGTAGAAAGAGGGGTTAGACCTTGAGTCTACCACGCTGAGCTAGTGTGATTTGGGGACTCAAGAAATACGTTAAAACATTTTCTCCATGTATGGTGTCATTGAATTTTATACACTTGTTTTCATGCAATTACTGTCATTCTAACTATTGAATAGGTTATTCGAGACTTATCCATGAGTGGTGAGAAAAGTCCTAATAAATGTTAAAACGCACTCATTTTTATTTTTGCTCGTACCTATTTAATCTATTGTACAATTAAGACAGCATAATTATTTGACCGACAAAATATCTTTTATTTTTATAATTGTGCATTTACAAGTCGATTTATGAAATAACTGAAATCCAATCTGGTTTGACTTATATGGGACATGCATCGTATAGACTGTAAAGGAAAATAGAATCATTCACTCGAAACGAGTTGTTAAGTAGATAAATTACAAACAATACGTAATGTATGAGATAATCTCTCACACGCAATAATCATAGAAGCGTGAAACTCGTGAAACTGAATGACTGAAAGTAACATTGACTGTTTTAACATACTTGTTTAATTAATAACTGTTAACCAGATATCTGCTAAGAGTGAGTAGTACTCGTAGCTGTCATCAATAAAATGTATGAATGTTAATGAGGCAAGAGAAGTTTGTAACGATTGTGCTAAGTGACGTTCTTTGATCTCTGCTTAACCCTATGGGAAAAATGAGTGATTTTATGTATGTTACCAATTGTACTGAACAAGTATAAGTAAATAACCCTAAACTGAAAAAAGAAGTCACTCATCACTTCATAATTTTTTTCACTGTAGTCTTTTAAGTGAGCACCTGTAATGGGCTGACTGTTGCAAATGCGTGTGTATTACAATAATGTTGTTAATTGCTGTTAGTCAAAGAAGTATATCGAAGACGTTGAGTAGATATGAAGTTATTTTGACTCATTATTGTTCCACTGCTGGGCAAGGGTCTCCTCCCAAATTGAGAGAGGGGTTAGGCCTTGAGTCCACTACGCTCTTCAAGTGCAGGCTGTGGAAAACAGGCGCTGCTTGTCCGTTTAAATCTGATCGTGTAGTTACTACACAATCGAACCACTTCAAACTTGCGACTATTACGTCACAGCGACCATAAAAACGCAGTAAAATCGCGTCTGTTACATTAGTAGTCAGGTGATGTTCAAACATCTCAAATGTACTATAGTTTTATTTACACTGTACAAGATTGTTCCGTGATTGAAGTAAAGATTTACGTACTTATAGAACTACTGATAAACAGTCTATTTATTGATGGTGTTTGTGATTATATGATCGCTACGCTGCTATTATTGTGCTAGGTGGACGTGGGTTTGATTCCCGCGATGGTTCGCAGCGCAGTACTTAACGCGGTCGCCATGTTGGTGTTGCTGTGGTAGGTCGTCGTGGGTTTGGTTTCCGCACAAAAAAATGATCGATGTCATGCATTAACTTAGTGGTCTGTTAAAAATTGGGTCGTTAAAAGTTGATGTTCTTGAATATCAATTCTTGGAATGTACGCTAAGCCTGTTTTGAAATTTAATTTCCCAGTTATTTTCCCACTGCTGCTCTAAAGCCCAATATTGGTACAAAAGAGAGAAAAATACCTTTTTGCACTGGTATAAAATACATACTTTTGGTTAGTGATCTTATACTGTACTTTCCAGAAATGTTACTCATTACGACCGCAAAACGGGAAAAGTAACGAAACGTAGTTGAGTTCTTCTAATGAGTTCAATAATGTCATGTATAATTCACTTCCCTGGTTCTAAATATTTATTTGGGACAACCTACATTTGGTCCCATGAATCTCTTGATGGTAGTACTCAAACAAATGATGGGACTAATGATGTAGAAGTGTGGAAAACTTGACGTAATGGCACTCTTTGGCCTAAATTACTATAGTATATTAGGCACAAAGAAATAATATTATGGTGCACGATAACAAATTACCTACAAAGAAAGATATGTTTTTCTTTCTGGTTTTCTATAAAAATATGGTTCTGTTTTGGAACAACATTGTCTACGTTTGTATCTCTTAAATATTATTTTAAACTATTGATTACTGATCTGAACTAGATCAGATTAATTTTAGGTTTTTACATACCGTTCTGCTAAATGGGTAAAATTCCAAATTACCAGCAAAAATTCCCTACTAACATTACTCTTTTAACTCTCGAACATATCAACAATAACATTCGTAATAAAATCAACATTCTTAAAATGTAGATTTCGCATATTTCTTCTTTTCGTAGTTATTACAAACAATCAGTTATCAATCATTTGAAGCAAAGGAAATATTTCCGCGTTTTATCTCGAGTGCGAATGAGATAATATTTGGAATTGCTAAATGGTTTAGTAGTGCGAATCTAGTGTGTAAACAGTTTTAAAAGGGGCATTTTCTAGGTTATTTAGATGGGATAGGCTGAACTAAAAGGAAAATTCTATTGTTATGAAAATTTCAATCTCCCGGAATCATATTCGAACTGGTCACATCACTGTAAGGATTGCCTTTGTGGCGCAGTGATTTTGGTCGCCATGCCGCTAACATTGCGGCGGGAGGTCGTGGATTCGATTACCACACGGCACAATTATTTGTGTGGTCCACAAATAATTAATAATGAATATCGTTGGTTATTCATCTAAAATTTGATCGTATCAAAGTCTGCTTAACTTTAAATCTATGTTTTGTTCATTTGGCTATTATGTGTCATAGATTATTCACATAATGACTGGTGATATAAATACATAGTGTTCAACTGTGAGGACTTGCGTAGGAAATGAGCGTGAGTTCTATTCCTAGCTAATACATCATCCTTACTTACTAATGCGTTTGCTACACAGTTTGTGGTGTAATAGTGTGGATGATTTTATAACGCGTATATATTGCTTTGATTTTCCTCAAAGAAAATGTATGAATGGCTTATGGAATTATTGAAAAACTTGGTCTCCTGATTATTTAACATTATTTCTAAGAAATCAACACTAAAAATTTTTTTTATACTTACTAGGAACCCATATATTGTATAGTTTTGCTTTTTATTATATTTAAAAGTACATAAAATACTTACACGGCTCTGTTAGTCAACAGATTTCTTTAGCTTATACCTAATTACTAGCGCCCGAACAGACCGAGTTATGCGCTCGGACCGGCCGATATTCCGTCACCGGCTATCCATTAGTTGTATGTATTATAACTATATATTATAACATCATATCTCAGTTCGTGTTTCATTTAAAGCCATACGAGAACAATCCCGTACATCGGTAATCGTTTGTATTAATTTTGTCAAGAAACAGATTCTAGAATTCACAAAACTCACTTGTTCATTTTGTTTAATCGTTTCCGTTTTCGCATTTTTCTATTCCCGCCATTATAATGCACAATAGTATAATCAAAACCACTTACCCGACAGCTGCGGCTAGAATTCTTCAAGCGTGATGAGAGTCTAAAACTAGAGATTACTCAGTCACACTCGTATTTCAAATTAACTACCTGTATGATGAGCTTATGACGAAGTGCTGTCTTAATGAATAAGTATTAATTTGTGTTTATTTACACTTAAATATGTACTGAAAGACATTTTGTTTAATGTAAAAACATGTTATACACTATGTTTGAGTATAGTAATAAGGGTGTCATAATAAATAATGTTTAATGTGACTATGTTTTAAAATTGTTGAGTTGTATTATATGCTTCTTTTTTATCAGCTCTGTTATATATTATTAGGTAAAGGGATTTAGAAGAATGATACATTTATTTAAGACAATATACCACTGAAATAATTACCAGGGTGAAGCAACAACTGCAAGGAAGAGATTTTAGTTGATATACTAATTGATCGTTAATTACCAATGTTCCATCCAATTACAAACTATACATTTTGTGACTACAATCCTCGAATTAAAATATTTGTATGCAATCTTATTTAACGACTACTGTGACAAACTTTATCGATTCTTGCAAAGATAGACCTATCTAAAATTTCTCCATCAAAATCCTCCACAGCAAAGCAAAGATCCTCGATCAATTTCCTGCCACTCGGCACACATGTCCAGTTTGGCAGTGGCACTGAGTGCCGCCGGACGAGGAAGTACGCAAATAGACCTCGTTTATAGTTCCCGTCGTTACGTACACTATGCGCTAATTGTGCACGCCATTCACGATGCAAGATTGTTTGACAGAATCTAAGGTATTTTGCTCATAGCCCGTTGTGCTCACCGGTCGGTAAACGATCTATGCAAGCAACCGTTAGCGCGGTCATTCTATAGATGGGTGACCGCTTAGTGGTATTTGTGCGCGTCTCCGTGGTTTGAAGGGCATGTAGAAAGTCGGTCCCGGTTGTTGTTAATTAAGATAACAGTCGTTAAGCCATGTCAAAGGCCTTTTCGGCTGCTTGAACTACTTTGACACTAAGTTGTCCACTAACCATATAGATAGATAGATAGATAGAAAGGTATTTTGAGCGACGAGGTATGATTATATTTGTATGTTAGTATGTATGTATCTAGGTATCTAGGTATCTAGGTATCTTTGTATGTTCGTATTGATTGAGAATGCGAGTAGGATTGGAAATAATTGGGCTAAATGTGTGGGAGATGTAGTGGGATTGAGGATATTTGCATAGGAAATTGATGTTTTCAATTGTGATCTGGTTAACATACCTGTGTGTTTCAACTACGTATTGGTGTTTTCTAAGTCGCTCCTTAAAAACTCTTACAAACTGCTCGATCAAATGTTTAAGTACCTATGCACATAACATCATGCTTATTTTACTAGGAGATGGAGAGAAAGTTCAATGCCATACAATTACGTTTCGCCATTAACAATGTTAATGCCATGTAATAAGAACCGAGCCTATTGCTTTCTTAAGATATTTTTTTTCTATCTTCTTATCGAACGTCATTTTCCTTTTGAGAAAAGGGAATTTATGTACGTATTAAAACCTTCCTAGGTGATAACCTTAAGCCAAGAGCAACTTGCCTTGAAAACTGTCTTGTTGTTCTATACCATTGTCCCACGCTAGGTGGGGTCGGCACAACATGTTTTAATCTTCCATTCGTCACTTTCAGCCGTCAACTCTGTATTCACCCCTTTCTTGTTCATATCCTCTTTCACACAATCCATCCATCTCTTTTTTGATCCCTGAAAACTATCAACTCATGATGTTTCTTATGATGAATAGTAGCCCAATAACCCGGGCGGGTTGCCAGAGGTTGCCGCAACCGGATCCCGAGGATCTTGCTCGTGGTGCATCGTACTTGAGCTTACATTACGAATGTTATAACCGCTGTAGTGCTGTTACGATATGGGACGCATGCCAGACACGACACGATACTCACGGACGTATTTAAAGAATTACTCTGTTGCATCATGGTGAAATGGACATGGATTTTTAAAGGTTTTGGAAGGTCCTGGGCTAAAAGTGATGTTTGTTTGTGTTTATGAATAGTTATTCAGGTGTCTTGTTTGTTAAAATGAAAGTTAAAAAGCTGTAGAATAAGGTAGAACTCGAAAGCTTTGTCATTTCACACAAAAATTTGATTTTTTCAGACGAGCATTGAAAAGTGATTTGTAGTAGCGCTCAAAGCTTGCTATTTACTTGGCTGTAGTATTTTTACAAACAACTCAAAGCAATTCAAGTATTTAATGTGCAATGCCATGAGCAAAAACTTGACCCAAAAAGGTAAAGGTCTCTTGTTTGCATGGTTTTCATGTTTTTAATTGAATTTATTAGTTATTTATTTCTGTTACAGTGCATCGTATTAGTCTTTCAAATAGCAAAAATATTCAACCTGCACTTTTAAAACTTGCCTTTAAAAGCAATATCAAGCGAATAAAATCAATCAGGCTATAACAATAAAATAAAAGTTATAATGGTGTCTGGTGTCGGTCGTCAATCACAGCTGGCCGATATACGTCCTCATTCCGACCTATTATGTTACTAATAAATATCAAGCATAGAAAGTACTGTATGCAAAATAAAAATACACGAATACCTGTTTGAAAATTAGAAAGATGAATAATTTGCTATTATTTGCGACTGTCAAATGTCAAAAGACACGTTTTTAGTCCTTATAATTCTGGTGCAATAAACATGTGACTATGTCTGGAAATTTTTGCATACTCTCTCTCTTCTACGGTCATTTACTCAAAAAAGGAAGTCACTTTTGTGAGTAAATGACCATAGAAAGTAGAGTTTTGTCTCTTTCTAATTCGTATTCATCTTACTAAACGATATAAAATGAATAGAACCAAATTGGTGAACTAATCAAAAGTATAGTCTTAAAACTTACGAAATTTATTGTCTTTCTGACAATCATGAGTAGTGTATGTGTTATAAGAAGATTGTTGTTGTTTACGCTGTCGGTACAGCGAGCGATGTGTTCGGTGCGCACGCGCCCGGCTCATTTCCGGGCCGCGATCGAGATCCTCCCATCCACAAACATTACTATTTTAGATTGCTTTGCTTCCTTGTCATATGTGCACGTTTAGTTTGAATCAACTTTGTATGAGTGTCTGTTATTGATGAAGAATTAAGATATAGAGATGAGGTTTTTCAAATTTAGCTTTGGATGGAAAAGAAACTGCCCTAGAAGCAACCATGACTGTGAATTTTGTCTTAAAGTTATTGGTATTGAGATATTCCAACAAATAATTATCGCATATATCTTTTAAACACTTATAAGGGGTTTCGTAATATTATTCTTTGGTTTGTGCAATTTTTAATATGGCACTTACAAAAGAAAGAAAGAAATGAAATAATTAAGAGTACAATTAGCCATATCGTTGTATGAGGAAATGAAATCATTTTTAAATGATATGCTTGTCTTTATAATGGTTGTAAGTTTTTTCAATAAACTTTATCACTCGATCTATAAAAAAAAATATCTGCAAACAACATACCATAGCATTTCCATATGCCCATAGAAACCAGGTGATTCCACTTTAAACAAAAATAACTTCACCATTAGCCATTGTAACATTAACACTGTTTCCTAAATACATTTAGTATTTCAATACAGATCAGTACGGTGTATTCTGGTCATTTCTGGTACGTTTCCGGACCAATCGATCGAGTTTACAGCCGCTCTACAAACGTGCACTCTTATTTATTATTTACTTTGCTCAATATAGACTATGTTTTAGTGGTAATACGACTATAAAGTGCAGGTCAACTGGACGTAGTTCAATGGTTGTTATAGACTATAGACTATAGAATGGCTTCTGCCAATAACTGTTGATATGGGAATGTTCGTCAGTTTAAAAAGTATGCTATGTTTTATGCTTTTTATTAATTTATTTTTGCATCAACGTGTATGGGACACGGAAGAGCATATAAAATTTAAAGTTTTTGTTAAAATTACAAAATGTTTGTTCCGAAAGTCATTATGGGAAAATAATGTATGGGCATTCGAGTAAGTCCGAAAAAAGGCTAAATATCGATGATTACGAATTACTATTAATTAAGTCTAAAACATCATCATCTTTACCTAAAGAGCTCATCATACAATCTGGGACTTACACATCGTACGTTTCAATGCAACTTAGTTAACCATTTCTTCCGCGCCCGCGTCCTCGTTTTGGACGATACCCTTCAACAGATACGTAAGAATAGTATAAGATTAGTTAAGTATAAAATTTCTGCACAATATAAGTCATATTTCTTAACATTTATAAGATGTTTATGTGGCGAGTAGTATTGTCACCGAGCATGATTCACAGGGGAAGCCTGGTGAGTCACTTGTGTTGGCTCGCCGCCACGTCGTATATAGTTCAAGTTTGTGACGAGATTCCTCTCACTCCTCACTCCTCGGTCACACTGGCGTGTGTTGCGTAAATTTAGTACGTGTTTTTGTAGACGTATGTGCAAAGATAGGAAGTCTTTCTTCCCTTCAAATACACAAAGTGAAGTCCACATATTTTTTAAAGCGAATAGTAGCTTAGTAGTGTTCGTTTAAAATCAGACTATCCTCTTTTCCAACTATGTTGGAGTCGGCTTCTGGTGTCTCCGGATATGACTGAATACCAGCATCCATTTTGTATAGGGACGTTATTTTCAGTTGCGCGACAGTTTGTTCGTTAGCGTATAAAAATGTATCTGTAATCCTGTCATAAGTCAATAAATTGATTCAATACCCACAGAAGTAATAGAAAGAGATATATTTTTATACAGACCACCCCACTTTTTTATATTTGAAACTATTTATATAATAAAAAAACTAGGTCAAGATGAGCTTTGTAACACTGAAAAACTTTTATCTGAGTAAAGAAATATACTTCAGTTTAAAAAAAATACTTAATTAAAATAATAGCTCAATCAAGCAGCGCTGACATACTTTACAACGCAACGTGTCGTATCAGGTGGATCTCAACAGATTCGTTATCACTTCAGTGTAGCCTCTGTCGATAGCTAAATGTCAAGCCTATCAGCTCGCGGCCAGTCGATTACTGATAAGGTTATTACGTTATTAGTGGACTTCTATCTGCGGAATTTCACTAACCCCCGGTTTCTGAGGTACATTTGGCGGTAGTTTATCTACAATTTGTTTAAACTTATCTAAAAAACGCAATTGAATAGATAAACTACCGTTAAATGTACTCAGAAATTGGGCAACAATAATCTAATGTTTTATAAGTTTTTCGTAAAAATGTAGAAAGTTATATAGCCTACACCCTGTTTTTCATGTAGCTTTTTAAATGTTATAATTTTATGATACTTAATTCAAATTACATTCTCTGAAATGTTGGGCATTTAATTTTTACGGTTATCTAATTTAGTGTGAGGAAATCCAAATATTTCGTATTGGCACGTACAAATACAGATACAGTAAATTTATTATACTTTCAGCACCCTCGTGAAGTGAACTGCTGTGGGCTTTAGCTTACTTCACAGTTTGACCTGTTCCTTAACCATTCTGATTTGTTGTCTGTTAGTCTGTTAGAGTAATTCCAATCAATCATTAACACAATTAATCATAACGTCGCAAACCAAAACATAAAATAACGAATCTAAAACCGCATTATTACGAAACAGCTCTGTTTGATGTCACATGTCAAACGCAAGGAAAGTTTTCATTTAGCATATTGTGTGCGAGTGCCAAAATAACATCGTTAGTTCCCGAGTGTTTGCTTGGATGTAATGTCTTCAGAAATACACTATACCAGCGTTATTTACTGGTTATGCTGTTTGCAGTGATTGAGTGTTATGCTGGTGGAAATTTTGGCTGACTAGCCAATATGAGTTTAGAGGTTAGGTTAAATAACCAAGTGAGCTATAAAGCTTAACTATGAGATGCATGAAGAATGCATAGGAATATAGATAATAAGATGACAAACGCTGTGTATCTAACTAACACTTAGTTTGCTTGCGAGCTTAAGTCCAGTTTAGGAATTAAATAACATATGAAAGCGCGAACACCAGTAAAAATAGTGAAACTATGTCTGATCTTATGGGACTGGTGACAATGCTAACAAGACTGATTATAAGAAAATTAACATGATAATAGTAAACTATTTACATTATTCTCAGCAGTCAATCGTATCAGGAATTGTCACTATCCAATACTGAACTTACTTTAGTAGTAAACAAATATTTCATACTCAACGTATGTTCTGTTTCAATTTTAAAAATCAATGTTACACAGTTTGAAAACAGAGTGTAATCAATGTTGTTTCAATTAAAACTCGTAGCACAAACAACGCAGGGCAACAAGAATGAAAAGTGAGTTAATACGATTGCATATCAAAAGCTCGGAGCTGTTCACCTGTGACTAGGGGACTGGGTTCGGGTTGGGTTGTAGTGCAAGCGACGTTTCGTATATGTATAATTGAATTAAGCTTGTTTTTACTTCCAAACAGATGAGATTTTTAGTCATAGTTGCTTAAATAGGGATAAGAGTAAAGCTGTAATTGGGATATTCTCACTGTTTTCAAAAATAATTGTGTATTTTGTTTTATAACTGCAATTATCGGCGAGACATTATTTATTTTTGTTGTAAATTAATATGTGAATTACAGAAACCTTCAGAAACATGTGAACAAACAGCCTACATAACTTTCGCGTTTTACTTTTAGATGCAAACAAACTATTCTGATTATTGAATTGGGTTGTTCGGTTAAAACCCCCTATTTATATGCTGCAACGTGAGACTGCGATAAAACTTAAAAAAGTAGCGCTTTTTGGTACTTACACCAATAACAATACAGCGTGATATCCAAGTAAAAATAATAAAATACCGAACATCCCGACATCAAACCCATCAATCCCACAGCCCCATTAACCCACCGCTGCCACTGGTCCCCTAACCCTCCCATAGCCATACATATACACTCGCCTCGTCTAGACAGGGGTCAGCCCCGCGGATTATAACCTAAAAACTGTTTATACTACATTAAGTATGCGTCGGGCCATCTAGCGGGATTAATGGCCACGTTTGTACCATGGCATGGTTTGCGTAGAGGGTGGATGGGATTTGTGAGAAGGCTAGTTTCGTTCTAAGTAGTAACATTTTTGATGCTAAAGTATGTATAAATTTATTTACGCTAAAACTTATGAATAGATTTTGATGAAATTTGTTGCACAAATAGATTCTAGTACATCAGATTTTTTTTAATGCGAATCAAGTCTCAGGCAGAAATTAGTGGTTGAAACTAGTGATCATATTTTTTAATTTTTGGCATTGCCTCTACAGTATGAATATATGGAGTTGCCCATGTTTGTTTATATATTAACATAGTATGTTATTGTCAGTAGGTGTTTACAAAACAGATCTGTAATTTATAGGAACGAGTGTCGATGTAATGATGGTGCCAGATCCTATTATGTTTATTGAATTATTGTATTTGATGTTAAATAAAATATAAATTTCTGTTTATGTATCTTAATATTATGTATGATGATGCTACAATTTAAGTCAAAGATGTCTCTTGGCTTTTAGGAATGTATTTAAAGGTTTACTGGAAAATGTAGTCTGACAGCATTAGAAGTTCTTTACTGGTTCTAAAGTTAGTATAAAACACTTACTGACCTGAATATTTATACAGTTTTGTAACCTAAAGCACTGACTGAAAATAGGAGCTTTTGAATTTACTAAACTGATCAAACATTTCCATATTTTCTAGTAAGCTTGCCCTACAAAGATGAGTTTAACACTTAAATTGAACACACACACTTGACATGGATCGTAGCACAATTCCATATGCTTAGCATTTTCAGAGCAACACATAAAACTAAATAACATTATCGTTGCAGTTCCGGGTGTGTGTGTTTATTGAACGAAATCCTGATATGTTTGTTCGGGCAACGACCAGTGATAGTGTGTTGCGTGTAAATCAGTGAGATTTACAGCGGACTGCGCCGCGACTCGACCTTGACCGTTTGGCGGGGAGCCAGGCGCCGTGCTTGGGAGACGTGCATAATGCTCAGCTGAATTATTATGAGAAGCGACAGTTTAAAAGTTGAAAGGTTTTAGGAAGTTGATGTTGCTAGATCGATGTTTAGGTGGTAAGAATTTTTGACAGGTAGCTGTTTGGACAGAAGCTTTATATGAACCTAAGGAAGGCTTTGTAGTATTTTTTTTATCTTAATTGTTTGTCTAAATAGTAATTTTCTCGAAGAGAATATGAATTGGACTATTTAATCTGCTTTGCCAAGACAGACTGCTTGATTCAGTGCCGTTTTGTACCGGAGATGTGCTCGGTAGCTAGGAGATTGAGTAAAAATTCTATTTACGGGTTAAGCCCTGCATCGTGAGTCTACCTAGTCATTTTGGTAGGATTTCTAGATTATCTCTAGTAAGAACACAGCCATAGTATTTATACCATTGAGCCTGCGATGTCCATAACCGCGTAAAATTACTTTATTTTCAATTAGCCTGCGTCATTTTCTCACTGCTGGGCAAAAGTCTCTCCTGTAGAATTTAAATATATATCAAGTTAATATGTTTAAAAATTATATAGTTTAAAAAGACAATAGTTGCTAGTATGAATGTGTCCTAAGATGTCGTGCAGATTAAACGGACGCTAACGTTTCGTATCGCGTTTCCAAACTCACGATGAATCACTCGCGTGTATTTTGTACACTCGCTGTAAAACCGACCAAAGTCATTTGTCAAACTTTTACAAGGTTAAACTATCTTTCACATATATTAATCTTTGACCAGTAGTATTTTGAATTATATAGCAGATTCATAAAGTACTGCAGACAAATTAAATTATATTATTGATATCAAATTAATATTGACAGAATTATTATAAAACTGATTAATTGAATTACAATTTTTATTTATTTAATCGGCAGCAGGTGAACAAATACGAAGAAATCTCAGCAACTATACTAATACATATTCTTTCCACTTGGTTTATCCTCTCTAGAGTTTTCAAACGGGAGTCGGTTTTCTATCACGTTTTAATCTCTTGCTGTCTTAAAGAAAGATGCAGATGAGATCTCAAGACTAAGAACTATCACTCAAAATTGAGTAGAGTACTCGATCGTCGATTTTTCAAGAACCGTTTCGTTCAAAGATTTGTTTGATTGTTCCATATGTTCTCGTGTAAACGTATACGGAGCATTACAAAATATTGATTCAATCTGTGCACTTATGTATTATTCCGTTCATATTCGCTGTTCGCGCCGCAGATTTTATTAGCTTAAGGCGTAGCGCAGATGGAGTCGAAAAGTGCCTTAACATAATTTTTGGGTAATTTATTGTCTTTTGCTATTATTATTTCTTGAGAATATGTAAAGTCTAATTCTAGTCTAAATTGTGAACCAAAGCCTTATTCCTAACTGGTTTGGCAAGTAGACCTTTGAACAGTATTGGGACAGTAATGGGTTTAAAATTGTATGTTTTGTTTCTCAATATTTGTGACATTTTTCTATAAAAAAAGGGATTTCCATGTGTTACCGTTTCGTACTATCTGTATGAAGATGCATAGAGTAGCATTGAATATATAGAAAAAGTGATCACAAAACCTACTTAATGATATCATATTACATTATGCTTGCATAAAGTAGCAATAAAAATACATACGCCTTCGTAATTCGCACACAGTATTTATCCATTGCATCAAATAAGTTAACAGAGATACATAAAAATATATTAACTTGTATATCAACAGTAGAATATCCAAACAAACTCCAATAATCGCATTATTACGCTTCGCCGTGCTCTCGGCGCCGCCTACGTAAAGTTCAACACGAGTGTGAGAGTATGTGCCGGTGTATGTGCGGGTATGCGGAACATAACGTCTCAATAGCGGGTATTATTAGACAATGTCAGGCTGCAATGTTTGTTATTACTTTGCAATATGTACTCGTATTCCACGGAATATTGAGAATGGAATGGCTTGTGATTTTACGTGTGATTGCATGGTACCGTGATATAAAACGTACTGATCGTGTATAATACGTTTTTCAAATGTCTAAGAAAGATCTCTGAAATTTTTGTATCTTTTACAAACAGCGAACTGTTTTGATACCTTATGTATGTGGATTTTAATGCTGAAAAATAATCAATGAATGACAAAATAATATAATTACTTTTTAGAAGATAGATTTTTTAAATATTGTATAAGTATATTAAGTATATAAAAAAAGTACACACCACATCCAGTACAATGGTTATATTTGGACTTTTTACTCATTGCATCTGAATACGTCTGAAAATCATGACTACAACCTAGCAACACTTAATACCTCCACCTAGAGTCCATCAAGTCATCCAACTAATCTACCCTTACCACAAAAACTAATCCAATCCCACCAAGCATTAGTATCCACAAAAAGTGTTACCTTAATCTTGAGAGAGACACACGTACTCAATTAGATCTTCACATAATTCCCAGTTTCTTTCGACGCTAAACGACTAACTGAAAGCTTTTCGCAGAAGTTACTTTTTATTTTGTGTGTTAAGTACGATTTATAATGTTGTTTGACTTTATATTTAATATAAAGTTTCTAAGCAAAAGGGTTACGAAATTAAAAGCAGTGCGTTTTAGCACCCTGTCTGTTTTAGGAGAACAAATGTTATGGTACATTATGTATAGTAGCACTCCGGAGTTTGAAAATATATTACATGCAAAGTATGCAGCTTAAAAAAATAAAATAATAATGTTATTATCAGTACCTTGTACAACTTTTACAGTTAATCTTACAAAGAGACCTACTTTTAAGTGAAAGATATAACGTACTCAGTGTAATATTATAATATCTCTGATATAAATAAAATCTCATCACATCTAAAATTGAGAACCTTTCAACTTGATGTAAATGACCTGAAATTCATTGAAAATTCGTCTAATAAAAGTTGACCTTTAGGTATTCGCGAGGCATTCAGCCCCAAACATTAGGAGCCCTAGTACCTACGTGTTTTGATCGTTGAGGGATAATAATAAATACCTTCAATATTCAAAATTATTATAACATCATACCTGTTATTTCCCTAAGGACTTTCCAGTATCCCTTTTAATTAAATACATCCCGAGTATAGATTGTACGCAAATTGATAAACATACACACATAAAATCATGCCATCATATGGGTAGGCAGAGCCCATAGAACGCCACTTACATCTTGTCATACAGGACCGCCGGTTACGAATACTACGCACCTGATCTTTTTGCAACACATCACCGATATGATCTGTGTATGTGTTTCTAGTGCGTCCCCTTCCGGCGTTGTCATTTACTAGTGTAAGCAGTAGAATTTGTGGTAATGAGACTTTAAAGCTTTTTAATCGGGCAATGTGTTTTCGGACTTAAGAAAATGACGGTGTCTGGTCCGGTCAAAAACACAGACTACACATTTTAGGCGTAATGTTGGAGAAAGTATGTATGTAAGTGAGTAATTAAATTACTATAATATATATAGGTTCGTATATCCCGTAAATTCGTGAAGTGAAACTCATGTTAGCGACTAAGAATTTCCTTTGAGAGTTGCTCACTGACCTTTAGCCGTGGAATTAAACCTGGAATCTTGTTATAACATTAATCTATTAGGCCCTTAAGCGGGTTACCCAGCCGGTTAAACTATACACTCTCTGTTGTGCCTACATAAGCAGTGATTTAGTTGAAAGGTTCATTTTGACGGAAAACTATTATTTAGAAGTGGATGCTAAAAGTAAAAAAGAAAATACTTTCGTGTTGCATGTTTGTTACATAATATACTACATACATTATCGCGAACACGCATTTCACCCTGGTATGCTCGACACTTCGACATAGGTTGCACTTACTAACTTTTCAGTTTTGGTAGTTCTGTAAGATAAGATAGTTATTAAAGGTTTGTGAAGACATAAAAAATAGCTACGCCTTCTTCTTGAAATCATCAAAGTTATTTTTCCCAAAACCACCTATCGATAGAAAAATCACTTCTATAATCCGCTATTGTCATACGTCACCTCCAGGAACGGAAGATTGCTCCTTCGTGTAGAGGCGACTCTTAAGTCTAAAGACTACTAACAAGGCAAACAATTCAAATCAAAGTTAACTAAAACATTCACAAAAGAAACCCCACTAATGAATTAGCCCTCAGTATTTCCAGCCCGTATCTAGTGAGTACATTTCAAAGAGCACAATGTCAATCTAAATGCAAATCCGTCGCGCTGACATTGAGTCTCTGATACAGTTGTAACTGTGGGACAGTTGTACAAGGACTTACTTGCACTGTTTGTATGTCAGCAGGTTTAGTTAGGCTTGCACATATGCGCTGCTTGTAGGCAGCTCCTCACATGATCAATTGTATCAACCACATTGTAAATCTTTTGAAGATCGAAGAGTGGATGTGAATTGTTTGCTAGTTTTTCTCATAAGGCTCTACCCTCTTTCCGAGTTAGTGGTAGACGCAATAATTGTAACGACTATCATAAGTGTCTATATTTGATGCACTCTGATACAGTTGTACCTAGACAGTTGTACGAGTAGGACTTATTTTCACTGTCTGTATGTTAGCAGGTTTAGTTAAAACACCAGACATTGCGTTTCTGTTTGTTCTGTTTCTTTCTTCGTCTTTCAAAATAACACCATTAAAACTAAGTATGATTTTCCAAGTTTCGATTTAAAAATAACAATTAAACTAGCTGTTGCTCAGTTATCAAGTAGATATTGATTTATTATCTCTATTTAAAAAACGTAAATTCTATCGGCCACTTGGCCAGCATGGTGGACTTAAGGCCTAACCGCTCCCTCATTACGGGAGAAGACCATTGCCTAGCAGAGGGACAGCAATGGAATAAATTTATTATTATTTGTCATAACAACTTTGTATACAACCGGAATCGTGATAAAATAATATATTGCACACAATTCAATACTACTACTATTTGCTATTTGATCATTTCTATTCTTCTTATGCCTATGTATGCTTTATTCCTTCTATATGTATGTCAACATAGATCCACGGTCTGCTGCAGTAAAGCTAGGCTAGAACAATACACACAATCAAGAAACAACAGCTAGTATTGACAGTGGTGGCACAATAGGCGACTCGCTCGTGTAGACACCGCATGAGGAAATGGAAACGTTTCCTATGTACTCACTGTTATATTGAGAGCAAGGTTGAGATGTGAGTGAGGTGTAAGAGGAACTAGAATTTTAAAACTTTTGCATGCTTACCTAATACTAGCGGAATGGTCCGACTTCGTCCAGGTTATAGTACAATTTTGTCCCGTTGATTTCCATTTCCAATTTGGATACCGTCAATCGCGTGGAAGCCTTGTCTTGACAATTCCAAACTCATTAAAGGATAGCTTAATTTAGTGTAGCTTACATATACTTCGATGATTTATAGATAGATAGGGATAAATGCAGTGCAGTCATGAGTTTTCTCCTCGGTATGCTTGACGTTGTGGCGCCGGTAACACTTTTGGCACGTATGTGGCGTAAACGTGTAGGTATCGTGGTCGCAAAAATGCATAATCCACTAGTCGAGGTGTTAGCGAACACTGAAATTGCAGTTAGAACGATAAATAAATTATGTAGATTTGGGAGGCATACATTTTTCGCTGAAGCTTCCTCATCGCAGGCTTCAAAAATAGGTTATTTAGTGTTTCTCATTTGCTTTCCACACTGCACTTTTGAAGTCGGCTCACCTTTGTCAGAGTTGTTTTCGAAAAAGTATCGGTAAACTGTGCTAGTGCACACCTCTTTAATTGCTTTGGAGATGAGCTTCGGACTCGTCCTTCAGTAAGTTTATTTACCCTATTCTTTATAAAGATTTTATGTTGGCTACAAGTTGAATGAAAATTGCAAAATTAGCATAAAACTGTGTTTTAAATTTAACCCTCTATATCAGTTTTACCTTGACATTTGCACCAGATGTCTTTTTATATAAAAACATCATCATAAATACAATCAAGTGATAAAAGTTCCCTCACAATAGGTCGCCTCGCTCGTGCAAGCACGCGGGCTCTCACTGAAACGGGAGCATTCATTTCCTATACATTTCATATATTAAACACGTAACTCTACCAGTGGAGTTGTCAATATGAGAGCTGTAGTCAGTTGCATACGACTGTAGGTGAGGGGAGAAAAGTTGTGCCGTTTAAATGCTTATTGAAATAGTTGCTGTTTTCCAACTGAGTGTCCAGTGCTTTAAATGGGTCGTAGTTTGAGTCAGTTTTGAAATTAATATAGTAGTTTGTACAGTTGCAAAATTTAGACAATAAGCTTTTGTTAAAGATTTCCTTTGGGTTTGTTTATATGTTTTTAGGTAGCTAGCTAGTTAGCTGGTAAATTAGGTTAATATTTAGTAGGCAGCTCGTATATTTTATCTCTCGATCCTCCATTAAAAGGAGATTCAACTGAGTCTTTTATAATTAAGTAGATGTTATTAAGAACATGATGATAAAATAACAATTTCTTTCACTATTTATAAACACCATACTTTATCTTCTTCCTAAATTGTCTTGTTTCACTAAAGCCTGAACAAGAAAAACCACACGATTAATATTAAAAACTAATAAAGCCCCCAATGTGAGCGAAGCGGCGAGGCGTAAGACGCGCTTTGATCTTACGGGCTATCGCGTCCCTCCCCCCGCCCCGCTCTGCCGTGCACCCCCCCTCGCCGACGTACGGCGTGCACACACCATGGACAGGTGAATGACCTTGAGTTACAGACAGGTGTTCCGTATTGATTGTGTTTGTGGGTTATTGTTTGTATGATTGAATGTTTGTGAGGTGATTTGTAGATTAAGATGTGTGGAGTTCCTGTTTTGGTAGGTCGGGAAGATAGATAGTCTTCGGATAGGTAGCAGTTACGTTTAGTGTTGATTAGTTACAAGATCTGATCCTAAAATTTATCATTCTATCATTAATTTATAGGATATCATTTTTGTGCTGTCTTATGCCGCTGCTTTAATGATCTGTTGTCGTTGAGTAAATTGCTGAGCTGTGCTAAAAAGATATACCCTGATGCTATAACTCAATAACATTGACCTTTAAAGTCTTTAACCTATCACAAGTTTCTATACAATATACTTAACGGCTCTTAAACGCGATGAGAATTTTAAGGTTACGATTCCTTATTTGTTACCCGACGTTTTGATCTAGTGGCGCCGATCTTTGCTTTGGATGAAGATTGAGCTCAAAATAGTACTAGTCAAATAAAAGATTTCACTTGGACCACAAACGCCTTTCAAAAAATGCTATTATTTAATACTAAACTTAGCAGAGCAGAATAATTCCACTAAATATTTATAAAACACTATGTTGTCGTTTACACAGAACACGTAACAAACAGTTCCCAGCAGGCCTCTGATCTCACGACAAATATTTACTTGTAATTCTATTGCTGTATACTATGTACTTGTATGTATAGCAAAGTGTTTGTTTTATACCGTTTATTGGAGAACATTTAGATAATACGATGCGATGCCGAGACGACTACGACCAATGAACGGTTTGTTTTACTTAGATAAGACTTCGCGAAGTATGAGGCAGGTTAAATTCTTTCTATTGCCAAATTTAATTTAAAAAAATTAAGTCTATGTATGCAGAACGTTGATTTTTGTATTATATTTTAAATATGTTTGCACCATTTTATTTTGAATTGATCAGTCTTGATAATTTCTCAATTATATTTGCTACAAAATTGATCAATATTTCAAATGAACATTTTTTCACGAATATTTAGAATGTAATTTAATACGTATTTTCCTCTGTAGTTTAATTAAAGTCGTATCGGTATCGTTCTATATAAAAAGCTAACTATATTAACCAAACAGGAACTGATAGTTTTTATTGGCGCCCGCCGCGGGGCGACCTTACGCCTTGACATCGCAAATGTTTCACCCACACACTAAATATTTACGACACATAATAATGTACAGTATACATTATATTAAATATATATGTTTAGAATGTGGAAGCTGTTATATTGACGTGTTACGGTTTAATTAATTATGTTACGTATTTTAATTATTCAATAATATGGAAATTATTGTCAATTTATAAGGGTACGATCGATCTCTTAGGTTTAAGCGACGCTTGACGAAGTTGTTCTGTTGATAGTGACCATCTTATACATATCGAGTTCTTCCGTGTTTCGGAGGCATGTTAAGATCTTTGATAGTGGTTAAAGTAGTCAGAAGTTTGAAAGTTAGACCAGTCTTGTCGAAGTGTAGGTATCGTGTTATAACCTACGTAACTGGCTTGTGAAAGTCTGGTATTCAGCTGCATCCGATGAGACTGGAAGCCTACTCCAACATTGTTGGAAGAAAGGCTAAGCTGATAATAAGTTAAACTACCCTTAGTTTAGCAGCTTTAGTATTGCTGCTAAATAGTCATGTAAGTGTAATTTCTAAAAAAACACGAAATAGGCTTTTAGCTCGGTACAATCTGTTATACCGGGGCAATTATCATAAACACGAGTGGTACTACCAATTCTAGCACCCAATAAACACAAAATTACTTATACAAAATGCACTAGATCATTTGAAATGTTCATAAAAACTTGATATTTTCAACTTTATTTTGTTGGTTGTTTTTGAAATGTCAGCGTGAATGTTTTACAATTAGTTGCGCGGCGGCCTTTTTGTATGTATCTGCAATGCGGTATGTTGCACCTTGTAAAATTATAACTATTTATCATTTACTTACCTTCAAGTGTCATAGAAAACCACAGTTCTATAATACTTTTGACTTAACGAAAAATTACCCTCTTATTCATAAACACACTATAAACCTATTTTAGTTAAAAAGCCACTATAATATGTTTTCTCTTTTACATTTCGCTAAGGAGTGAAAGAAACAAAACACTTTATAAGCCTTTCATAACTTCATATAGTTTTTATGAATAAGAGGGTAAGTATCTTTTCTTTCCATATCGCATCGTGTATAAGGCCGGTTAAAAATATTACTCGGCTATTTATAAGTGACCTTTAAACGATAATCTCTATCATGAATTTCATTAAAATGTGAACAGGGGTCAGCCTTGAATTGTAGGCTCTACGAGATTTGGTTACGACTTACTAGCTACGATAAGTCTACGAAAGTGCTACGCTTGCACTTGTTGAATTATGTGTCATTGGTGATAAATTAAACAAAAAAACATTTTTAGAATTCTACAAAGTGTAAATATAGTTTTAGTATAGTTGGTTTAGTTATATGTTATATTATGGCAAGAGATACTATCCGTATGCACATTTTAGCGTATACTGAGCTACTCGAAGTTTATATTTTAGCACATAAAGTTATAGTCTGTTGTGAAAATCGCTTCCATTCTGTGCATTGACCTGAATTATTCGTGAAAGGGCAACGCCCGACGTCCTGTAACCTTTTAAAATGACATTAAAAGCTATATCTTTTACAATATTTCGTTATTTTATAAGCCAAATACAATTGTCTCCGTGCTAATGTACTGAAATTTATTCTTATTATGGTAATATTGTATTTTTAGAGCCTCCCTTTTTCGTATGTTAAGATAAGGGTAGGTACTCCCCTTCGTGTAGGGAGGTAGTCTTAGTTGATTGATAACGTGACTTTCAAAATGTAAGGGACGAAAGTATGTTAAAAAATCAGATAGTGAGGAACGGTTTTATAATTTTTGTGTTATTTTTAACCACAATTTCATTCAGTTATTGAGCGATAGTAGGTAACATTCAGTATAGATTTTTTGAAATGAACACAGTTTTAGTTCATATTTCCGGAGCTGGTTATTATTTATCATTGTGATTTCTTCATATTGTATCATTATTTATACCTTACCCTAATTAATCACAAAACGTTATGTGACTTTGGCCAATTAGGGAAACGCCTATGATCTTAAACACGCTTCACAAAATACCGATCCTAAATCTTTATTTCTACTTTTTCTATTACCACTAGTATAAACATTATCAAACTATGACCACAAAGTGTCAGAGTGTATCAAGTGTGGTCACAATGGTGTAAAGTATGGCGATGAGTGCGGACGAGTCGTGCGGCGTGCGGCGCAGGCGCAGTATCAAGCGTCTGCTGCGAAGCCTCACCGCTGATAAACTACAGACAGGTCTGTGTGAGAGGAAATGATAGCTTTTTATTTTGATGTATTCCTAAGCTCGTTATATTGTATTCTGTAACCAGCTACGATAAAGATAATTACATTGTTCTGTCTGTATAGAAAACGTTATTGTCTGATTCAAACGAATAAATAAATAATACGAATAAATAAATTTTTGGATTTGAAGTCCTCAAAAAATAATTATCAGTGCTCTCTTTCCGCATGTTGAGCCGAAGACAAAAAGCTACAATCTAGATAGAAAGAATGTGTTTTGATTAAACTTGCTTCAGCGTTATCGCATCACGACATCTTGCATCTGTTTCCGACGTCACATTCCCCAAAAAGTTTTCAAATAAAACGCAGCCCCTGCAGGCAATAGATCACGCGCTCTCGTGGTTTAAGGGATTATACACCATCGAAAGTAGCAGAACACATAAAAAGTAAAAGATACTACATCGTAGCACGATATAAGTTCTTTTGGGGATATTCTTTCTCTACCTACATTTATAAAATCTTTTTTACTCGTTACTTTGTTAGCAAGAAAGTGTTGTTTTTTAGTTTTTACAGGCAAAGTCCCTAACCCGCTCGTGCCCAGCGTGGAGGACTCAAGGTCTTTCCCCTCCTTTATAACAGGAGAAGAACTTTGCCGAGCAGTGGGACTGTAATGGGTTAAAAAAATGATACGGGTGATTTTTGTTCATATATTTTGAAAGTCTCCACCAACTTATATATTCAATGTTTTATATAAACGCTGGAAAGTTTTCGTCAATTTACGCAATATTTGTGTTGAAACAAAAGCTACCTATTTACGATCGCACACGTGAGATCGTAAAACGCCGTATGTTTACGCGTGTACTAGTAAAATTCCATGGGTTCGCACTTCGGTGTCCATTGCCAAGTGCACGTTAAACTATATACTATTATCTCTGAGCCGCAGCAATGGAGTTAAAACTGTTTGTTGAGATTATCTTTGTATTGATGGAGATATAATATTAGGTCGGGGAAAAAGTCTTTTCGCATTATAGTATGTATGAACTTGTAATAAAATCTCTTTGGCTTCAAGAATCACAAATGAGTACACGGTTCATTAGGTTTCTCTCAGTAAGCTCGTGAGATACCCAAATATCGAGCTTTTTTGTGTAGAGAAAAGATTTTGCAACCATTAGTAGTTGCTAGCACGAAAAATCAAAATTAATACCTAGTGTTCGAACCACTTACCCCCGGTTTCTGAGTACATTCACGGTAGTTTATCTATTCAATAGCGTTTTTTTATATGAGTTTAAACACTATTGAATAGATAAACTACCGCTAAAGGTACCCCGAAACCGGGGGTAAGTGTTTTGTTCAATTTAAAACCTTATTCAAGGGGTCCTTTAGTAACAACTAGCAATTTCAAACTACAGTAACTTGTAACACAGATGTTAGTCGGTGTTTATTCATGTTTTCTCAGCGAAGCATCTTTAAACATTCCTCCGTGGCCCAGGTGCACGGCTGACCCAGAACACGCGATATCTTAACTAGCACTAAATATAGCTCACACGTGCCTCAATCTGCCCTCATCCCGTGTCTTTATGTACCACACAAACATCTACCTGATGTTTGTGTATGGTTGAAGTTATGTAGATTTGTTTCTTTGCTTTTAAAATATTATACATATTTATTGTGTATTTGTGTTTCGTAGGGTCTTAAGGTTCTTGTTTGCATAAAAAAGATACACGAGTTATGATAGTAAGTTTGATTTGACGTATGTTTTGGCTAATGAGTAATTAAAGTATTCACACACTCACTGGCGTTTTCGTGTTCTAAAGAGCTTGTAAAATTCTTGTTTGTCGTAAATAGCTTTTTGTTGCTAAATAGCTTTGGAAAGACCTAAAAGACTAGGGTCTAAAATGTGCTCATTTTCCCCGTGATGAAATGTGGCAACATTAAATTGTTAATGTATGTATAATGTAAGTGTCGGTTACAGTGACCAATTATTTTATAGGTGTATGTTCATGCATTTGTTTATTGTTTATCCGTTAATATTAAAATTGTTTTCACAATGAAAGCTTCACTTCCACATATCTCTCATAAATAAATATCCTCAATATATATGAACAGGCTATATCGGTATTGAATATATTAATATAATGAAATTCCCAGTGACCTTTGCCAACCAGTCGAGTGATATGTAAATATTTGAAATGCCTCACGTGTACTTCAACAGTCTGATTTTGGCAACGCTGGGCTCGTAAAATGTATCGTAGGTTTAGATTGATGGTTCACCTATGCTATTTAGATTCTATTTTAAATATATTTGACTAAAAGGTATCGTAATGTGTGAAGAGTGATGTTAATCTGTGTGTTTTGAATGTTGAGGATAAGTTTGTACTGTAGGGATTTTGGTAACAGCGCCATCTATGTCTTTGCTGTGGAACTTGTATTCGTTGTTTTCTGTAGATTTTTTGTTGTATCTCTTCGTATGTAATAGGTGAAGAATATTGTTTTTAAGATAGTGATTTTGATATAATTTTATGTGTACTTATTGTTCATGAGTATCTTATTTATAACTCTTATTGTTTCAGGTAAGTTCATAATATTTTAATAAAGCAGTCAGAAATCAGCATTGTGCAGAGCAGGTAAGTACTATTTTTAACTAGCCGTTCGGCAAAATAGTTTTGTTATAATAACTTGATATAGTTATTTTTGTTACAACGCCATCTACACAATCATTATGAAACTTGAGCCACTGCTTTAATTCAGCTACTCGCCACTAGATGACAGCACTAGTCCGTAACTAGGCTTTCCTTATTTACGACCGAAAATTGTTGTAAAACAAGGAAGTTATTACTCGAATTTAATATTCGTACATTAAATATAATATATTAAGGCATTTTAACGTGTTTATTTGTATAAATAATAGTTATTTAACATGATTCTGAGAATATGAACAATGACGTTATGTACCATTCATGATTTGTTATAAGTATTTGTGCAAGCGGTTTGAACCGGTGTCGATGGAATCAATGAACGTTTCGGAGAACCACTAGTTCTTAGGTTCGTGATGTTTTAGTTTTCGAACCGGGGTTTTGGGAAAACCTGTTCTGGAGTCTGCGAATTTTGCATGAATGAGTTTTGAATGAACGAATTTATGTTTCATTGAATGAAAGTTGTAGTATAGTAAAGTTAAAGTATCTGTTCCTGTGGTAATGTCGTTCTACATACGCAAAATGTACCTGTTCCTTGTATGTAACCTACACAAAATGTCTAACTACATAGTTGTTCAGCAACAAATGAAAGTTTAATTGACATCTGAGCACCGTGGGTTAACTCTAAATAAATGTTTAATCGATCTTGAAAATTGCAATTTATTCCGTAAATTTGCTGTATGACAAAGATGATTACATACCATGTTAATCATGTTTGACAGAATACCACTTATTAAATACCAAACTCCAGATCTATAACATTTTAGATTTTAACATAGATAAAACAAGTTTAATACAAATCTAAGACACACACGACCTTGCAATCGAACCCGAGACCTCCCGATCAGCCGCGAGATAAAGCTTGTCACATTAATACCTCATATTATTACTACCTTGCATGCGCACCAAGGAAACAAACTTATTATATACAGGTACGAGATAATTTATGCAAACAGCTGGGACTTTGTTAATACAGTCTCGTGATACACAGACAGACATAATTACTGGAATATAAATATGAGCGAAGCTATGACATAGACCATAATTATCAATTATTGTAAAGTATTTGGTGATTGAAAAGTGTCTTGTTAGCTCTACTTATAACGTTCTACACTATTTTCCGAACGGATGATAGATTCAGTAATTGTAACTACTCATACTGTCCGCAACAATAATATATGAGTATGAAAACAGACTTCATCACTCGGGAATAAGTATAGTCTAGCAGGAAATGTTTCAATCGGTACTATTCCTGATTTCTGTGGGTACTTGATATTGGAGATTTCTAATAAACAATCTGTTCAAGTATAATATTTCTTTGGCTGTTTCTCATAGTCCCCTGCTTTCTATAAATTTTTTTAGCACCCAACGAATAGGCTCTCCTTTTTTTTTTTGTTAGCCTGTACTGTCCCACTGCTGGGCAAAGGCCTCCCCCATTTTCTTCCAGTCCCCTCTATCTCCTGCTATTCGTGTCCAATTAATATTAAAGGCATCTAGATCGTCACGCCAGCGCTTCTTGGGTCTGCCCCGACGGCGACGTCCCTCTGTAGGCACCCATTGCGTGCTGATCCGTGCCCATCTATCTGGGTGCATGCGGCTGACGTGACCCGCCCACTCCCATTTAAGCTTTGCTGTTTTTGTGCCCACATCAGTAATGCCAGTCCGTGAACGTATGTCCGAGTTTCGGATTTTATCTATTAATTTTATTCCAAGAACACTGCGTTCTATGGCTCTTTGGCAAACCTTGAGTTTGGACTTTTGAGACTCAGTCAGTGACCATGTTTGAGCTCCGTAAGTTAGGACGGGCAGAATACACATGCTCTCCTTTTATTTCAATAAAATAAAACTAAGTAAGTGTTCAACAGATGCTGCATTCAAAATAATAAAAAGTACGAATCTCTATCTAAGACAGACGTAATTGACCAATTAAAAATCGTATCTCAGTACTCAAATCCAAGACACCCGGTGCAAACCCGATATAATACAGACAGACTGACATACGTAGATATATTGACAGACGTGCATACATAATTGTGTATTAGTATACACAACGAGGGTGAATCCGGACAGGTGATTCATTTGATGGAATATACGGACCTTTAGTCTGTTAAGGCGTGCTGCGGTTTTACATGGTATAAAGCCCGGTTTCCACTGCGAGCGGAGCGGACACGTGACTGCGTTAAACTGACAAGCGCAAACTGCATACTTGTGTTCCCACCAACAAATAGTCGGCAAGTATGTAGTGGAAACCGGGCTTTAGTCACTGTTGAATTTGGTGTTAAGTGTGTAAGTGCGATAAGCTTAACTTTGATATGTTTACTTATATGGGTTTTCTATTAATCATATCATATCGTATGGTTAGTGGTCAACCTTGTGTTTCTCAATTTATTAACTGTTAGTGGTCAACCTTGTGTTTCTCAATTTATTAACTGTTTGTAATAAAGTTTTCTATCATATTTCCTTTCCATAATAGCTAGTTTTTTAATTGACGAATGCATCTAACTATTAACCACCTATTAAGCACTTAATTCCGAGACGATATTGACTGAAAATAATGATAAACCAAACATACAATCCTTTAAAAGTTTCAACTATGCCGCTCGCGATATTCTCCCGTATATAAACCTTAGCGCATCGGCCATATGTCGCGGTGACGTCACGCCAGTTGCACCTTGCATGTCTCGCATAGGGCCGCGCGCGGGAATCCTCTGACCTTTGTAGTTTTATTGCAACTCTATCTACTAACTGATAACTAACGGTAGTTTAGTTGAAGTGTTTTTATTTGACCAGGTGGCTAGTTTGATTCTAGTTAGAGTTCTTTCTTGACTGTGTTTTTTTAAGAGAAAAAAGGCTATTTTGATTCTTGTTAGAATTCTAGTTGTTTTTCTCGAGGGTGTTTTTTTATGCGGATAGAGACTGAAGTGTTCTATTGTATTAGTTGAACGGTTGTTATAAGACTATGTGATTGGGGGAGGCTGTAAATAATATTTGTGATTCTAAAGTTTTGGTTTTCGGGCTTTAAATCTGAAGTTTTTGGGCTTAACCAGAGTGTGAGATCATTAATTCCAATGCTTTTGGAAAAAAGGCTAGTTATTGTTGAATATTAACATGATTATCACTATGCTAGAATAATAAGATTTATTAAAGGATAGTAAATAAATAGAAAAAGCCTATAAAACCAGGTTAAAGGAAAACGTCCCGCGCTAGTCCGGTTCCCAGTTCCAGGGCCTTTCCGATTCATCATTTCGCTTCAAGCCATTATTGTGTAATTACCTCCCCTACGGAATTTCCTTTGGTCAAACATTGCACCAATTGCAGTTGCCTGTTTATTTCACACTAGCTGACCCGCGTAACTTCGCTTGCGTCACATAAGAGACAATGGCTCATATTTTTCCCCGCTTTTGTAACGTTTTTCATTGCTACTCCGCTCCTGATGGCCGTAGCGTGATGTTATATAGCCTAAAGCCTTCTTCGATAAATGGCCAGTAGTTCCTGAGATTAGCGCGTTCGAACAAACAAACAAACAAACAAACTCTTAAGCTTTATAATAATAGTATAGATTATATAATTATCTACTGACGGTGCACTTGTTGGACTACAGATAGTCCAGACACAAACTGTCATCTATATACTACATACTCGTAGTTGAAAGTCAAGTTTGCTCATACATGGGGCAAAGGCCTCCCTCATAGCTCTCCACTGTAAAAGTTCTCCAGCGGTCTACATCAATTCTGAGTGGTAGGAGTCAAGCTTGTCTCTTCATCTTTTACGGGCTCTACCTCGCCGCCGTCTCCTAGTTAGTGAAGTCGACTTATGCCTGGTATCTGGGCCACATTTAGCAGTAGTTTATCTATTCAACAGCGTTTAAGTGCATATAAAAATGACAGTCTGTACCTCAGAAACCGGGGGTCAGTCTTTATTTTTGCTCATACACTTAATTTTTAATTTGAATTCTGTCCTGAACACGTGCAAACTTTAAATCTTTTCTACATCCCTCTTCCTGAACACGTGTCCGAATTATATACTACATCCTGATCAACAAACAAACAATCACTTGACAATTATCCTTATATTTTACATTAAAATCTTTTATACCAAGGTTTTTAACTCTCAAACACGGAAACAGGTGTTATGCTAACTAACAGATTCGGCCGGCAGATGGCGTTGTGAGCAGGTGCGCACGCGCAACGAAACCGATGCCTTGCGATTTTTGCGTCGTTTTGTTTTTGTCAGATGGTTTTGGTTATCTGAGATGTGTTTTTGAGTAGTATTTAGTTAGGGTTGTGATGAAAATATTCTTATAAGATTTTATATCTGTTTTAGAATAGCAAAGGGATTTTATAGAATGTCCAAAAACTGTCGAAAGAGGTTTTACTAATAGAATTGACGGGTAATCATTACAATGAATAGTAATAGCCCTTCAATCTGATCGATGTCATTAGACTTCTACTAAATTCTTATAATAAAAAAATATGCAAAATGTAAAGTTCAAGAACACTGCACACTTATTTACGTTCTCAAACAAAAGAACAACCACGCCTCTTAAAAAGATTAATGATTGAATCATTGCAATTAACAAAATAGCGATACAACCTTGAAACAAAAACAAAACAATTCTAAACAAAAAGAAAATAAGATGAATGAAAAAACTTTTAAAATATAATTTAGTATAATATCGAACTTGGGACTGCGCACTAGATGTCTGGCGTTGCGCCAATGTGTTGGTACTTGTTTCATACGCAGCTTACAAAGTGCCAATGCACGTCATCGTCATTATGATATAATTGAATTATTATGTACTATTATATAGGCTCGACACAGTTCTTATTACGGGAGT
Organism: Anticarsia gemmatalis; assembly: GCF_050436995.1. Taxonomy (NCBI): domain Eukaryota; kingdom Metazoa; phylum Arthropoda; class Insecta; order Lepidoptera; family Erebidae; genus Anticarsia; species Anticarsia gemmatalis. The sequence goes on along the minus strand of NC_134770.1, from coordinate 523,157 downwards.
CTCGAGCTTAGCAGTGGGTCAGTAATATATTATTTATTTGTATAATTAGAATAGTCCTGGAAGTGTTCCATGTCATCAGCTTAGTCTTCTTGACACAAATATTTGTATGACCTTCAAATAGGTTCTTCGGGCTCCTTTATGTCCGATAATTATGAAAGCTCTTTAGCAAAATTACTGACACATATCAATAACTGCACCTACACACAAATATTGTTCGGCAGTTGTAGGTTTCTAATCGATATACTTCTGCCTATCCATTCGGAAAATTACCAGAGTTATGATAAAATTATGGTCTTTATATATTACTCATTTTACGTATTTCCGTTTAGATCGTTAGTCACGTCACTTCGTGCTGCATAAATTGTTTTTAAGAAAAATGATTTTCCAGTGAAATATTGAGATTTCTTACTAGATGTCATTAAAATTGTTTGTTGGTTCTCATCTAACTAATACATGGAAAGTCGGATTACATAAAATGAATACTTTCTATTTCAAATAAATTCTGGGAAAAAATCAGAATTCACCAATATACTTCATACATTTTGTAATTGCCTATTTTCTACAGATCAAAACCTGTAAGAACTGATGAATTCATAATTTTGTAGGAATAGGGAAAAAATCTTAATTAGACGTATAGCCGTATGTTTTACGGCTAAACGTCTAATTAAGATTTTTCCAAAACACACACATAATGAGTGCCTTTTAAAAGCGAGTTATTTTTCTTATAAGTACCAACAGTCGAAGCAAACCGCTGAAAGCGTAACAGTATATTACATACATTTTAGTAAGCGTCAAAGCGCATGCCTTTCCTATGGGACTGGAACAAAAACGAAATACTAACAAATCTAAACTAGTGCACACATGTCCCAAGTCACATGTAGTGTGTTTTGATAACCCACTATCGTTTGGCAAGCTTATGCCTATAAAACTAACCAACGCGACGTACGGTGTAAATATAGATGTAAGTTCACTACGTACATACGATTGTTTGACCATTGTGTACATGTTTTGAAGATTGTTTTCTGTGTGTTTTTGTATATGTAGGGTTTAGTTACCTTTTGTGGGTTCTGAGATGATATAATGATTATATTTGCCGGTGCGAGGGTTGCAATAGTTTTGGTAAATGATGATTAATTACTGTAATTTTTGCGTAGTAGTGTTTAAAGACGTTCTCCATCAAAATAATGATTTGACGGACTTATACTATAGACACTATCTGACACCAAATAACAGATTTTATATTTAACTATTCTAGAGTTTTTGAAGTCCTTTATTGTAATGTTTATATCTTGCTTATCCATACTTTCTGTATTGCCAATAAACATATTATTGTATGTAGGTAGAGGTTGTAAATCTATGTTTTGTCGCATCAATTAATTTTGAAACTAAATATGAATGGGTTTTGTTTCTCTGTGTTATTAGTGAAAAAGAAAAGAATTGTATAACTAATCAGAGCTTAGATACATAACGTTAATTAGAAAGTTAGTGTCTTACTAATTTGTATAGACAGTCTTTAACATAGCCTTCACATTGTAATATTGTACACTCTCTTCAGTTATAAAATATTTATAAACTAAACGCCACATCTAAACATAGCTTCTTTCCCTAACCTTATTTCGTCTCAATTTGACTAGTAATTCCTCAAAAAACTTCAACAACAACTGATACACGATCTATTTCGCGTCGGTACGTGGGCCAACAATAATACGAGTTGTTTTTCATCGCGTGACGTATGTACACATGTACATATGTACAGTAGCGCGGGTAACACACTCACCAGGTATTGTGGAGTGATGGATTTGTAAATATGTGTGCTACTGGAATACGCGAAAATAGGCGCATTTTTGGTTTTATTGGAAGGATTTTGCTGCGAATTCTGTGGTTTTGTTGTATAGGTTTTTTCTAGTAGTAAAGAGCGTTAGTTTGTGTTCACTTTTGCTGTAAAAGAAACTTAATGTAAAATACTTTATTTTTTCACGATGTAGTATTTCCCAAAATAAGATTTTGAAGTAGATTTTAGCATAGAAGTAGCATAAAAGCAATTTCTGACTAATTAATATATTAGTCAGAAATTGCTTAATACACACTACTTTTGTTTAAACATCGATGAAGGTAAGTAACTTTAGTAAGTAAGCTTTAGTAATAAGACATAACTTACACTATCTTTAAAGACTGGACCAAAAAAATAACATTGGCCAATTGTTTTTTAACTAATCAAAATCTCGTTACTAATTACTTCAAATAACATTAGTAAATGCTAAAAATACACCTAATTTTGTGAACTTAATTAAGCATACGTTGTAGTATGTGTAGAAGACATTCGCGCCGCGGGAGAGACATGTGGTATACAACACATATAGCGGCTGACTCATCACTGATTACTATAGATTGGACTCATTAACTGTTTAGAAAGAAGGTCTGTCGTGAAATCATGAGGTTTATAATGAGAGATATTTTCAGTATGTCTGTTAGTAGATATCAAGATTTTAAGTAATTATAATTATTGTAACCACAGAAAATAATATAAACAGTTCTTTATTTACTTTGCTGACCCGACAAACGTTGTTTTGCTATATAAATAAAAAAAGGGGTATGTAAAATAGATGTTGGCCGATTCTCAGACCTACTCAATATGTTCACAAAATTTCATGAGACTCGGTCAAGCCGTTTCAGAAGTGTACGGTAACTAAAATTGTGACATGGAAATTTTATGTATAAGATAATCAATCAACTTGTTGATTTTCTCCGGAAATATTTCAAGGGATTTCTTTCCACATTCCCCAGAAATCTATATTTAAAGTTTGATAATTAATTCTCTTTCTTTTCTCGAAGTAATTAGGTCACCGTTTCCTAGTATATCAAATATCGGATGACCAAGTCAACTGAGGAAAATGTCCGAGAGAACATCAAAGAGATTTTTCTTAGTGTTCTGAATTCATATGTCATACTATCTAGTGTTATATAAGTCTAAATATTGGGGTTTTCTTCGAAGTTTCTTCATAGTAATCGTTGCGCTATTTTAAGGGTTACTTTGCAGTTTTTATCTTTGTAAAACCTATAAGGTTGCTTTTATTTTATTTTTGAGATTTGATACTAGATCGTTTGTTTCAATTATTGCTTACGGCAAAGAATATAAAAACATTTTGAGCACATTAATTTCTCTATCTGTGTTTGCTTGATATTTTGGCACAGGTTTCACCTCGTGGTGTCTTTTTTAAGTCACGAAAGACTTCAATAATGGCTTAATTAACAATGGCTTGGAATGCATGATTCTCATTTAACACACGATTGTTTACGAGCATAAAACACAAATACCTACTATCCGAAACAACTAAAGCACACAAATATTTTGCTTCGTGTGGGAACCGAACCCACGACACCCGTGACCCGCTGCAACAACAGAGGCGTGGCACACATCATACGCACTGAATTATATTTAGAATTACAATGTAGTGAGAATAGATAAGGAAATATTTACTAATACTGGAAACTAGGAATGATTGAACAGAATTTACAAGCTACGTAGTCAAGGTTGGAAACTAGATGGGTAGCCGTAGCATTCCCGACTTACTCTTCTTTTGCCTTTAAGAGAGTACTCTTAGCGGTATCAGTCGATGTTAAAGTTTTCTCCCGACCGAGACTCTACTACGACGACCATTTAATTGAAACTGGCTAACTGCATAAGAGATTTCTATACTGACACAGCTTTAAATCTTTATTATCTCTCTTCTATCACTCGTATAGCCTTAGGTCGAAAGCCTGAAATAATCGATAAGGTCAGTCTTGACGATGAGTTTGTTTTTTATCTATTTATCACACACTTACATCTAACATTACAGTCACTAAGACTAATGCGATATGCCATTCATAGTTTAATCATTGATTAACAGTAATTTAGAGGTCTGATGACAGTGACTTCGTAGAAAACTGATATAATATTCAATATAATCCGGTCAGATGTTCACCTCAATAAGTGGGGAATGAGGTTAAAGGAAAATACACAAGGAAATATTTGTAATAATAATACCTATTTAGTAATACTAGGTTTGGTATGCAGTTCTGTGGGTTATGGAGTAACCAGTAATTAGCTGGAATATAATGAAATTAAATTTTAGATTTTATTGGTTTAAAAGTAAAACTGCTAGTGTTTACATAATAGGCTTGCATTCATATATGGTACAAGCAAATTATTTATTTAACCTTGAACTTAAAGATAATTTTAAACTTTCTTGCCGAAACATCCTTATAAATCGTACCTAACAGTTTTTTTTAAGTGTAGACAAAGAAACATAAGGACCAGTTTCGATACGTAACGGGTACGTTTGTTTGTCCTATCCCATAGATAAAGTGGCAGTTAACGTTTGAAAATAATTGTCAAAATTCTGCTTGCTCATCGAACTGACATTTATTTAAAATTGAAACCGGCACTTACTCTTATCAATAACTACCTGAACAAAAACAAACCCTTTTCTAACGAAATTTATAATCTATTGATAACAAAACCGTGAGAGAAACAACTCAATATTATCACAAAAATAACAAAATTTAAAACAAAAGATCCCTCTACCTACAGTAAGGAGGTTAAAATGTTATCGCTCAAAGGCATTAAACAAGCTATCAATACCGTTACCGGGAATCAAACGTGTGAACGGTAACAGACAGTCAGCAGATATCCGCCCTTTCATGTTTAGGGAATGAGTTATTTGCAAACATTTTTCATGTTAATTGCGGTAATTTATGATGTTTGTGAAACCAAATTAAAGGTTTTGTTTGGAACGTAATTTTTCGAGTTTACAAATAATGAATTCAGAGTAAGTATGAGTATTGATGTGTATATAAAGTGACTTTAAAATCCTCATAATTATGTAATTAATAAAATTAAACACTTCAACACATGATTATTAATTAACTCATTGAAATGTCCTTCTGCTGTATACCTGTCTCCTGCAGAAATAAAAGAGGGGTTAGGCTTTGATTATAGTAAACAAATACCTATAGATAAATATTAAACAACCCATTACAGTCCCACTGTTGGGTAAGGGTTAAAGCTATACGAAAAGCAAATAGCTTATTTTATTGCAACGGATCTTAAACAAGATTGAAAATTAAAGTTTAGGATAGATAGATAGACCCATTGCATTATAATATTATGTGTACAAGTCGCGAGAGTTTAAAACCGTTAATAGCTTATTATCCATTTGACAGTTAAGGCCACAGACAATACGTCGTACACCATTTCAACCTGCTTGATTCTTATAATAATACGATAATGTGGTTATTGACTTTAATATGAAATTCCCCCACATTTAGTTATAGTTTTAGTTAAAAACAATTTAATGTTTCTTACAAACAATGATTGCCTCTGTGGTTTGCGTGATAGTATATAAGTTGGTTGATCGCGGGATCTCAGTTTCGATTCCCGGGTCAAAGTACCTACTATCGGTATTTTCTAATTTATGAAAGTATTTTTCTCAATATTAGGCCGATGTTTGGTAAAGTTCTCGGTAAATGACAATAAGCTTATGCCGGTTATATGTGACTAATTGAATTGTAAATAGCTAAACGTGTGTGTATATTTTCAACCTCTGCCTAAACCATCGGGTAAAACAAGCGTGATGATATTATGAATGTATGTATATTATAATGTTCTTATTATTTACCATTCTACAATTAAATGTTTCTTACAAACAATGAGTAATAATACGACATTGGGAAGCTTTTAAACGTAGTGACGAACTAAAAGTAAATAGCCTTGTGACATAAGTAGGGGAATGAACTTGTTAAGGACTCATGTAATCATGCATTGCGCTTTGATTCACGTGGTGTTGCGATCACAAGGCCAAGTATATACATTTATGTAATTGAAAAGAAACAGGACAGTTGTCAAGTATATTTTTAAATCTTATAATTTTTTTGTCGTAGTTATGTATACTTAACTGGAATCATATTTTAAACAATTTCAGTGAGAGAAGGGAGAGAGAATTATTACAACGAAAACACGATTCTTCATGTTTCTTTCCAATCTGTTTTAGATATTTGTGTGAGTGATTTGTATGTCTAATGCACTTCGTGAAATAAGTTGCAGCATTGGATTTCCTACCATTATTGTCGAAAATTGAATTTTGTAAGGTAAAAATAAAATATGACCCGTCTAAACATGTATTTATCGTAATATAAAATGTAAAGTTTTTAGGTCGTTGAGCCAACGAAGTAAGTTAGTAAGTATATCATAATACATTAAAATATCCTTCTATACGTATATTGTATAAGGCGTGGCACCTTTGAACATTGATATCCTTTACTCAGCATCATATTGACCTAGACCCGCCCCGCGTTGATGCCCACGCGTGTGCACCGACAATATGATATCATCGTAACATTGGTATCATAATGTACGACACTTCTAGAATACTTTGAAATTATAGACAATCTACAAAATTTATATAATGGACTTGCCACTTAAGTCGGTTGGTAGTGTATCTGACTGCTCATCAAGAGGTGTCGGGTATGATTCCCTGGTAGGTTAAGTACTAATGGACTCTGTCTACCCTCATGGATAGAGGCGTGATATTTTATGTGTATGTATTTAGCCCCTAGTTTGCTAACGCGCGCGGTAAACAGCAATAGTTTGCTCACAATTCGAAGTGACCTAAACATAACAGGCGTGACTTTTTATAGAAAAAATATAATTCACATTACGTCGTACAACAGTAAATTACATACAACTTTATCATATCACCGTACTCGTAGCACTTCTTTCTTTTTAATTACATGCCTATTTCAAAACAACTTCAACTCTAGCCAGAGCAAAACATTCCAAAGGTCAATTTCAACCGTCTATCCTTGACCCGTATCATTTGAATAAGATCAATGGCTCTAAATACTCGTTGTTATTTAAACGAGTATTCAGTAAGCAACTGAAAGCCTTCAAAAGGATAAAAAACAGCGAACACGTTCACGGGAATGAATCATTGGATCTTAAAATAAACGTTAAGTTGCTTTACAAAATGGCTGAACGAATTTGGCTTCTTAGACACATTTTATTATTTAATGCTTAGTCTGCCTCGGAAAATATTCTTTTCGACGTATATTCTTTTAACATTAATTTCAGAAATAATGGTAAAAATTGTATCGATATATTTTGCGTAATTTTGAAAACTAAGTGAGTAAAGAGTATGTTTTCTTTTTTTAAGCCCATGCCTATCTTGCTGTTGGCCAAGGGTCTTTTCCCGAACGAGGAAGGGGTTTGCCTTTAATTCACCCCGACGGCAATGCGTGTGTTGATATGCCGTCAAAATTATGTTATTTTTCTATTAGCAACATATTTCAATCTGAAACAAAGTACAAGATTTTCATGTTTTTCTGCACAGTTGGCGGGTCCCAATAAAACTGGTCGCAATAGCCGAATGTCGGCCAGGAAAACATTATGATTAATTATAATAGATGGTAATATCTTCATACAAACGGTAGTTTTATTGTGATTTATTGTAATTTACATTTTATGAATCATTACGCTACTTATTCCTAGTGAGGCTTCGTGAAGTCTCAAGTTCGATGACCACTACAATCAATATAATGTGAGTTTTTGTCTGCATTCGGTAGTAGGTCGGAGTTTAGATTCGTACTATAAATGGCAATGACCTCTTCTCTTTATCTTTTTTTACTATTGAAATAGTAAATACTTAGGTGATCGTTTTGAGTATGATATCACCATCAAATTAAGTAAGATTTCGTAAAGATTTTTGGAGGAGACGTTTTCTTAACCTTAACCATGTCTAGTAAAGTCAGGCAAACGTATTTTCTAAGAATTCAAGAGTATTATTACGAAACAAGAATGAAAATGTAGTATATTGAATCTATGTCATTACTTTAAACTCATTTTTTTTACTTTTAGCGTATATTTTAAAACTATGTAATACGAGCAATGCTGATACATGAACAAATTTAACGTCGCCACCGAGACATACAAAAACCACATTTAAGAAGAAAGGTCACAGTCGACATACAAAAACGTTAACTTGACTTTAGACACAAATCACTGTGACTGAATTGTTGCTGATTTTTTGTTCACAAATACATTTAAAACGAAAGGATACGACCTGTTTGTATTGTTATTAGATTTGTATTCGTCAAATTTAAATTAATTAATTAACCCCCGGTTTCTGAGATACATTTAGCGGTAGTTTATCTATTCAATAGCATTTAAGCTCATATAAAAAAATCGGTTTCAATAGATAAACTACCGCTGAATGTGCTTCAGATACCGGGCATAACTCTACGTGACGAAACCATATGAGTATTACTTTCTCAATCCTTGTCACGACATCTGTCGAACAATATCGGTCTCTTATCACGCTATTCATCAATTTATCATTCGAAATAACATCGTATTATAAATACTACACAAGAAGCGAATTCCTTAACGACCGACTCGTTATTATAAGACATTTTTATTGGTACACTGGTGGAAATCCGAAGTCTTCTAAGTAACTGTCCCAAGGCGAAGGTCTCCTTCCAAACGGGGAAAGGGTAAGGCCTGGAGTGCACCACGCTGGCCAAGTGCAGGTTGGGGACTTTGCATGCCCTCAAAAAATGTATTAAACAATTTTTAGACATGTGGGGTCTCATTTTGATGTTTTCCTTCACCGTTAGAGGAAGTGATAATTATTTCTAATACACACAACATAACTTCTGAAAGTCATTGGTGTTTTGTCTCTGGTACGAACCGTCGAGCACTTGACAGTTTCAGAAAAAAGTAGATAATTCCTTTTTCAATAGAACACAATATTCGCTCGCACATAGATCTAGAAAACACTGCAATAAATCTTACCGAACATTTGGTAGTTCTCAATAGTAAGCTGTAACAATGTGAAGATTAATGACGTCATCTATTACTTCATTACAAACTAGGTGATTAGTGATAATGTGGCGACTTGACGTGGAGATATAAAGACGGCTACTGATTTGTACCGTTAAGGATACTGTGACAAAAAAAAATATGAAGAAGGTAGAGTATTTAGATGTTGTTGAAGAGGTTCTAGATTACGTTATTCCGATTTGTTTTTTTTGTATTTGGTATTTTTAACAAAGACCTCGGTTAGATTTTCATGTTCCCATGTCTGATATTCGTGATTATTGTTTCATTTTATCGCCCCTAATATAATGTTGTCGTAAAGAAATTCCTTCATTATTTATAAAGAAGTAGTAGCACTCAGTATTTTATGACATTAGCACCTAATTATTAAACTGCTCAGTCTTAAGTGAGAACTATTAGGTAACGTAACTGATTGCCAAAAGATGCTATCATTATGAAAACCCCACACCTAAATGGGTATCCAATACATATTCATACATCGATTAGAAATTGGACCGTGAGGAACGTTGGACGCGTACAGCATAATACTGACCGTTACATAATCTAATTGAAGAATCCCAGTGACTAAGTATGAGCTGATACTGAATAAGGGACACTAATGCGCACAAATAACGATCCCATTTCAGTCGCGGTTGATAATGTGGTTAAAACGTTGAAAAAAGTAAAGCAAACGTTTGATCCCTGATCATCTACTATTGTCACGCTAGTTGGTATTAAAATAGGCTTAGCCGTCTTGTCATTAATGTGCACAGGCAGGTACTTTAATAAATGTTATATTTAATATATTAAACTAGTTTTTGCCCGCACTTCGACCGCATGTGAGGATTCCACGAGTGAAAAAGTGCTCTATATAACAATTTAAGTTGTAAACTATACGTGGATTCAAGCTTGTTTAAGATCGATTCATTAGTTTTTGCGTTAAATGCAACAATCCATATAAACATGAGTGTAGTGGGAAGTATTGAGGACTATAGCTTGCTAGTGGAAAATACCAACCTAATTATGTCTTTTCAAAATAATTTTTCTATGCCTCAAAAATCTTCAGACGATGATCTAAGATAACAAAGATACATATCGGTAGGCGACTTTAAACTAATGTTAGTTCAATAAACAATAGCCAGTATTGTCGCTGATGTCATGCTGTATTGTGGTACGGGGAAATTTAGCTAAGTTGATATATCTAGAAGGAAAATTTTGAGGAAAATGACCGCTCGATTATTGAGTCTCGTTCTGTGATGGTGAAGATTTCCTAGTAGCCTTTTAATGGTAGGTGATATTGTAAGATATATTTTATATAAGATACATCTTATGTGAATTACGGCAAAGCATAAAGAATAATACTTTAAATAGGCATCCAAGCAAATTTATTGTCCTCTGCCTTCACTCATGCAGAAATGTCAGAAACACACTTAATAATTATAATCTAATATATAGAATTCTCGCGTCACAGTTTTCGTTGCCATACTCCTCCGAAACGGCTTGACCGATTCTCATGAAATTTTGTGAGTATATTGACTAGGTCTGAGAATCGGCCAACATCTATTTTTCGTACACCTAAGTGACACAATTTTTTTTTATATGGCAAAGCAACGTTTGCCGAGTCAGCTAGTATTATGTAATTATTAGAATGTGAATTACAGTCAAAATTGTGATTGTTGTAATATAAGTCTTGGACACACTGCTGGCGTTGAGCGTCTTCGGAAAGGCTGCCGCTTCGACAAGGAATCGTAGGTTGATTCCGTTTCGTTAATGACAAAACAGCAATTTCATTTGTGCTTATTTTGTGGTTCATCTTTTCAATGATTGTTTATTTAAAATTTCCTCGCAATATAAGATTACTTTAGTTCAGAAAATAAGTTCGAAGTAGATAAACAAAGCTATAAAACGAACTGTAAAGCGATTGTCATCTGTATTATATTGATAATAACCGTATTCAAGGCTCCGTCTCTTGTATGTATTTAATAAATGTATGAACAGCTGCAACCTCATCAAGGTTTCCTTACATTGTTGGATACCTATCAATACTTTACATTATGTCTCATGGAAATGAGATGTGATCTTCATAATAAAGACAGTATCTTGTAAAACTATCTGACACTTCTCCGCTCGTGTAATTAAGGTAAAGTATAAATTTATATTGGAAAACATTTACCCCCGGTTTTTGAGGTACATTTAGCGGTAGTTTATCTTTTCAAAAGCGTTTAAACTCATATTAAAAAACGCTATTGAATAGATAAACTATCGCTAAATGCACTCAAAAACCGGGAATTAGTCGGTTTGTTCTCTTTCAGGGTTAAACCGCAGGATATGTGTATGTAGATGATATTTTCTATTATGATTCGAGGCTTAGCATAGGATTTTTCAATTAATAGAATAACGCGGCTTAAAATTTCAGACTATAATTAGTTTTCTAGGACCATTTAGGACCCAGCTTCATCTATCCATCCTATACCAGCAAATTTATGAAAACGAATTTTCACGATTTTCCAATTGCCAAAAAATGATAAGCCGCTGCTTACTGCTATTTATTTAAAGGTGGTGAAACTGCAACATCTTATATTTTTGATTTCTTATGACCTAATGAAATATGAGTTCATCTTACCTACTCTAAGAACGAGAAGGCTTAAATTCAAACAATATCTACCTGAGTTCGTTCAACGTTGACTCATATACTTTAAATTATCCTTCGCCATTGAAACGAGCGGTGATTTAATATTAATACACAATTGTATGATATTGCGTGTAATTTAGCTCAGATTTATACAGCTATCACTCATCTCGTAATCCTTGATCTGAATTGATTTGTATAACTGTATGGGGATTTATTTGGTTGTTAAGATTTTTTTATATAATTATGATTATTTAAAAGCCTTAGGTGAGTTCGTCTATATTTCACTAAATTATATGAGAAGAGAATGAGATTATATTATTAAATAGGTATAAAAAACGACCACTCGACCAACACCATCAAATCTCGCTAGCCTCGTCAGTTTGATCAATATCGTTCTCGGGATTACGTTTCCATGATTTAAAAACCCTGGATTTATCTTAAAGAGCTTTTATTAAAATAAATGTTTCTAAAAGTTTCTCAACACAGAGTTTATTTGCCTGGTTTCACTTAATAAATTTTTTGTTGCAAGATAATTTGCGGATTTTTTTATGACGATCACAAATGAGTATTATTCATAAATGTATCTATAATATCTAAGACAACACTTGGCATTACTCGTCACCTTGTAAACAATGACAGCATACATTGTAACATACATACATACATACATACATAGACGTTATGAGTATGTGTTCGGACCAGGTACCTGCCAGATTTGATCATCGTCTGATGTCACAGCGGAACAAGTATAGTGTATTAAGTTTTTACTCAAATAGATTTTAAACGTACATCAAATCAAGCCTTTTTACCCAAAAGTTTACATATAGGTGTATATAACACACGATTTGTATTTAGATTTACAATGTTAGTCCCAACCCCTATCGCCATTTAATACCGGACACGTTACTAAACTCCAGGCTATTATTGACAACAATTCAATTAGAAATACTCAGTAGTAATTTACCCGAGCCGGGAACTAATGCTGAGTCGTGATTAGCAGTCATCATCGCATACAGTATCGCTCAGTTTACAGAGGCTGACAAATATTAACATGACTACTGGCCAGAAATAGTGTCTTGTTGCTCCTAAAAGAGGTTCTGGATACGTTTATACTGTCACTAATAATTAAATATTAATGGCATTGTCGATTATAATACGTGTACATTTGTACAGAAATATTTAGAGAGAAGAAATGTAATAAACTAAGTAGAAAGTATTGCCAGCGGTGAAATATTACCCCATGCCGTCTCCCTGCCAAATAACTCGTGAGACATTTTAAATGCATTCCATTATTTAAATGTTTTGCACGTCGAAGTGTTAATTGATATTAATGTCAGGAAATTTTCGCGTTGCGTGATGATTATATAATGTTATACAGCAGCAAATTTTTGGTACAGCACATTATCAATAATTTCTTGAGCAAACAGGAACTTATATTAGAATATGTTCAATACTAGCACGAAATTTGACACCGTGCTAGATATATATAACAACATTTTTGCCCCCTATTACATGTGACTAAGACTGTAAATGAAAAAACGCGGGATTTTAACACCCTTCAGGTAAAACAGAAAGTAAGTAATATCAATACGTGGCGCAGTGGTTTAGGTCGCCACGCCGCTACCATTGAGTCGGGTCGTAGGTTCCATTCCCACACGGAACAATTATTTGTGCGATACACAAATAATTGTTTCGAGTCTAGTTGTACTTTGTGTCCGTTGTTTGTATGTTCATAAAAGTCCCCGCGATAAAAGAGCCATTCTATTGCAGGAGTTGTCTTTTTGAAATAAAAATAAAATAATAATAATAAAATACACTGTGTATAATATTGACCATAGAGTCGTTTAGTTCTCAAGATGATTTCGTGTCGATAATATTTAGATTCCGCCGACCCTAATGTGACATCATCGGGAAGTGACACCTATACCTCTAACTATAACAATGTATGTCGGCACAACAATCACTTGTTGAGTCATAGGGAAGCTTTAAATACAATTGATTACATTTTAGTGATGCGTTTGACGTATTGGGTAATAAGGTGAGCGAGATCTATTGTAATGAGGCCCCGTAATTATTTATTAATGGGATCTAAAGTGTGACTTTAGTTTTATGTTTGTAAAGCCGCCGCACGTAGCATTAATTTATTACGCTAAGAAGGCGTGATTTTATATTTGTACTAGCTGACCCGTGCAGCTCCGCTCACGCTTTCTTGTTTTTATTTATATATTCACCTTTTACACCTTCTCTGGACTTCTACAAATAATTTAAGACCAAAATTAGTCCAATCGGTCCAGCCGTTCACGAGTTTTAGCGAGACTAACGAACAGCAATTCATTTTTATATATATAGAAGATGTATTTATTTATAGTTGGTATAGTTCGATTTCAAGTTAAGATTGGTGTATTGTAAAAAACCTGCTACTGCCGGATCTGTCAAATATTTTGAGATAAATTTTATTGATGTCAAGTTTCACCAGCTGATGCTGTATTTAAAGGAGCTTTCGTAATTTTTCTTGGATAATATGTAGACAGATTTATTTCAGAAATCTTCAGGGGTGATTTAACTTAAGATTAATTCATAACCATATAATTAATGTTTAGTTGTCAGTAAAATCTGTTGTAAAAGTTTTCTAAACAATACTTTTCTGTAGTAATCTAAAGTTTACATCAGTATACAACACCGGAGACTTAGCCAATATCTTGTTACAAAACTAATTAACAACTTATAACGAGCTGACATCGGAAACACGAGAGAAGTTCAATTACTTCGCTAATTAGATGAATAACGTGATCGAACCTGTTGCTTTGAACACGTGAGCTCATAACATACTGTACGTAGTGTGCCGTATTAGTAATAGGCGCGGTAGGTAATGTATCCGAGTGTTGATTATGAGGGTTCGATTCTCGAGTCTAGCTAAGTTAATTGTATTTTGTTTGAATATTTCTCAGTAGTAGCTCGGAGTTTTGTAATATGTCTAGTAAATCGCAATTGGCCCTACCGGTCTTCATTCTGTATTCCTTTAAAATAACAAAAAAATACAATATATATTTATTTTATGCTAAATATTTAAATAAATTACTGCAAAATTCGGACATCGACCCAAAACTCGTGATTTATCATAACAGTCTTAAATTCCTCTGTGTAAATTATAGATTAAAATAATTTACAACCATAAAGAAAATACCTAGGTGTTCTATTACCACGAACTAAATAACCTTAGTACCACCCAGTACCGTGTTCCAAAACTATAAAAGTTTTTGTTTCTCGGAATAATTACCTAATGGAACACAATTATATCATAGTTCCAGTAACTATTGCTCCTGGAATCAGATCATAAATCATTTATACAGTGAGTGTGTAGAACAACTTCGATTCTTTGGAAAAGCTTTTCTAGCAAGAATCGCGGGAGTTAGAAGTAGTCTTAGTTTTTCATGGAAATTGAAGTATTGATACTGAACAGTTTTTACAGATTTCTTTTGAATATACGTTTATATCTTGAATAATATTGATAGTCACTTCTGAATAAGCATCGGTTAGATTGGCACATTAGATGTTGACAGTCTTTTTTCATTTATTTGCTGACCTGTCAGATAAGTGGAAGTGGTCGATGTGTTGGGAAATTTACCTTTAGAGCTTGTCAACCAATTTCGTCTGATAATCTGTTTGGCAGTTCAAAGTCAACTGTATAAACTAATCGACTCTATTTTAAGGTAATGATTATATATAATGAGTTGTCTAAAATTGCGTGATTATATGTTAATATCTGCATAAGAAGCGTTTGTATTCGGAACATTTGGGATATTCCCCGCTAATAAAATAGGACTTCCCAATTTGTAACATACTTAATATTAATTGGCAACATACGGGTTTTATTCACCTCTGCCTACGCACAATCTGGGAAAACTGACTATTTGATTCGTAATTGTTATAAGAAACATGTTATACACATATAAAATAATATTACATAGTGATAGAAAGGAAAGGAAAGTTTGTAAGAATCGTACCAAGTGGCGTTCTTTGGTCACTGCCTAGCCGTGTGGGAAAAAGGCTTGATATTATGTATGTACGCATATAACAGACAGGTTTTAGGGACATATTCATTAGACCGAATTTATTTCGAATGGAACAGCCAACTTCTTTTCCCCTATTGGCTTAACAAAACATTTCCTACAGTCCTACAATTTAATCTACGAAAGTTTCATTCTTTACCAACGAATATAGCAAAAAGTTACAACTCAAAATCAAAACACCATGAGCCCAACACGTCATGTTGAATGTACAATCAGTACACGACAAATAGCCGAGTGGTTCCGAATTTAGCCGAGCACTACACTCTCAACGAGCGCGTTTGAACTTGGCTCCACATCAAATGCTAATTGTAATCGACAGTTTCACGGTGTTATGTGTACGTTCTATGTGGA
Source organism: Anticarsia gemmatalis (assembly GCF_050436995.1). Lineage (NCBI taxonomy): Eukaryota > Metazoa > Arthropoda > Insecta > Lepidoptera > Erebidae > Anticarsia > Anticarsia gemmatalis. The sequence continues at coordinate 507,250 of NC_134770.1, read as the reverse complement.
TTGAGGATTTGATATACTATGGTTTGTAGGGAAGTTTCTGAAAAAGAGCGCCCTAAAAATTTGTATAAATGTTTCTTAATGTTTTTCGTTTCAGGAGGGTCCATAATAATCGTGTAAAATGCCTTTTTTATTTTTGCTCTCTAAAATTTCATAAAATTATCTGCATACTGGTGCATACTTCGAAGTTCGGTTCTTGAAATTGTCTAAAGATATAGAAAATATATACATATGTAAAAGTTATTAAAGTTTACCTGCCTACCGAAACTTAAACATAAAGAACTTTAACCAGAAATTTCTATAAAAATCAGAGCTTTATTATATCTTTGAAGTATACAATAGAACTGGTAAACTTGAAGATAATTGTTATCACTCAGTAAGAGGTGATTGTTCTCAAGAGTTCTTCGAAAGCGCTTTTCCACTTACATACGCAGCATAGCGGCAACAACACTTTCCCCTTACACGTGTAAAACCATTGCCAAAGACAAACCAGACACGATCTATTTACCCTAATGCAACTAACAAATCATTTCGATACTTATCATACAAAGTTCTAAACAGAGGAGATCTCTCACCAGTACTTGGTATTATCCGCGAATGAGTTCTAGTTAGCTATTAAATGGTTTTACTTGTTTCAAGAGCTTGCCGGCGCTATGTTTGGGAGGGTTGCCAGATCCAGGCTGATAATTTCCGTGAATATCTCTGGTGCCACAAACGCAATTTCCTGGACATTTCTAAGACCACAAACGAAATTTCCTGGACTTTTCTGGGGCCCGAACGGGATCAGAGTTTTGGTCTCCTGTCCGAGAGCATGTCAAGTAGAAGTGACCAAAAAAAACGTAGTAAGTATCGTAACTTTGTAAAATATTAGTATTTCGTCATTCCGGGACAGGAGAGTAAAATTACTGGATACGGGAAAGCACGCAAAATTCCGGGACAATTTCGGAAATCCCGGCTTCTAGCAACCCTACGTTCAGGTGTGTTTCTTGTTACCATATTCTGTGTGGTTTATGATTGTACTAACTGATGGTTTGTTTACGCGTGTGCGGTATTTATAGTCGAATTTTGTGTTGTTTTGCAAAATATGAGGTGTATGTTCTAGTTTTGATAAATTTTCAGTCCAGTATTAATAAGTTTGTATATGATGTAGTTCGCATTAATATCAGATCTTTACACGTTTGTAAGCGTCTGGTGTCGATAGTTTATTTAGATTATAAATGATAGGTCTGTGTGTCAACAAATTTAAGTAACTGTAACAAATAGGCCACCGTCAGCCAGGCAAGTTATACATTCTGAAATTAGTACTACTCGGCCATCGTGGCTTGCAAATTTACCCCAAAGATTCTCAAACATTCCCTAGACTTATACTCTTCTAGTCTAATATGAGTTAGGTATCAGCATTTTAAGCCTTATGTTTCCATTGCGTTTTCAAGTAGTTTCTATTTCTTTACTACTTAGCCACTAGTTATCCAAAGTATCGATGATGTCAATCGGTTACACCGATCCACGTCAGTCAGGTCAGTGACCGACGTCAATGAAGTGGTCGCGTGTCGTCATGTCCGACGTCAAGTGTCATTGTAACTCTTAGTACTGATCTATGTTATTTATTTGCAATGGAGTGTTGACTGCATAGCAAAACCTGGGAGAGTGATGTGTCAAATTGGATTAGTAGTTTTCGAGATAAGCGCGTTCAAACTAATCAAGTACTTGGACTCTGTAAGAGGCTAAGATAATATACGAATTGTGTTAACTACTGTTTTGTTCTAGTAACATGAGTATTAATTTCTAAATCTTTCTTAAGCATCTCGAACACAAAATATTATACACGGTAATACATTTCATAGATCAGAGATTTTTTATTTGGAATCGAATTGGAAGTCTAATTTGTATCAAATTAGCGTTACATCTACTTTAATCATTTGGTCACACGCTTTTTTTTCTCAAGACTAAGGTTTATAGTCTAAAGGTCACTAAGGTCTCACTGGTATAATCGGATTATCAGAATATTACATGGTCAGGGATTTATCAGTGACTCACTGGTATGAAGTACTAGGAACCATTATATCGGCCTGTTTCCTCAATCATTTAATTAGAAATTACTGCAAATTGTTGAGAACACTCCCTAACTCCAGACTGCTTCTAAGAAAAGCAGCAGAAAAATCCAATTACCTTTACTCGAAGTTGAAACTTTCCGGGCTTCGATCGTTATCTTATAGTAGGCGTTATTGGCGGCCCGCATGGCGCAGTGGCTTAGATGGTCGCCACGCCACTACCAGTGCGGCGGAGGACCGTGAGTTTGGTTCAAACACGGAACAAATTATTTGCGCGTTCCATAAATACTTGTGTCGGGTCTAGTTGTACTTTGTGTCTGTTGTTTGTATGTTTATTAAAGTTCCCGCGACACAGGTGCAATTCTAAATAGGAGATTAGTCTTCATAAAAGAGAATAAAATAATTCTACTAGTATTTTGTAATTGTAGATCTCGAGAGATGAGTTCTATTGAGATATACGTGATGTCTTAAAATATCAAAGTCTTAATGAAATATCGATCCGGTATCGCTTCACATCTTTTTATGAATGAATAGGAAACCGCTATATATACAATGCAGAGTACAATCAACGCTAAAAGTTAAACTACGATCAAATAAAAATAAATATAAGAAACTTTGGGCTACTCGTTCATTGAATGAAAGGCGGTTCTACCGTTTTGTTTATATTCGCACTTATATAACATGGTGATTATATTTAAATTAATGATGATAATGAAATCTATCTGAATTCTATATGAAACCTAACAGTCTTAAGTATAGGAAGAAGCCTTCTAATCTCTACTTTTCCAGTACTTATTAACTCAGTGATGGATAGGAGATTATGATTCTCAGAGATAAAGATGCCCGTGCTCAGTGTTACAGAAAAAAGTTCAATATTATTATGAGTTCAGACACTTTTCGTATCCGCTGTACTTCTAAGCCGTTTCTCAGAAGTTATCATTATTGAATTTTCTGGGAATTTTGTGTTGAAAACGGGAGTTTTTTCTTACTCTGTATTATTATTATTAGATCTCTACACTCTCAAGGTTTTTCTTCAGAATCGATACTTTATCTCGTACTGTTGATTTTACTTTACATTAAATTGTGAACTTTGAGTAAATGATAACGAACGATACGTTAAAAGCTGGTCCCGCCCGTTGACAATAGCTTTTGGGCTGCTTGAACAACTTTGACTCTGAGTTGACCACTAACCATACGATAAATAAGTTTCTTATTTCTTTGTTTGTATCAATATTCTGTTAAAATAAACTATAGGAATTATTTTCAGTAGTTCTTTCTAACACAGTCTTTTAGATTGACAACTGGTTAAAAATTAAAGTACCTTTGCATACAAACTGAACCAAATTTGGGAGGAGACCCTTGCCCGGCAGTGGGACCGTATTGCGTAAAAAGAAAGAAAATACCTTTGTTATTTCGTCAATGTTTTACAATATTTCACAGTTATTACAAATGAAAAACCCTCTTTATTCTACGTGGGGATAGATTCGTAATAACCCCGTCATTTTACGTGCAAGATGACAATTCTGTGGTTTAATATTTACCTTAAGATGTGTTTATTTATTTCGTATTATTTATTGTTCCTTCATAATACTCGATTTCAATCAATAGTCTATTATAATTATTATTTCTTTTATAATTACAATAGTACAATCTATAGTAAAACTTATTGTTTTTTATTTACTTGTTTGTTTCACAGACGATTACGGTATAATATCGATACAATTGATACTTTACTATTATATAGGTTTTGTTGCATTATGTTTGAGAATAACAAAAACATCCAAATTTTGGAACAATTAAGTGTAATCATGAAATATTGCAAGCCTTAAAGTTGTTTAACACATTTCTTGAGGTCATGTAAAGTCCCAAACGCGCACTTTGGCCAGTGTGGTGGACTCAAGGTTTAACTCCTCCCTCGATCGAGAGGAGACTCTTGCCCAGCATAAGGACAGTCGTAGGTTTAAAAAAGAAAAAGAGGTGTTAGGTATAGCGTAAAAGTTTATTTTCAACAAATTTGAAATCACCCGTGAAATTATCATCCTTTGCCGAGTTATTCTTAGAATTTCTCAAAGATTTTTCGGTGTTAGGAAATTGAGGACCGCCATGCCTCGGATATCACGTAGGCCTATATAACACATAATTGTATATCTCAGGCCACGTTTAAAGGTTTTAAGGAAAATAATTTAATGCCGTCCTTTAGATCTCTCAAGCCGCGTCATACGCTAAGTTGTACAACAACAATGACGTCATCAATTCAACATGGCCGCCGTGTTGTCCTGTTGCTCATTCATCAATGACGTTGGCCATACGTTGAGTATAGATAGTATCGTGGCATGAGTTTGTGGTTACATGTTGCACGTAGCTAAAATGTTAGGACACATGCGCACGCGCATCTCTGGGATATTGATAGGAAATTAAGCTTTTGTTATTTTGTGCACTAATGTATGCGACTAATGACAACCTCTTAGGTTCGATTCCCAAGTCGTATTGTCTATTTCTGTTGGATTCTTCTCGATATAAGAGCTATACGAGTGTTGATTACGAGGTGTAAGGTTCGATTCCCCAGTCGAGTCCCCAGAAGTTTATTTTCATCCTCGGTTGGCAATTATAGCAATAGACTCGCCCTTCATTACATCGCACGTTAATAAATCATTATGATTTTAATATAAATCAAAATTGTTATATTTTTCGAGCGTAGCAATACTTTCGGCAGTAAAACAACAATGTCAGAAGTTTTACAAACTGCGCAAAAACAAACTGGTATCTTGACATTCAAATACCACAACCTTGAAACGACTAAGCCTAAATTAGTTCAGTAGCCCTTTGAGAACAGGTATGGGGGAACGAAAACAAGACACTACATATATACATACTACAAGTACTTATGTACATGGTGTCAGTGGGGTAGGGTTATGAGCCGGTTTGATGACGTCACCCGTGAATTCCCCATGCAACATGGGGCCCACGAATAATTAAAATGGATAAGGAAAATTTTGTAGTTTTTTATGTGTAAGTAGATTGGGAATAGGATAGAATTGGGTGAGGGAAATACGCTACGACCAATTAAATGACTTTTCAAAGTTATGTGTGTGTTAGAAATAATTGTCACTTGTTATATCGGTGAAGGAAAGCATCATGTTGTAACCTTGCATGCTTGAGAGTTCCATAGAACAGTTCGTGAATGTATGGAAAGTACCCAAAAAGTAGCCAAGCGCACTTGGTCGGTATGGTGACTCTCACTCAATTTGGGAGAAGACCCTTACCCAGAAGTGGGACAGTAATGGATTTAAAAAATATCCGTAATTAGTTTTTAACAGTCTTTCAAGTCTATCTTAGTTAACTGATTTCTATAGGAATTTCTATCTATAATAATTATAATTTATAGAAAACGGAGTAACGATACAGTGATAGATAATGCTTGTCTTCAGTAAGTAAACAGTAGAAGAAGCATTGGGCGGCTTTAAACGTAAAAAAGGAGCTTTACTACAGCTACACATTTTTATAATTCTCATTTAAAAGTAAATTTTGAAGTAAAGATACTTTTATAAAATTCTGAGAATTTGTATTGTTCTGTATAAAAATACTTTAAATGGAATCCCTTTAGGCGTTCTGCGGATTGTTTCAACTTGTTTTTGATAGTTTCAAAGTATTTCTTACTTAAATAAGCTTTTTGAATTATTCTGCATGAAAGTTTCAAATGTTTTTAACTTTTAGAACTTTACTCTTAAGTATGCTACATTTGAATTTTATTTGGATATTGATTTTCACGAATTACTTGTATTTTGACGAAACATCTTGAACATTTTTAGAAGTATTATATTGTACAAGAAATTTAATTCATATCCAATAGTGATAGATACCATTTGCGATATTTTCCATGCCTATTGTTTGCTATTATGCTCCGTCACGATCTTATAACTCATCTCGGGATTTCTGACCACCCAGTAACTATAACATTTTAATTCAAGTTTCCCTCTACGAAATAACCGTTATTTTACAAATCATTCCTTTTTAAAACGGACTTTAAATCATCATATACCTACTTCGCATTGAACCGGGTAACGTAAACGCGATAACTCACGAAGCTTTATTATTAAACGTTCTTGTCAACGTCAAATGTATCGACGCAAGAAACAATTGCAAATCATACAGCATGTTTGAACATACCACACCATGGAATTTGGCGGATAACACCACCTTTTCGCCATATGTTGACCCTGACAATACACCAACTCGAACAAACTACACGAAACGTATAAATTTTCCTCAACAATTCCGAAAACTACTCTATTTATAACCTATTAAGAGTAATATCGAATTATAACGAAATGTCACTTACTACATTTTGCTACGTGCACGTCGGAACTGTAGCTTATATCGGCATCTCTGTCTAATGTACGCATTGTTTTATCTCCATCTCGTTCGGGCGATCATTCATTTTGAAGTGCACAGGTGCATTATACATCTGTCTCGCTCGCTCGCGTTGTTTATATCCGCGAGCGTCAGGTCAGTCTCCCGAACGCGACGGAGTACCGCGGACGTGTATGTGGCTAAGTCGTGTTTTTTAGAAAGTGTGCTTTTTAGTGTCCGTGTAAAAGCTGTTTGAAGTGGCATTGACATTGCGTGTGTTGTAGTGCAAGTGCATCAGGTGTAGTGTTTGTGACTCCGTTGGCATTTTATTGTTTCCTTTTTGGATATCCTTTTGTTCGGAGCGGCCGTCCGGCTCGCGTTCGTACGGTTTGTTTTAAACTTTTTAACTTGAAGATTGTCGGACAGTTTTGCTTGAGAATTATGACAGTGTGTATTTTTTCAGGCAAAAATATTTTGTTAATGTCATTCCTAGATTTTCATATATGGAATGAAAATACAATGTGCTTTGTTTTCGATATTAAACACCAATTTCACCATTTCAAGTCAAAATTAATACAAAATGTATAAATACATGTGTCAAAATTTAAACCCATTCAAAGGACAGCTAGCTGTAGATGGTGGAATACACCATATACAATTCTTAAAGATAGTTAGTAGGTAGAAAATCCACACAAACAATTGCAATAAAGACTTTATCCATTAAACTTGTCGTTTCATCAATGTGTACAATATTTTACACTCATGACGTCATCGTACATAAAACTACTGAAATATGCCATATACATACATACATACACAATGTTGACACAAATGTGCCACTTATGACAGACTGACAAGCCTTTTATTTTACTAATATGACATTTACTTGAAAGAATTTTTAAATGTTTACACTAAGCTTGAAATTTGAATACCAAAATATGACCTTCTTTGAGGCAAAAATGTAAGAAAACTTATGTATTTTGATTATTTAGCAATTTTGGAAGTTATTCAGAAATAACCCATTACTGTCCCATTGCTGGGCAAGGGTCCCATCCCGTAATGAGGGATAGGTTAGGCCTTGAGTCCACAACCCTGGCCATGGGCGAGTGACTTTGCAAACTTTCAAGAAATGTAAATAAGTATGGACATTAAAAATCATATAAAATATACTAATTGGAATCGTTACATCATCGCAATTATCATAATATTATGATACGCAAGTGTGTAATAAATGATATCATCTTTATAAAAACAAAACAAAACACGTGAAATTACCAAATTTTATTAACTTTTTACAGTAGAATTTAGTTTCATTTGTTCCACTGCTGGGCAAAGGTTCTCTCCCCGAACGAGGAAAGGGTTAGGCCTTGAGTCCATCACGTTGACCAAGTGAGGAGTAGGCTTTTATGCCGTCAAGATATGTGTTAAAGAACTTAGCATACATTTTCAAAAATATAAAAGTTGTTGCAACAACAAATCTGAGTTTATTATCATAACTTACATTATTTCTATCAGTCACAAGATCGTAGCCACTTCATAAATACATTTTATTTATCGTTTACTAAAGTCTCTTTCGATCTAATTTCTATCCTATCTTTTTCTCTAATCTACAAATATTCACACGTAGCGATATAATTATTAAATAGCCACACGCCACACTTCTCATGGGAACAGAGATTTTCATCCGTGTAACACGACATCATCTGAAAGGAATTTATAACATATAACAAGAGTGTAAACAATATCGATACGATTATAATTGACCGAGTGGGAAAAGAGTTAATGACAATAATATGTAAGTGGAACGGGGTATTTATGTTTGTAAAGGGAATTAATTACCTTCCTGCATAAGGAATATGGTTATAGGCTCGCCCCCTATTACATGGGACTAATATTGTTAATAGCGATACATCGATGTATTCTATACAGCTCTGTCTACGGTTATTACAGGCGTGATATTATGTATGTGTGTATTTATAAGCATTTCATTCAATTATGAATAGACTTGTAAACATTCATACTTATAGTATGAATATGAAATGAACTCTCTTTTACGCTTTTGCGGTTGAAAAGATTTAACATAAAAAAATGTTAGGATCCTAGACCATAAACCAGGAAAGGAAGTGAGACTTAAGAATCTACCGAGAGTCAAAAGGTTATATTATTTATACGTGAATCACACAGTATTATATTTTCAGTTGCATTTGACCATGTATAGTTAAATAGGTACATTTTGGTCATAGGACCTTTTCAGTCAAGTGTCAAGAGTATTCTTTAAGTGGGTGCTGTCATTAAAGGAACTGTTGACATTGAGAGAATAAGTCGAAATTATCAGTTTTCCTGGATATAAAGTTGAATGCAGCCAGTGAGTCATGTAGTGCCAGTTTTGGACTCGATAAGTCATTGACCTTTGTCGAAACGTCAAACCATCGTCTGGAAATTATAGTACTGTCTGCTAACTTTACTATGCATATGCAATTTAATACGAAAGTTAAGTGCTTGTAGAGCTTTCGCTGCTAAATTGTTGAACCGATTTTGATAAAATTTAGTTCGAAACTAGCCGACAAGTATGGATGTGAATTAGGCAAGAGAAGTTTGTAAGGATCGTACCATGTGGTGTTTTTTGGTCTCTGTCTACCCCTATGGGGAAAAGGCGTGATATTATGTATGTATGTATGTATGGATGTATGTTTGTTTATTTGTTTGTATGTATGTATGTAATAGCTGAAAACTCGATGTCAAACATAACCTATAACTATTTTCATCAAGAATATCCTCTTTGCGTTAAACTAGTATAAAATATTCTCAAAATATTTTTAGCCATTCATATAAAAAGCAGCGTTAAATCGTAATGGAGGTTGTGGTGATTTAATTCGATGCATTCTTGAGTGTAAACCAGTTTCGGCTGTAGTTTATGTGCGATGTTACTGATATTATCGGTTCTAGATTGTTAAAGACGCATTTTTAAGCACTTGAAGGCTATTGCGACTTGCTTTATTCAGCTTAAAAAGTATTTTATTTATTACTAGCGGCAAACAGACATACATCATCAGACATACAGTCAAACAGACAATCATATTTGTCGATTTGATACCTGTAAAAAAAAGTTAATAGAGCTAGAGATTTAATCGTCTTAATATCGAATGTGTAATAGAAAATAAATTAGACTGTTATGCTACTTGACTCGAAGATGACATTTGATTTCTGACCTTGAAAATTGTGCTTCTAAGGTCAACACCTTCAGCCAAAGGGTCTTAAGTATACAAGGATTTTAAAATTAAATAATTAGTGATGATAAATATTTTACTAATTTCAAACAGTTTGTTAAAAGCTTAAGGCGAAAATAAATGCTACTAAAAAACCGCAGCATGATGTAATTGTGATGACTTAACTTCAGGGACAGAAAAAAATCATGCATCATTCAAATGGTTTTTTACTAGATTATATCGTGAAATCAATGCCAAAAGTTTTAGGGTGTGTTCAACTTGTTATATATGTAAATAGTATTTACGGAATCAATCAAATTTGCATATAAAATTAATGTAATTCATGCTTAGAATTACCTCTGTCGTAGTCGGTAGTATATCCAACTTCTGTTCATGAGTTTACAGTTTAGATTTCCGGGTTGGTCAGAGATCATTTGTAATATATTTTCTAATATATAGTATTTGTCAATAGTAGCCCGAAACTTGGTAAATTGCCCGGTATATAGCAATAGGCTCACCCCCTATTATATGGTACTAATATTGTTAAACCGAAACGTGGGTGAATTTCACACACTTCTGTCTTCAATTTCGGATATATAAGACGTGATATTATGCATGTATGTATGTATGTTTACAAAATCTAACTTCATTTTAATATTAAATTAATACAATTTATCAACATTCACTGACGTCTTAACATCTTAGTCACATTGTCCTTTCATTAATGAATTATATAGGAAAATTACATCCACGTAGGTGTGAGTAATTTGGACAGGATAAATGGGAATATTACTAGTAAATATAGTTTATTATATACTTCGATACTTCTGACTCAGGGAGTCGAAGTCACCACAAACTTAAGGGCTAATTAAATATCGTTCAAAGTCTTGTTTGTTTTATACAAATGCTTTTAATTAATACTTTAATCTCCTCTTAGCTTGCTGTCTTATGACAAAAGACGGTATCCCGTTTTCTTATATATTTAAGTTTCATTCAACATTGTATTTGCTACTATGTTTCTTGTTTTAAAAATGAATATGCAACTTTGAAAATGAATATTTTGCCATGCATAGACATGTGCTTATTGCATTGTATGTGCCTTTTTCGATATTGCATGAAATAAATATTGAGTCTATCAGAAAAGTTTAACAAATCAATAGTGGACATTATTATTTTGTAACAATACAAAATATATGCCTTAATATGCTTTTGAAATCTATCATAATGATTTACTAGGTCACAAAAAATCAAGTGACAATTTCTTATTTGTGTTCTAATACTTTTTAATTTGCATTACGCAAAGATAATTATCGCATCGGTCAATAGATCATAGAAACTTCTCACGATTCTCCTAATTTTGTACAGCAACCTTAATTGTTGATATTTCCTACAAATGTTGCGATATCTTCGAAAGCGATGTAATCGATTGAAATGTCTCATTACGATTTGAGAACGATTTTATTTGAATTGTCAATGAATTGATTTGAGCTCATAATATTTTAGTATTTATATGTTCATAGTAGTAGTCTAGTTTTATTGAACTTGAGAATTTCTCAATTCTCAAGTTTCGACTTTTTAGTATGGTTAATAATAATATGAGAAGTAAATACTCATTACCCTCTCCTGCATCGCGCAGTCGGGTTAAAAGAAGACAGTAATTTGTGCATATCTATTTTACATATACGACGTTTTGAAATTAAATTCAACATGTTTAGTAACGTTCTTACAAGTTAATTTATCTTTGATCCGAAAACTATTTTTTTTGCATTTGTTACTGAAACCATGACCTCACCCAAAACTGTGAAGGTTCTATGTAACATACATCATCATGACCAATCAACGTCATTGACCATCAACAAATAAATAATAAATAAACTAGTCTCGTTAACTTTCCTACACAAGTTTAACTTAAAATACAACTGAACGAGATCAAAACAACACAAGTGACGCATTTTAAACCGCAATACTTACTTCTTAATAATTCAGAATGACCACCCAGAATAACTATTATAAGAAGACCCTTGTCAACTCAGACTTTGTGATGATTTTGTTCAGCAAGACATGGCTTGCGGAGGTCAAGAGATACTGGTTGTAGTGAATGATCTCATAGTTATTTGTGAGCCGCTGATAGTCGCATGTGCCTTGTACACAATTGTTCGTACATTTTGAATGATATTTATTCCCCTGTAGCGTGCTTGAAGGGTATACAATTTGAAATTTTTCACTTGTACCGTTTTTGTGGTAGGGTGTGTTTTTATTGGAATAATTTGGTAGTTTTTGTTGTTAGATTAGGGGTGAAGGTATTTTATGATTGGATTACGTGACGTGTATTATATATTCTCTCTCTTTCTTCCATGCTATGAGTCCCATATACTATTACTTTCTACTATGTATTTTTATACATAAGAACATTATTTTGTTAACCTGTTTGATCGTTCCACTGGGCAAAGGCTTCCTCCCTTCCCTTTCAAATCTCCCTATCTGTCGCGAGATCCGACTAGTCTTAAAGAAAGAACTTAAAAATACGTAATTTTTTTATTAGTATATTTATTTTCATAATTTGGTAGTAGACAGCAGACCTTACAGTACCTATGTTATGTGTGTCCAAAATTCACTTTCCATACAATATTCTTCCTCACATTGACTGTCCATTCAAGACGAATATGTTTCTATTGTATACCATAATTCAATTCAATAGTAATTTTCAAAGCGGTTCCCGTACCTTGAATCACTAAGCACCGCAGTCGAATTGAACTGTGATGACATAATAACATCACTGGGGTTTTTCCTTAACATTAGCTAGAAGTGAAGACTGTATTTTTTTATTAATTTCGTGATGAACGTCTTTAAATAAAACCATGTGGTTTAACACTAATGATTTAACAATAAAACAAACTAAAATGTTATTAAACAAAAAAAAAATGAGCCATAATCCATACTATCCATACTCCATACTTATATTATAAATGCTATATTATAATGCATTCACTAATGCATTCCAAATTGTGTATTTTCTTTGCAAAAAATACTAAATATTCAAAACAAATATTAAGGGGGGTCCCCATACAATAAACGTGTTTTTGTCGTATATTTGGTATGGAACCATTCGTGCGTGAATCCGACTCGCACTTGGCCGGTTTTTGCGTAAAACACAATATAGTAAACACATTTAACTATTATTAAATACAAAGAAAAACAATCTTCAAAAAAAATTCTAAACAAATTTTCAATCGCGATTAAGACCCGTCACAATACATTATAATATTATGTGTAGGTACAAGCCGCGACAGTTTAAAATCGTTAGTTTTACAGTTTATAAAATAACTGGCACACACAATGAATCTGTAAATAACATTATTACTCAGTCACTACAAAGTACAATATCACAAAAAGCATCCTTTAAAAGCGTCCATGATAAGGTTTTGGTGGCCATGGTCATTGGTCAGTGTGTCATTATCAGCGTGAAAGCCTCCCACGTGAAACAATGTACGTGTTATCATCACAAATGTGTGTTATTGATGATGCTTTAAAATTTGTTTTAAAGGACCCGGGAGAAGGAGTAATAGAGCTTTGTTTGTATATGTTTAGAAAACTCTTTGTAGTAGAGATCATTTTTGTGTTGTTCGGCTTTATACGAATCGTGGATATGTATTTTTTCATTTACGAACTTTCTGCCTTAGAATTTCACTCCCTTCAGAGGGGAATTTCCAAAAGTCCTCTCTTAAAACTTCTCTACACTTCCCAAGGAATCTTCATACCAAATAGAAAATTTTCTACGTTCAGAGTTTCGGCTGTGCGTTGTCCATCAGTCAGTCTCTTAGTAACGAAAGAGTTTTATATACCTGTATATTTCTTAATAAGTCATGTTTACAGTATTGTTTTAAAACCATTGTTTATGGTCTCGTGGAGATAATATTTTTCCTTGATTGGTTAGTGAGTGTTTGGTATTTGTAGTAATGGAGTAAATTAAATTGGCAAAATTCTACTAGTTTTCTACTGAAAGTCTAATCAGTTCCCTTAACAAAGAAAAACTAATTTAACTTTTAATTGTCTGTCTGAAACAAATCTAAACGCCTGGCCCGATAATGACGGGAATTTCTCTAACATATACCTAATGTAAGCAACACTATTGTTTTCAAAATCGTATACTTTACATACAAGCAATCAGTTCGACAAACATTCAGTACAATTTACCTCTTTTAATTCGGTATAAATTAAACACACTGCCTACCCTTTCAAGGAAAAACGTTAACATTATTACATAAATAAATACCATCCTACGAATATTATAAATGCGATAGTATGACAATGCGATAGTATGTACCCCGGGAAAATTACGCATTCCCATAGGAAAATTCAGGTGGCGGACGAAGTCGCAGGTAAAAGCTAGTATAGAATAATACTACCAAGTAACAACATTCGAAAATAGCAACTACTTCTAATACGTAGAACTATAAACTAACCCTTTCACGATTCCCCGTACAACCACAAAGCTCATTAAAAGTATTATTAAACAGTTACACCTAATGTCTGAGTAAACGATTGTTTTTGTACGTGAATCAATCGGGATGAGAACACCCGACCTTGGAGGTGGTGTGAGCTTGACACCTGCGATCGGCGTTATTATTGAAGCAGTATTTATGTAATGTTACCGTTTTTCCTTGAAAGGGTAGGCAGTGTGTTAAATTTATTACAAACTAGAGGCCGCCCGCGCCCACGACTTGGTCTGAAAACCCTTCCCGTGTAAATCCCGATCCCTCCCTATGTGTTATTCTGGGTCTTCAGCTACCTACATACCAAATTTTATCGTAATCAGATCAGTAGTATTTGCGTGAAAGAGTAACAAACATCCATGCATACATGCATACATAAATTCTCACAAACTTTCGCATTTATAATATTAATAAGATACAAATATTTGTTTTAATTCCGGATTCCATCCAAATCGTCCAATTTGTTTAATTACTTGTTGTCTAATTGGCGTCGCTGTGTGTCACTGGATGATGTCATGCGTTTGCGCATGTGAGCAGTTACACTGTGGCAATATGGCCGACTTGTCCAGGATACATTGATAGTAGGCAAGGAAAACACGTCATGTATTGTATTTTTATTTATTTAATTATATGCGTACATATAATCGAGACTGTTGTACTTAAACGTGTATATAGAAGTGTATGAAATAAATCCACTTTTTCCATTTAGTTCCATGTATTATAGGGCGCGGTAAATGCGATATACTAAGGGCTACTATTGAAAAGTATTTTGACATAAATTAGTATAGCTGTATAATTTTTTGTATGACCCGGGAATTAAACCTGAAACCTCTAATGAGCATTCGCATATAGCAGAGCACAGAGATAACCGATCCATGGTTAAATTAAATAAAATAAAATAGCAGGAGTATTTCTCGATGTGGAATCGAAACAGAGACCTCGTTATGAGTAACACACTACAGTTCAATCACAGATGTTTCTGAAATTAGTATGTTTCAGTCATTCCGCAGTAATTTTTCATGAGACGTAACTCAGTGGCTGTCAACTTGACGTATTCATTCGACGTTTTCGCTCTGAAAGCTGAAAGATTTATTTATAACATGTACTAGTGCTAATTCAGTAGTTTGCGTGACTGCAACCTGATTACAGTTTAACGCCATCGGTGAGACCTATTTATTGGAAACTAGTTGTTTCACGCGGATTTTCTCGCATTTATGGTCGCTACAGATTCCTTTTTATATTACGCACAAGTGATCTGTGTTTTCGGGATACCATCTAGCCTTTATGTAGCTTTAAAATTGGTCTATCTTCCAGTGAAAGTTGTATTGAAATCGGTGCCACTGTTCTGTAGGTTACTTCGCATAAACAAACAGTCAGATATTTTTTTGAGTCTTTATGTCATGTAAATAACTCTAAGTACATTAACATAGTTATTAAATTACACTTTATTGCTATTTATATGTAAATACATTACTAAATCAGTTTTTATTATAACGGCCTAGATTTGAGACTGCTCCGATTTGGCTAACGTTTAGTCAGATTGACGTAAAGACGGAATTTAGGAAGTTTTGATGAGTTTGTATTGGAGTCAGGGTGCGCGTCATCGTGATGGTCTGTGCTAATTCTTGATGGAGTATATAGGACTTGATGCCGTCTTCAGCCTAGTGGTGTAAACGTCTGTGTTATTTTAAAGTTTCAATAGTCAATGTTAGATCTAAACGAAAGTATTTGTACCTGCAATATTGTATTGGGGTAAACCTGTATGGATTGTTGAAAAGATGAAAATAAATAAATAAAATATTTTATTTAATAATTTTATTGAAGAGTGTCGGCACTTCTGTGTAGCTGGTCGGACAGCTTAGTAGCCCTTGCATGTAAAATGTATGTAGAGAATAATAACCAACTCTGCGTATTTTCAAAATAAAGTAGATGTATCAAAAAGGGAATGTTTGGCTTTATAAGTCTGCGGGTCACTGATGCCCTAAATTCTGAATATTGTAGGTTTATCTTCGCCGAAAACTGAAAGTTGAAAACAACTTTTATTTTTATCAAGTTTTTTAGTTTCATATAATTTATTATGTTAAAATAAAAACGTAATTATTACATAACGACTTTGTATTATACAATACTATAATCTACAATCTCGAAAAATATAGTAACAATGTGCAAAAAGCGTGAATCAGAATCCAAACTCCTCCGTTTCGCTGTTTAATCTCTGCATCCATCAGAATTCGCTGTTTACCATCACGCCTTCAAAACAATGTAGATAGGCAGAATAGTAAAGACGTCATTTACTTTGTATTGTAGAATGTAAAGGTTTATGTTATAACTGAAAGTTTAGAACACGTCTTCCTGTTTCTGTTGCTTGTTTTTCCTTGTTGTGACTCAGAGGTTTTAAACCGATCTATTAATTAACTACCTTTTGAATACCGAGAAATAGTGAAGTGAATTTAATTTTTTTGGTAACAAAACTACTGTTTATTGGGAGGATAAGTTAAAACTTTGATTCAAGTATATTGAAAATGAGTGATTAATTTAGTGTTTAACATAAGATTTTTTTCAGAGTGGGCGCTTTTTGGAGCTTTAAATTAATTATTGTCCGAATTGAACAAAACCCTTGTGTGCACTATTAAAACAATGACAAAATGTTTTTTTATATCTTTAATCTAATTTAGGCTTAAAAAACTAGTGAAGATGTGCAGTAATACGTTAAAAACGAATTGAAAAATAGTTAGGACATTATGTTATTTAATAGTCATAGATGTGAGTGTTCAAATCGTTTGTAAAACTCATAGATTACGTGTCTTAATTACGCTATATACATTTGCAACGCACGTATGTCGTCTCACTGCGTAATATTAATCTAGTATGATCTACATCAGCTGTTCCTTAAATATTAATAAACTAATTGAGGCAAACTCTTCACAGAATATTGATCGCAAACGACACTAAGTCACGCGCGTCTTATAAAACTTTCACACGAGATTGATGCATCAAAACAAATTACTAATCAAAGAAAATACTTCCTCAAAATATTTTTATATCTGAATTTTTGATACATGAAACTGTTTTGTACTGAAATTGCGGAAAGACGTAGTTCATTTTATGGGCTGAAGATGTAAAATGTCGGTTGGTTTCATGTGGTCAATATAGTTAAGAGGTTCGCTATGTGGTTTTTATATTTTGGATGAAGTAGTAATGTGTAAATTATCAGGAAGTTGTAAAGACGACTTAGTGTTATTGAAACATTCAATTTGAATTTATTGCTTTGTAGATTTTTGCTAAAATAGTTTTAGTCACTTTATCAAACGTATTTGCAAACCAGTTAGACGGAAACGTTGTGAAGTAAACTTATTTCAATAGTATTACTAATATTTATAAATAAACGTATAACTCTTTTTTACTTTGCAATTGCATATACAAGCCGACCGTTTTTATCACTTAAATAGCCTCTAATATAAACCACACAATACTAACCACAAAAAAATCCATTTAACCTAAAAAAATATCAACAATGCGTGACAAATCACCCAAAAAATGACTCCACAAGCCACCTTTCATTGGCTGAATGTAATCAATCAATTTTCCATACAAAATGTATGTATTATGTGACGAGAGAGCACTTATCGAACAATGCTAGAGGACACTCCTACCTCGTGATAGTTTGTATTGAAAGGCAATATTACGGTCAGTCTTTGATAGAGGCCGGGTTAAAGTGGATACTGTTTTCACCATTTTTATATTACATACATACATACACGAAATCACGCCTTCTTTCTTTCTATAGTGGTAGGTAGAGATCAAACCACATTTGGTACGATTTTTACAAACTTACTATCCTTTTGTCACTCCTTTATTTTTTCGTTTTTATATTATTGCACTAAGTTTATGAGTTTGAGTGTCTTATAAACACGACCTAGTCTGCGGCCCAAACGTCAGACAATCCGAGGGAGAATGCATGTTCGCTTAAATTCCTGAAAGTTAAGAATAGAAAATTAAAAAACTGCATCAAGATCTGATAGCTGGTTGATGCTCCATTGATGGCTAGTCAACCAGTGTTCAATAAAAATGTCTAAGTTGAAAATCAGCTATTGCTATTTTTTTTTAGATAGAAAAGAGGTTATAAACGTGATTAGAGCCGAAATCTTACAAAAGACACTTTCCATCACCAAAAATCGCTATTTTTTCTAGGCGAATAAAATCGCGTGTGGCCTGGTAAAATGTCTGAATCCTCATTATTCCTCACGTTACCTCAGTGCGTATTGTAAGCTACCCTACATACATACATTACGCGTCTTTGTATGCTGAATCCGTTTGACTTGTGCAAAACTATTATGTAGTGTCGCTTTAAGATTGGTTTTGGTATGTTCGGTAATGTTGCAGAAATTCCTTTATGACTTCATTTTGAAAGAAAACTTGTAGTGACTAAAACTTTTATGAAGATTATTTCAATAGCCATATTAAAGCAACCCCCAAAATTGAACCTGGACAACATCTCCTGCATTTTTTTTGGACCTGGATGTTTTTTCTTTGAGCCCAAAATCGAATCTGCAAAACTTCTCCTGCATTTTTTTGAACCTGGATGGTTTTTTTAAAGTTTGACCTGCTGTCAAGACTAATGTTAACAACCCCGAGAGACCTATCCTTCTAATAGTTGATGTTAACACTATCATTTCAAATACTTTGTCCTATTCAAGACCGGTTTTTCCCTTAAACTAAAATAAATGAAGTATACCTAAATAGTAGTTCTAATGTAACGATACTGTTAGTATGTAGGTTTGTCAACAGCTGTCGTGTAGGTATGTGCGATGTCCGGGAACTGACGTCGCTACTCATTATCGCGTGCCCACACTTCATTGTTTTAACTTAGTTTGTCTTCTATGTTTCATTGATATAACACGTTTAATCTTGCTTTAGAAAAGTAACGGAAATGTTTGTTCGGCGTCTTAATTAAAATTTCTACGTCTTTTTATTACTCACGACAACAGAATTTGACCCTTTCTTTGTTACTGAAATAAACAAAAGGGAAACTTTTTGCTGCTATTTTCTGCCCATATTTTCACAGTTTCATCAATTTGAGAAAATTGCAACCTAAAGAAAACATTGTTTGAATGTTACTTAGTTCAATTTTAACGCTGAATAGAGATTTTTAAGTACATAGAAAGACTTGTATTAGCAACTGACTCCAATATTTTTCAAAACTATCAACAGAAAACACTCAGTTTCCCAGTATTGCTTCCTCCATTAAAGCTCGCATACATTCTCGATTATCTAACAATTGTAAGGCAAGGTCGTACCGATATAATCAGCCGCGTCTGTTTAGTGTACGGCTGTTGCGTGCCCAGATACAGCCAGGTGCTTTGAAGTGCTGGAAAAATACGTGATAGGATCCTTGCTGATTGATGTTCATGTTCATTTATTACTTGTTCCGATTTCTTCTTTGATAAGCAGCTGTCATTTTTGTTGAAATATTTCGAATAACAATGGATTTTTGGTTTAAAAAGAGACTTGGTCCTGATATAGGACCAATTATGTGTACTATAATGAAGAAGTAGAAAAAGAAAACCTACAATAGTTATATATATATATAAGATATATTATTCAGGATTTTCAAAAATAAACCATAATTTGTTTCTCTGAAAACACAAAGGTTTGTTTTATTTCATACGTCTTTACAATAACAAAACAATTATCAATTTCTAACACTATAACAATTATCTCACCTGAAAACACAAAGAAACGACAATTAAAGTTTACTAATATCACTTCCTGAATTACATCGTTTCTTAAATGGAATCAAATTAAATCAAAAGTTTTATATCAATAAATTTGCACAAAATTATCTGACAATCATCCGTCATTGAAAAACCACAGATAACTTAGACAAATTTGAATTAATGAAATGTCATTTCATTACATCTCCCCCCCTAAGAAAGAAAATTCCCAATAATAGTATATCATAATGTAGGTATCTATAAGTTATTTTCATATTCGTTTTCTTCTACTTCCATTTCTTCAGCTTCTGTTGTGGCAGGTTGTAATTTTGTTACGTGGAATAAAGTTGATTCCGTTTTTCTGTTGCCAGTGTCAATCCTATAAATGGAGTTCGATATTTTCTCTACTATCTTGAAAGGGCCTATTCTTAATTCTTCTAATTTTTTTCTATTCAGTCTATTCCCATTTTCTACATATACACTGTCTCCTATCTCTAACTTTTGTATTTTTCTATTTCTATCAAATATTTTCTTGTTGTACTTGTGGGATTTTATTGTATTCTCTAATGCTAATCTTCTATTAGCAATCCACTTATCTTCTTTTTCTATTGTTTTAATTTCATTTGGTAGAATACTGACATTTGTACCATCTAGTAGATATTTTGGTGCAAAACCTGTAACAGAGTGTTCGGTTTCGTTATATTTCTGTACACATTCTCTTGCTACTGTTGTCCATGTTTTCTTATTATTTTTCTCATTTATTCTACATCTCATCCTATTCACAATAGTTTGATTTAATCTCTCATTCAAGCCGTTAGAGAATGGTGTATTGACAGCTGTAAAGATTAGTTTGATGTTATTCTCCTGCAAATATTGCTTAAATTCTCGTGAATTGATGCCCGGATATTGATCTGTCAAAATTATTCCAATCTCATCTGTCTCTAGGACTTTTTTTGTTAGTTTTATAAAGTCAGTTGCATTCTGTGTTTTTGAAGTCGTAATAAATGCATATCTTGTGTAGTGGTCTACTAAAAGATGTAGGTATTTTTTTGTTGACCTAGATCCTCCAA
Source organism: Anticarsia gemmatalis (assembly GCF_050436995.1). NCBI lineage: Eukaryota > Metazoa > Arthropoda > Insecta > Lepidoptera > Erebidae > Anticarsia > Anticarsia gemmatalis. The sequence continues at coordinate 486,369 of NC_134770.1, read as the reverse complement.
AGCCACCGATAGTATCTATTGACATTATCTCAAATGGTTTCGTTGCTGGTCCCAGATGTGACATCAATCCAAAGTTTTCTTTACATCTTGATTTATTTTTTATGCATATTTCACATGTTTTACAAATATTCATGATATTTTTTGTTAGGTTTTTAGCTGTATATATTGGACTTATTTTTTTCTGTAACTGTCTGATTCCAATATGGCATAGATCTTCATGCACCTTTTTTATAAGATTTTTGCTAAATTCTTCTGAGAGGATGATCTTTTCATGTTTCTTTATTTTTTTGTAGTAGATTTTATTTTTGTGTATTAGATTTTTTTTCTTTTCTTTTATTGCTGTATTTTTTTCTTGGTCTTCAACGATATCTTTTATTTGTATTAAATTAACTATTTTCAGTAGTTCCTCGTTGTTATCTTCTGATTCTAATACTGGGTTTCGGCTCAAACAGTCTGCTTCTACATTTTCTTTACCAGGTATATATTTTACTGTAAAGTCATATTGAGATAGGTAATATGTGAGGTCACCTAATTCTTCATCTGTCCTGCATTTAATATTCATGTTCTCTAGAGGTTTGTGGTCTGAGTAAATAGTGAATTGTCTTCCAATGAGCCAATGTTGCCAATATTTAACAGCTTCTTTCATAGCAAAACATTCCAAATATATAGCCTTTTTCCGTTTTTGAGATTCATTCAGTTTTTTTGAGAAATATGCCACAGGTTTGTCTTTACCGTCTGGTTGTGTCTGTTTTAATATTGCTCCAATACCCTCTAAAGATGCATCCGTAAATATTTTTATTGGTAAATCTTTGTCAAATATTTCCAATACAGGTTGAGAACATAAATATCTTTTTATTTGATTAAATGATTCTTCACACTTCTCTGACCACACAAACTTTTCGTTTTTTCTTAATAAATTATGTAATGGCTCCAAGATCATTGCGCTTCTTGGTATGTATTCATGGTAGAAGTTGATTTTTCCCAAAAATTGTCTTATATTCTTTTGCGTCTTAGGAGTTGGAAAATTTCTTATTGAGATCAAATTGTCCTTTTGTGGTCTTACCGAATTATTCTGAATTACATAGCCGAGGTACTTCACTGAGTTTGAAGCAAAGGTACATTTCTGAAACTTCAATCTAAGGCCTTCTTTTATTATTGCATCTAATACATTTCTTATGTGTCTTATATGTTCTTCAAAGGTGGACGAATATATCAAAATGTCATCGATGTAGTTAACAGAGTATCCTGTGAGATTGTGCTTTCTTAGAATATTGCTTAAAATTCTCTGGAAAATTGCTGATGATGTTTTCAAGCCAAATGGGAGGCAGGTCCACTGGAAGTGGCCATCTTGTGTGACAAATCCTGTTTTACTTCTATCTTCCACCTTTAGTGGTATTGCCCAAAATGCGGAGTTTATATCCAGTGTAGTAAAATACTTACAATTTCTAGTTTTTATAATCAAATCATCTATTAACGGGAAAGGTTGAGCTTGTCGTACAACAATTTTGTTCAATTCCCTGAAATCTACACATAAGCGAGATTTTCTATTTTCACCTTTTTTAAATGCCAATGTCACTGGAGCGGCGAAAGGACTGTAAGATTCTTCTATTAAATTATTCTTTAGTAACATGGATATTTGCTCTTCAATTTCTAATTTATCTTCAATTGAACATCTGTATGGTCTTTTACTACAGTATTTATTTACTATTAAATCTATGTGAGCTTCGTAATCCTTAACTGTTCCTATGTCATACTTATCCTTAGCAAAAATTGATTTATATTCCTTTATAATTTTCTCTATCTCAATTTTCTTTTCATTATCTAAATGGTCTGTCACACTTACAAATTCCTCTGTTTGTATGTGTTCATTGAAATTTATTGCAAACGTTTTTTCATTATTTTTTTCATTTCTGTTATCTTTAGACATCCTGTCTATTTTATTTGTTATTGTCTTTTGTTCTATCTGCAAGTCCTCATTTTGGGTAAGTCTGAATTTCTTTATCATATCCAATCCGATTATGAAATCATCAAAATTTTCATTTTCTATTACGTATACATCCACTTGTTCTTCTAAATCAAATATCTTTATTTTTATTGTTATCAAGCCATCTGTTTTCTTCACACCATTAACCGTTTTCATATATGCTATATTCACATTATCTTTTTTTTCTTTTACTTTAATCAGTCTTGAATTTATTAAAGAAATCTGTGAGCCTGAATCATAAATGCCTGTCACTTCCAGTTTATTTTCTAATAGAAGCTTGATCTTGATTAATGGTGTACTTACTCGTTTTTTGTTTCAGTGTTTATATCTACTTCAATAATGGAGTTATTATTTACATTTCTGGCTTTGAAAACCTTTTCAGATTCATTTTTATTTTTCTTGAACCAACATGACTCCTCCGGATGATATCTTATTCCTTTGTTCAAGGATTCACAAGTCTTACATGGTTTCTTCTCATTAGTTTTATTTTTATGAGGGAATGTACCACTCTTTATTATAGTTGAGTTTTTCTTGTACATTATACCTTCATATTTTCTTATCTCGTTGAACAAATCAGTAGTATCGTTGAGTTCATCCCTGTTTAACTTATTTAAGATAAACCCAGGTAAACCTGTTGCAATAAGATCTATCATTGTTTTGGAATCTATCAGTTTGTTTATTTCTAGTATAAGCCGTTCTTTTTTTATAGCATAATCAATTAACAGTCCTTCTTTATACCTGAATGTGAGAGCATATGTGACTACGTCCCATCCTTGGTTTCTAAAAGTTTCTAAAAATTTGTTTTTCCATTCATTCCATTCAGAATTTACTGTTAGTTTTATGATCATCGAGCTGTACCATTCCAAACAGGATTTTTCTAAAAATAATCTCAATATATCTATTTTTGTTTCATCTTTTGTTATATTAAAGCGCTCACACTCTTTTTCAAAAGTCTCTATCCATTGTATTGCATTAGTATTCTTGCTTGTGAATTTTTCAATAATAAATTTTTCTGAGATATTTTTTAGGTTATGTTGATTCTCTTTCTTCGCTGAAGTTTCTATTAATTTTTCTAAGATATGTTGCAAATTGTCATCTTTGGTTTTTTGTTGTATAGTGCTTATTTCTTCTAAATATTGATCATGAAATTGTAAATTACCTTCCTCGTCAATATATGTCTTCTTTAGATCTTCATCCAATTTTATCCATATTTTTCTACTTTGATGCCTTTTCTTTATGCTATTCTTTATTTTTGAGAAAGTGTTCATTTTGACAATATATGTGTGATGAATCACCGGTTCGAGTTCATCAGGTAAAACATAACATTTTCCATCTTCTGTAGATATCGAGGTTATGGCTAATACATTAGATTTGCCATCCTTTGAAGCTATCATCGTAAACTCAAATTGCAACCGGTCCATCTTGTTTTAGTTAACAAAATTGTCGTTTTATAAGATATATTATTCAGGATTTTCAAAAATAAACCATAATTTGTTTCTCTGAAAACACAAAGGTTTGTTTTATTTCATACGTCTTTACAATAACAAAACAATTATCAATTTCTAACACTATAACAATTATCTCACCTGAAAACACAAAGAAACGACAATTAAAGTTTACTAATATCACTTCCTGAATTACATCGTTTCTTAAATGGAATCAAATTAAATCAAAAGTTTTATATCAATAAATTTGCACAAAATTATCTGACAATCATCCGTCATTGAAAAACCACAGATAACTTAGACAAATTTGAATTAATGAAATGTCATTTCATTACATATATATTTTAATTTTGTGAGTTTTTTGGTTTACTGGGAACAATCAATTCGTTTCCAAAATACGTGTGTTAGATGAGTCATTTAGACATAAAGTCTGTGCTTCTCATTCAAAGCAAATTCGTGCCAAACACAAAAACGCAAACCTTGTTTGTTTTGAAGATTTTTTTCTCATGAAAAAAGCATGAAAATCTTGGCACAACCTCAATATTTTAATATTCTCGAGATTACGTTTTAAATCCATTTACAACGTAGAATTTATTCATCTAGATGAGCGAATCTAAGTTAATGAGATTTGCGAAAGCGTAACACAGTATTACATCTACGAAATTATTACACTCTGTTACCTGTTTAAAATACTCTTTTACGCACATTAAACTTTGTTATTAGAATACCGTTTCCATTGAACGTTTCTCTTCGCATTTCCACGTATTTTTTTTGTAAACATTTCTCGTTTGAAGCTTCCTGGACTTGAAGTGTATGTAGCCAAATTACGAGTTCTTGAGAGGTAATTTTGGTAAATGTTTGGCTACTGAGAATTGCTTAAAGGTCATTCTTAGTTTAAGTCAATCGAAGATACAAGTGCACTAATTAATTTTGAAAACAAATTACTCAAGTGTCAATATTTTGACGTAAATGAACTGTGATTCGGTTTGACCTTTCTAATCTTGTTTTATATAGGTAATTTCGAAGGCAAGAATTACGTTTTTTATGTATATTATATACAAATTTCTCTTGTAACAACTGTTTACATGTAAGCTTTCTAAAAAAAGAGATTGTATAATTAAGGTACTTGTATATAGCTCTTTCTAAAAAGAGATAATTATATTATTTACTTTCTTGTAAACTTATTTCTAGTCGTTTTTGGACCCGCTATAAATTAAACTGCTATTGTTTCGTTAAACCTCTTATCCTTCTTATAAACTAAGATTTTCTTCAACAAATATTCTTCTAATAGTTAATCTCTCTCTTCAGACAAGTTTATACAGTACCATGATACGTGATCACCGTTTATGCCCAATGTCCTTGCCTCTATCGACTATGGAGTCCCTATATACTCATAGATAGTTAGATTTAGTATTCTCGGTAACGACTGTAGTTATATCGGGCGACTGGCATTCAGTCACGTTCCATTGAACTATTATGATTGGTGGACATTGGTTCTCAATATTTTACCTTGAATCTGTAACGGGTTTTTTGCTTCCTGATGATTAAAAAAAAGAGAATTTGGTTGTTTTTGAAAATCCTTACTAGATTGTTCTTAAAAGGTATGACTGCCTCCGTGGCGCAGTGGTTTAGGTCACCACGCCGATATCACTGCATCGGGAGGTCGTGGGTTCGATTCCCACACGGAGCAATTATTTGTGCGATCCACAAATAATTGTTTCGGGTCTGGTTGTGCTTTGTGTCCGTTGTTTGTATGTTTGTAAAAGTCCCCGCGACACAAGAGCAATTCTTAGTGCGGGAGTTGTCTAACAAAAAAAAAAAAAAAAAAAAAACAAAAAAAGGTTCACATGTGAATTCATAATGATTTTGATTTGCATTTTTCAACTGACTTATGAAATTATTAATTTATTGTGTACTAATACTTATTTAATAAGTTCTTAATTATTACTCTGTTCTGTTCTATGTTTTCTTTTCCGTATTTCTTCTTTATTCTTACTTGAAGTTATTAGGAAGTCCTGTAGAATATTTATGAAAAAGTTTTATTTATTGTCAGATCCAATTTTGCTAGACCAAGTACCTAATCGTTTTCGTTGATTATGGTAAGACCTTAGATTTCAGCCTTATTATTACAAATTTGCGTCAAGACACTAACTGTGTAGAGTATTATCAAGATGAGACACTTTTTTATGATTTTGAAATTGAATCCTCAAATATCTCTTAGTTACCTTTACAACCAACCTTGAGAAACATCAAACCAAAGTGTCCATTTGAGATAGTATTTAGTTTACGATCTATAAACAAACTTATTTTAGTTACCAGTTATTAAGATATTCTCTTCTTTGATCTGCCATATGTTATATTCCGTAGTGAAGGTATAACTAGTTTTTATAACTCGGTTTTGGTAGATTACTTTCGGTTATATGTGTAGAAATACCGTGTCTTAATTAGTTGCGGCAGAGGCAGGTTTATTAAGGATTTTTATTATGATTGTGTGACTTTTCCTTACTACTTTTTGATTTATTAAATTGTTTCTTAAAGTTATTTGTGGGTGTGTTGGTTATTCTTTAGCGTTAGGTGATATGATCTTGTTGAGATACTTGATGATCCTTGTTTTCATCCAGATTTTGGTTAGTTAAAAAAGAGACTGTGCTCCCTTACTGGTTCTTTATTAGTCATTTATCGTTGATTAGACAGGCCGTATTGCATTTCGTTTTCTATTAAAAACTACAAATTAAAAATATTGATTTGCAATTTAAATCAGTTCCTTTCTCTAGTTGCTATGATAACTAGTTTTCTTTAACTATAGTCAAGTATCTACTATAAGTACAATCAGTTATTATATTGCTATATGACTATTTTTAAGTCACACTCATCAGTATCGTCAAACAAGGAAGGTAAACTTACTAATTGTATATATCAATGCGGTATATTAGTTTGTTGTCCCTCAATTAGCACTCACTGTGAGTCAATTTCTCGAAAACTGACATTATATTTGTATCTTTTACGTCATGGTGTTAAATTATGGAGATTTTATTTAACCACAGTGATATAAGCGATAAAGTATATTTATGGGTTATTTTATTTGCTAGAAATGTAATTGTGGTGAGTAAGTACAAAGAGGTGTTTAAACAATTATAAATGTCAAAATATATTCGTTTGTTTTTTTATAATATCTGGGAGATCTCTAGGCTCTAAAACAAAATAAGTATCCGTGAAATTATAAATTAGTTATACTATTGTTTTATTGAACTGAGTAAGATCGATTAAAATAATTACTTAATAATAATATTCTTTAATGACCACAATAATAATTCATACAATGAACCGATCTGAACCATAAAATGGCACATGGTGGTTTACACGATCGCGAATGATTTCCAACAAAAAATAATCACGAAAATTCATGTAATAAGAGTGCCTACCTACCCCTGTAGCAATAAACACGTGATGATAGCTATAAACCCATATATATGTTGGTTATTAGCCAAGTATTCTCAATATTATGATACGCACATCACGGTTGATGCAGACGCGGAAATCGCCTCTTAATTTCATATCAATCAAAACATACTATAATTTTCCATTGCAGATGTTTGGATATGATCCAATTAATAGCAATAGCACTTTGACTGAGGTTTGAAGTAGTAAGATTATAGATACGTTTAATAGTCTGTTAATACAGGTTAATATTGGTCGTGTTAATCTTAATCTTAATTTGCTATATTCGTCATTCTTACAAAGATATATATGTATTTCAAAAGATTAAGATTATTATTATTGGGTGGCCTCGGCGTCCGCAAAATTTCCGATATTAGTCTACCTGCGTTCTTGTCTTCGGTCCACGATACGGAAGAGTTAACCAGGAAAATTCTAATTCCTACACTGGTTGACTTTGAAGTGTCGTGCAAGACCGACGCTGTGAACGTTTGGAAGATGACCGCTCCGTCTACTGATTTACCCCGAAACCTGTCCTCCCAGAGACAGTGGGACGCGCCGCTCTGCGGGTTGGTTAGGAAAAACCTTATCAATACTTCATCCAATCCCGCCGAGCGTGCTCGCCTGTTGGCTGTGGGAGAGTGGGAATCGGGGCTTTGGCTTCAGGCACTCCCATCGTTCAACGTAGGCACGAAGTTGGACGATGCCACTTTTCGCATCGCCACTTGCCTGCGTTTAGGTGCTCCGAGTGTTTCTCCGCATCGTTGTCACTGCGGGGAAGCTGTCGACCGTCTAGGGCACCATGGTCTTTCCTGCGGTAGGAGCTCTGGCCGTATACCCCGACACGCACACCTCAACGACATCATTCGCCGGTCTCTTGCCGCCGCTGGAATGCCAGCCATCTTAGAACCTAATGGGCTGGCGCGCGACGACGGGAAGAGGCCGGACGGTATGTCGTTGATGCCTTGGAGGATGGGTCGGCCTTTGGTGTGGGATGCAACTTGCGTCGACACCCTTGCGCCGTCTCATCTTCTAAGGACGGCCGGTGCTGCTGGAGCTGCTGCTGCGGCTGCCGAAGACCTCAAGCGGCGCAAATACAGTAGTCTTGTTGGCGACTATGTCTTTGAGCCGTTTGGGGTCGAGACGCTGGGACCATGGGGCCCTAGCGCCCACTTACTCTTTAAGGACATTACCAAACGCCTGGTCGACAGTTCCCGTGACCAGAATGCTGGCATTTTCTTGGGACAAAGATTGAGCATTGCCATACAACGTGGCAATGCTGCCAGCATTCTGGGAACGTTCCCGATTGACAGCGATGTGGAAGAGTACTACGACGCGTAGTGCGCTTCCCATGTATTTTTTTTCTTTTTTCTATTTTAATACTTGTTTCTTTTATTTATTTTTTATCTATTTGTATATATAGTAAGTTTATTGTTGTTAATTTAAAATGTAATTGTAAATATTTTCTTTAATATTAATAATTTATAAATATTGATCTCAAAGATTAACTCCTATTTGAAATAATCTTCTATAAAATTTCTTGTCATTCATCCCCTTCAGCAGCCATTTCGATATGGCCACAATCAGTCTATTAAACGATAGAGTGATCTTATAACTAAAGGATAATATTTTATTATTAAACTAGCAATTAACAGACAGACGCGTATTTGTCATATAGCTGTATAACGTACACAATCTCTCTCTCTCTTCCTGGCTATTCGTCCCATATGGTTGTGGGGTCAGCCTTCCTTATAACGTACACAATATAAAAAAAATATCATGTGCCTTTGTAAATGAAAAGATTGAAAAGAAATCCAATTTATGAACTATTTGTGTGTGTTCATTTACGTTTTTAATAGCTGTTCTTATTCATTCATAGTTGTAGTGCCAGACATCATAGCTAAATACAAAACTACCCGACTTTAAAACACAAATTAGTCACAGCTACCGTCGTGGGGTGTACGGAATTAACTACGGAAGTGCATCCCGTGGCGCCCCTCACACAGGGCTGCCAGGATATTACCTGGGCACGGCCTTTGATAGGGGTGCCTCGTGACATCTCTTAATGAGTTGTAGACAGTTTATTGTTGTTTTTCAGAAGTGCCTTTTGTGGCCACTGTTTTTGTAATTATGCTTTGTTTTACTAAAGCTGGTAAAGTATATTTGAAGATAGTGATACTCGCATTTTGTTGAGTATTGTATTCTTAATTGTTGTAGTTGGAGGCTTTTGAATATTCTTATTTACAAAAGTAAGATGTCTGCTAAGCTGAATGTTCCAATCTCTTCTAGTTTTGGGATAAATTAATCTCCATTTGCTTAAACAGATACTTCTACATAAATATAGGAAAAACATACATACACTCATAAATACAGTAACCACCTTTGCATTGCGCAGTCGAATAAATAGTCCATTATTAATACAAATATGAGAGACGACACCTTACAATGTAGTTCTACCACAATCTCTCACTATCATACACCCATCAGCATTGACTTCAAATCGAATATATCTTGAGCTCGGAGTGCATTTGTCAATGGTCGCCACACTCGCCACCCCACGTGTGACAGCGCCACATCGCCAGCATCCGTTGATTCCTCACGTCTCTGTTATTTCCGTAGCCCTCGTGTTAATTATAAACCAGACGTGCGCAAGCGCCGCGCGATGCACCGACATTCCATATTTGGACCGTTTTGTTCTACGACACGGCTGTAAGGGAGCGTTTGCACTAGAGCTGGCTGCGTTTTATATCCCCCTATCATATTCTTGATGCATAGCTCTGGTAAAAATGGATTCAGCTATGATATTATTGTCATTTTTACCTACATAAACAAGCTATAATTTTATTTGTAGATCTCAAAAGTTTTCATAGTACGAGAATCGCCACTTAGTTCAGTCCCTACATAGTTGTTTTCCTTCATTCTTCCTGGTTGCCATATTCTACTCGCAATTTTCAAGAAAAAGGAACAAAGTACTCACGTTTTGATCACTCATTCACTTTTTGATCATGAATGGATTCCAGAGTTTAGCACATTGACGTGTTGTTTTTCTTCACCAGCAAAACATGTTCGCGTATCTGGCGTTGCTTACGTTAAGAGTTTAATATAAACTTTGTAAATATACCGCTATTTGAGTTTTTACTCTTGATTTGTTTGTTTCGTGAGTATGTAGATTGATTTAGAATGTAGTTATTTAATAGGTATTTTGCTAGATCACCGGGTTCGTTAAGGTCGAGGTCGTGTGAAGTGGAATGAGGATGTTTCTAGCAAATGATCTATGGATAGATGATAATGAAAATACTGCAAGGCTGTAAAAAAATAATGGTAAAGGTTTAAACTGCGATCAAGTTTACTGGACAAATCTTTTGTATGGACAGAAGCTATCTGCGCACAATATGCCTGCCAAGTTAACTCAATCTTAATCAATGTTTGTACTAAACAGCAAATTTAATAGTGTATGCTCTTCATAGCAGTTCGGGTTTTCATTCACGTGCTTACTAAATGGCAATCAGCTTCCTCAGTTACATAGAATTTAAAATATTCTGCCCATATTGTTAGTATCTTTTCATCTTTTTAAAAACAAAATAGGTACTCTGATTTGTAAGAAACGTAGTTTATCAGGCTTGGTTCTGTATATTCAAGGATAAAAGGACAAAATAGTAATATAGAGTACATGTTTTATAGTCATAATATAGAAACAATTAGGAATGCTCGTAATATTAATAACCGTAACATTCATGGTATCGTTAAACTGTGATTCACTACTTACTATGTAGTCAACGTGATGAGGTTGTATCACGTGCCAATTACATATATATTGGTTATTATTTATTGCGAAACTTTAACTATTGTAAGCTTAGTATTAGTAGCTTTTGTTCTTTAGTAGTTTAGTGTCCAACTTATTGATATAACCTTTGATGTGGCTTAGAGTTGATTGACATTTCACGTGCCATTAGCAGTATACTTAAGTAATTAAAAACATAATGTTATGTAGATTTCGGGTCTATTTTAAAATAAGTCTTTAAAAATAGCCACCCCAAAAAGGGAAAAGACATGCGTTGGATGCTCCCCTTCTGGCTTTTTTATTAAGTGCGTAACGTGCCACCTGTCTAAATGAATTCGGGTGAGTCCGGAAAAAACATTTTCTATACATAATATTTAGTTTATTAAAATCAGTTGAACTCATTCGTAAAATAGTTCACTCGACTGCAACGAATAGAGTCCTATTCGAACCGAACTACAGCGAGCAATAAAATACAAAAATAAATAAAATGAAATTGACTTGAATCCACCCCTAGGCGTTCAATTTAACTCATATCTGAGTTCCCAGCCTCACCCCCACCCCTGTACCAACCCCTGTCTGCCCTCTAAATGCAGTTTGTGCCTTTTTGCCCCGTCTACCCCCCACTAGGGGAGGGGAGGGGTGTATTTGTAAGCGAGTCTGAGTGAAGTGGTCGAGGGAATTATAGAACGATTTTAATTTGCCGTCGTGTTTTCCTCCCCGCTCCATATTGTAATATTTTTAAAGCTTTTTGAAGTATTTTGTTTGTAAAGTGTTGTGTTTTGATTGACTTTGTTGTTTGTTGTGGGGTTGTTTGTACGTAAATGTGTTTAAAACAAAGGGGTAAAAGTTACCGTAGTTTAGCTATACCTTAGGTATGTTACTACTGAGTATAATAGATACATGAAATCACCCCTTCTTCCCATAGATGTAGGTAGAGACCAGAGTACGCCACTTGGTACGATCCTTACAAACTCCTGCTTACTTCTTTTCATTTAGTTTCCTAAGGTTTATATTATGAGGAAGGAAAACATTTTAAGTTACAATTTTAATTAATATTTTTATCGTCAGTAAAGTTTCATCACCCATGTTTAATTGGGCAATGAAGCCGTCAAAATGAAAACATGCTCGTCCTTTATTACACACTTAAATAGGCATCTACAAAACAAATTATGTAAAAACCATCCCTTTATTATATATCAAAACTAGCTGACCCGGCAGACTTCGTACTGCCTCATCGAGTTTAATAAATAAATAAATAAATCTTTTGTATAAAATGATTTTAAAACAAACAAATCGAATCTGTATTTAATTAAAATGCATTTATTGAATAAAGCATGAAGTTGTATTATTATTTTCGATACATCATGTTGCTTACTTAGAAAACAGAGTTTTCCTGAAATACTGGCTATTTATAAGGTTTAAATTTGATATTCACAGACACACACTGTTAAAATACCGTCTGTTTATTAATTTAAAGCTTTCTCATAAACTATATTTTTTGTTTTATTTTGTGGTGCGTAAATAAACAAAGAAGACGGTTTTCCGACGCGCGAACACGCGACGTATAATTGTCCATGCGCGAAACAGGGAAACTCCAAGTTGATTCCACAAACTTCTAATGACTGTCCTTGCGATTTCTTTATGGTCATCGCAAAGGCCAGACGTACTGGAAATTGTAAGCGTTTAAATCGAATGGTAAGTCCGTTGGAATCATCGGTATCCGCGGGATCAAGACATCCTCTCCTTTGTATTTTCCTTTTATGATTGTCGCCTCAATGACGTTATTCATCAGTCTTTTCACAGCCAGTCTTGTTCCATTGCATAGTCGAGGTTGATTAATGTTACGCAGCATGACGACAACTGATCCTACTTTTAACTGCAAATTGTGAGGTGGTAATCCAGGCAATTCCAGTGAATTTAAGAACTCAGTGGGATAGTTGATTACGTCATCCTGGTTCATTACGGTGTCGACTGATTTGAAGGAAACCAACTGTCCCGGAAGAAAATTTTGAATAGTCGCATTAAGATCCTCGACATATTTTTCACCCAGCCAATTATGGTTATTGAACTTTTGCGCTATATCTGGGAAAACTCGCTGAATAAGCTCAGCTTTTGAGTCCGTGATGTGACACAAATCTGTAGGTAATTTGATGAATCCGGTCGAGGTGTCCACTGCAACTTTATTATTTCCAATGTCTGACAACTGCTTCGCAAACACATTTGCAGTTTCATCTTGTTGCAAAAATACTCGCATGTTAGTTGTTAAGTGGAGTGTCTTTACGTACTGCCGCAAATTTGATGATTTTAGGCATACATTTAGTTCATCAACAACAGTTGATCGGGGAATAACTGGAAGAGTCTGACGAAAATCACCTGACAACAGAATCATGGCCCCACCGAAAATATTTTGGTTGTCACGAAGATCTTTCAACGTTCTGTCCAGTGCCTCTAGTGACCTCTTATGGGCCATTGTGCATTCATCCCAAACAATCAATTTGCATACCTGTAGGATCTTGGCCATTGCGCTATTTTTGGCGATATTGCAAATTGGTGTTTCGGTTATTTGCATGTTTAGTGGTAATTTCAAGGCAGAATGTGCAGTTCGCCCGCCTTCTAGCAGAGTTGCAGCTATTCCAGTCGAAGCCAACGTTAGAGCAACATCATTTCGCGATCTGATCCTCGCCAAAAGCAATGAAATTAAAACCGTTTTTCCGGTTCCTCCGGGAGCATCAAGAAAATAAATTCCACCAGATCCACTGCTCACAGCTTCTATCAAAGTGTCGTACGCAATTCTTTGTTGTTGATTTAATTGTGGAACATTTGTACGAACTGTTTCGGCCAATGCTTCAATGTCGTACTGATGTTCTCTTTGCAACTCGTGGTTTAATGCATCGTGCATAATATGACGATTGGGTGCTGTCATTCCCAAACACGACAATACTTTATTTGCCATCAATAAACACATATCTTCTATCATGATCATGTCATTGTAATTTTCTTCATTCATGTATTGTAGGATTCAAAATTTGACGGCGCACACGATGCAAAATATCCTCAGACATGTTATCTCTATACTTAACCCACAAATCTATTGGATTCGAGGGGAAACATGTCGATATGATAATCGCAAACAATGTACGAATTTGATGCGGCGACGAAGATATTACGGAATCCTTGAGCGTATCATCCTAGTGCGAATCGTTCTCAAGTAAATGTAATAGTTGACATGCCTCACGGTAAGTCGCACACAGCTGTCCATCAACTGTTCTCAGTTGTTTAAACGATGTCGGACCACGAACATTCACCAACAACAACCGCAAATAATAACATTCATCGTTATTTGGATGTACTGTGTAGATGCGACCCAGAGCATCTGAAGCAAATACATTTGGATGTCCTTCAACTGGTGTTCCTTGTTTTCGACGCTGAAACGATTTTGATGATGCGTTCCATGTGTAATAGCGTGGCATGTCAGCAAAGTGCGAGCAAAATCATCAGTTGGACAGACTGTGAAGAAACTTGTTAATGTTGTCGGCGGTGGATGTGCCGCTCTGCCTGCCGCGTTAGATTCATTAAAATAAACTCGTTGACCATTTTCTAAATGGACTACCAAATGGTACTGTTGTGTGTCTTTCATGGATCGCAAATGAAAAGATACGCCAAATTGCTTCATTGCTATTTACATAGCGACCCATCTGGTACTGTGATATTTCATCATTTGCATTGGTTACACCGAAGACAGCCATGTCACTACCTTTACTAACATATTTACATATGTACTTTATCGACTTCAATTTTAAGTTCTCGCGCACGTAGCCACAGAGATAGATATAATATCGTAATAATACTTTTTTCCGTGCTCTGAAATGCGACAGGATGGATTGACATATTAGTTGGTTGTCAAATCTAATGTCATATATTATGATTGCGTTCAGAAATTTATAATTTAATTTATGACAAAACTTAAGATTTATCTTTCGATTTCTATATAGTCTAATTAAAAAATAATCGGACAGATTAACAACTGAAGTTAGCTAAAACTGAGTTTCTCAAAACCGACCACTATTTATGTACTATGTATTTTGAGACTATGCAATTTTGTCGCGTTCGCTTTCACTTTTGTTGAGTTTCAGAACGCGATATTATATTCTCCAACACGCACGCGAATTTGAACTTTATGCTGCAGTAATAAATTACAAATTGACTCTCCATTTTATTTATAAAACGTTTGTATGGGAAAAACTATACAAATTTGATATTATTTTTTTATTATTTTTATTTATTATTTGTAGGATAAAAAGTATCCTATGTCCATCTCCTGGCTCTAAGCTACCTCCTTACCAATTTTCAGCCAAATCTGTTCTGCCGTTCTTGAGTTATAAGTGGTGTAACTAACACGACTTTCTTTTATATATATAGATAATATATCAGAATTATCATTACACGATGACTACGTTCATGGCGTTAATAACTCATATATAATCCGATTATTTTAGCGCTGGCCTCAGCCGGGTATTGAACTCCGATACTGACGTGTAGTTATTAGCGTAATGGTTACTACTGTCAGTTGTATTTGTTTTGTATGATTTGAAAGCAAATACATGGAATGTTTTCATTTAACTGTATAACTGGTGTTATTCATTATTATGGTTTTGTTGATGGCTAAAAGTTATATTTTATTTATTGCTATTACAGGCTAGTTTTTAAGTAAAACGTGCCCAATTTACCATGAAACTGATAAAAAAGAGCTTTTAACGTAAACGTCAGTGTAACGTAGGTACAGTTCACTTTCATCTAAAACAAAATTATTATAACGATTCGTAATCGTATAAAACACTTTTAACAATGAATTTAGTAATCTGTACATAGGTATATATACAAAACTTTTAGCATTACAGAACAAGATTCAAACTGTCTTCTAAATCCTGTCAGTTGATTTACCATTATTAAGTAACATACAAACAGATTGACACTACATAGAATACAAATATTAATATGGTCATCATGAACCTATTATAATAAAAAAAAACAAGTTAAATATAAGTAACATCGTAGCGTTTGATAAAGGACGCTCGCCACAACATTAGTCAATCGAGAGCTTAGTGGCGGAAGCGCGGAGGCCGCATCCTCGCGCCGAGCGCTTCCGCTGCGCACGCGCACGCGCTGATACCCACAACTTGTACACATCACTGTTCGTGATGGATAGTTTCGGCACAGTTGGGTGTTAGAGGTGATTAAGAACTGATAGTAATTTGTAGAACTATTTCCAGTTAAAATTAGGAAAGGAATATACCTACTCCTTAGTATTATAGCATTGCAACATTGTGTTGCTATTTAATAGTTTTAAGAGTTGTTTCGTAGTTATAGGGTTTGTATTTTTAGCTTTTGGTGTGAGTTTGAGAATAATGTTCAACTATTTTCTCAATAAAAGATGAATTGGCAAACCTTAATTGATATGAAACAGAGACTACGACTAACAAAAAATAGCTATAAACCTGTGAAATACTTAGCAATTAGTAACTTAAAGGCGTTTGGCGTAGCGTTTGAACTGAATAAGTGTTTAAAATCAAATTCTGAAATGTCTGTAGTGTCTGAGATTGTTTGAACTTATTTTGTCTCCCACAGCTGAACTTAAGTCACCTTATGAAAGAGGAATTAGGCCCAAGTTTAATTATGTTCTATTGCCATTTAACTGTATATTTTTAAGCTGGACCAATATTAAAAATATTCGTTATGACATTACACTTAATCGCTAACATCTTATCACTTGTAAAACAAATTCTTGCAGCTCATACTCACGCGCTGACGACATTGAGTTGTCACCTCTGAATATAGTCTGATTATGATGTATTGATACTTCGAGCGAACTGTTATTTATATCGATACTTGATAATAGCACATAATAGCGGATCTGTTCCTGCATTGTCTTTGCAAGGCTGTAAGATATTGTTGATAGAGCTAAGGAATTTGTAACAGAAAATATTGCTTCTTAGTTTAAGTTGAAAGGTTTCTATGGTGATCTTTTCGGGGTCTAATATTTAATTTGTTATGTCCCTGATTATGTTTAGATGCTATGAGTGTTATAATAGCCAGGAAAGAGGTTAAATGTAGTTTATGTTAAGTAAGGGTAGTCTCAGATAGGGGTTGTTTGTTATGAATAAGTATTTATGTAGTATGTGCTTAGAAAATTCTTAAAAAGACAAATATATTTTGTAACAAAATAGTCTGGAAATCCTAGGGGGAGGCCCTTGCTCATCAGCGTGGCATAGACATAATATAGGAAAATAAAAAAAAGTCTTTGAATAAAGTAAGAATGAAAAATAATTAACATTTTTCGAGTCTGACAACTAGTGTTAATGTTTGTTTTTCAGAGCGTCGACAATTGAAACAAGCGAGTCATTGACCAAGGCTGTGTCCATGGTCGTAGAAATAAATCTTTGACAGTCGCAAGTATAGGCGAAACACGTACTTACGTTTATTGCGGAACAGGGAAAAGTACAAACTGTCTACTGAATACTTAAGGATTCATTTACTTTAAGATATAAAGAAAATTGCCTCGGGCGGTTTCTGCTCCTATGCATACATACCCTATTTCAGTAGCTTAGGAGTTAGATTTTGGTAAAAAAAAGTATCCTATGTTTGAACCTGTATCTTTGAGTATCTCTATGTAAAATTTCATAATCAAGGGTGCAGTGGTTTAGCCGTGAACTGGAGTTTTTGTATTCCCTAGTTAAATATGCTGTTATTTAATAAATTCACAATTATACTCGTTTGACAAGGTTTGAAAAAATACCAACAAATATTATCATCAATACACACAACATGTATAGAGGAACACTATTGACAAACAAAACTAAACTGAAAACAAAGCACATTGTTGACAAAACTATCTTTAATTACATGACACATCACTAGAACTTAATATAGCCGTTATAATTATACGCTATAACGCTATGCTAAACTGGCGACAATAACGAAACCTTGCGCTGTGCCAACGACGTCACAATCATTGATCGATTATACATTTTCAAGTTGGAGAACGTCCAGAAACCAACGTGTCAACTGCAACCGTGTGTTTGTGAAAAATAACTGTTGAAAAAAAAACGACAATCAGTGATGCGTTATACTGCTATAAATAACTAAAGTGATTATACATGGTCGGACAAATGATGTGGTTTAAGAGGGACCCGAAACCGGTGGTGGAGAAACCCACGGAAAATGGTGTAGTGGGTAAATTGAGGAGAAAGAAGCCTATGTTGTTGAAGCCGACGAGGGAATCCAGCGAGAGGGAAACTTCAACAGAGAGTGACAAGGAAAAACGAAGATATTCCGACATACTCGACACAGTATCTATAGGTTTGTATAAATTGAAATATCGTGTTATCATTTCAGAAATTCCTTGCCATTTTTACTCTGCGAGAGACGTCTGACGTTATTTTTACGTAACGTTATGAACGTATAAATAAAGCGTTTTCAGCTGCTATAAATAACGTGAAACAATGACGTGATTGGAGTAATCATTCTTGTATATTGTTTATCGATGTGCTGTGTTGAAATTTATAAGAGCTATTACAGGCTGTTCACTATCATTACACTTTTAATGTTTGACAGACAAAGAGTCGCCCGAGCGATGTGTGATTTTTCTATATATTTCAACAGTAATTGAGTCGATGCTCTAACAGAGTGAAACATACATTCGCGTATTACAGTAAAACTAACTAATTAACTGCACGTTTGGCGCAATGGTTTAAGCGGTCACCTCGCCGCAACAACCGTAGCGCCGCGTGTGGTGGGTTCGAATCCCACCCGGGACAAATCTTTGTGTGATGAGCACGAGTATTTGTTCTGAGCCTGGATGTTAATTTATCTATATAAGTATGTATTTAGAAGTATATAAGTATGTTTATCAGTTATTTGGTTACAATAGTACAAGCTCTGCTTAGTTTGGAATCAAATGACCGTGTGTGAGTTGTCCAATAATATTTATTTATTATTTTATTTATAAAACGTATTTAAGCTATATTTATTTATTTTGTTGTCGATTAGATCTACAAACACAAACTATCATGTCCATGCATAGTAGACATTTAGTGTCCAAGCGATAATTATTTGTTTTATGTTAGTACCGTCACGTGAAGTGTCGGTACATGTGAACGTGGCTCTACTCTTCGTCTAGCCAGTGTACAATGGTTCTTATAGTCTGAGTGGCTCTGTTCGTCTCGCTGAACACAATGACGTGTAATCATAATAAATCATGAGATACAGACGTTTTGTTTGCAAACGAGATACGTTTTATATGCACGCATATTGCGGGATGATCGCCGTCTATAGTTCAAGTATCAAAATTGTTTGGGCAAGGTTCCTTTGTAACGGACGTCCGACGTAAACTTAAATCGTTAATGATTTCGATAAAAGTTAATTTTATCAAACGATTAGTATACTGATTTAGATAATTTATTAATGTAAAAATTAAAAGCAAAGTAATTAATCGATTTATATAGTAGAGGCATTTGTTGAGCAGCAGGACAGTATAGGCTGACAAAATAAAATTGTTATGCAAAACTTTTTAACAATTTCTAGCTTCACAAAATATAACTAAATAGTTAAATGTTGTTAATTAAAGTAATTTTACAAGTGTAAATAATACTATTAATACAGATCAATTAATAACCTTAACTTAAAGGTACCAAACCCTGAACCTTGCTATAGCAGTTCATAACAAACCAAACAACAAAAACAATAAATCACCCCAAACTATCAATATACCAAAAATCTATTTAATCTAAAACATAAGTAGCAGTTGTAATAATATAGCAAATAGCAGTAACACTCATTAACGTAATAGCATTGTTAAATAGCACGCGATCGCCGTTATTTAGCTGAGCTCTACTAACCTGCTTTTAGTTTAATGACCCATTTCATATTCGGGGGCGAATCGTTAAATATTGTATGAATTATATTATACTTATTTTTATTAACAAAGATTACAAGAACTTTTTATTTTGTCAAAGTCAATCTCTTTATATACTTAAATTGAAAAGTGTGTTTTACTTTGTTATTTTAGCTTATGTAAACAATTAATTGCGTTTATATTAAAAGAAAACATGCTTCGTTTAAAATTTTTAAATGTTGATTTTATATTTTTTTGACACTATGTTTCCTTCTTTTCATAAAATTCTGCTATTACTATTACTATTCTGCCTAGTATTCAAAAGCATTATAGTCTAAAGCTTGAATTCCTTAATTCAGCTCTTAAACATTATACCTACCGAATAAATGAATAAATGATATTATTTTAATGTAAATAAACTGACAAAAAAATACTATAGTTCTCACCAAAACAAAGAAAAAAAATACAACAGTAAAATTCTGGTAAAAAGTTCGTGTATTAAATATATTGGTAGATACATAAAAATCAATCAAGCCTAAATCAATTGAAACTAGCTGATTGTTTAGACTAAACTAATGATTTATAAATACAGTTTTATTGAAAACACGGGACTAGACTGATGTAATGTTCTAGACTTTTGACTGGCGTTAAATAAAAACATATGACTCAAATATATAATTATAGCCTTGAAATAGCTCCTAGACTGATGCCTAGAGATCTAATCTCGTGTTAGTATTGAGTAGTGCTTTAAATGTTGAGTAGCAATATTTTTTATGTTTCACGTCTATGTTACGAACACTATGATATGTGTTACTTAAATTTGAGTGAGGTTTTTGTTTACTTTATAAATTACTGTGGTAGGACACATTTGTACATAGATTAGTCATGGACTCCATTATAAATATAATTAGTTACGGTTAAATACGACGTGCCATGTCAGCCAGTTCAGTCAGTCAGTCCATCAGTCAGTCAATCAGTCAGGTAGTCAACTGGCAAAAATAAAATTGAATTTATGACCCGTCTAAGGTTAAATTATTAGATATACAATCAGATGATTGTAAAAAGAAACTGAAAATCACAAAACTTCTTAAAACGATCCTAACATAATTATCGCTAACTAATTAAGACACTCACGCTACATGCAACATGAAATTAACTTTTAAATAAACATAGCAGGTTCACACAAAAGATTCCCAGACGGTGAACAACCGGTGACGTCACAGCTCGCACCTTGAAAGGGAAACGTTCTGAAATATTTGTTTAACGTGATTTTATGAACATTCGAAGCTTGTACATAATTATGTATAACAAAGATATTAAGGAAATCATTCGAAATTACCAGTCGCGTCAAACAATTCTATGAAGCGTTGATATTAAACGTATTTTACGTAATATACCCATAAATATAATTTTATTTGGAAAGTGCAATTTTAGTTAATTTTCCTTTTACAAGTATATAACACTTAAATACTGGACTCAAGCCCTAACCCCTCCCTCATTACGGGAAGAGACTTTTGCCCAGCAGTGGGACATAAATGGGTTAAATTTATTATTTATTATTATAACAATTAAATAGCGAAGTACTGTGTTAATTTTCTGAACTTCAAATTTATTCAAATTTGTTATTTCACTATACCGTAAAAATAATTTAACGTGAAGTAAACGTAATTTTATACCTTAGTTTATTATTCAAAAATAAAGTAAATTAACGCCACGTACATATCTTGAGATTATCTTCTATTTAAAGATCCAGTTGCCAACAAATATTCGGTAGTAAAAAACAAATAGACAAGATTTTTACGTTTCGTAACGTCATTAAACCGGTGTTTTGTCAAATATTTACGGTTTAACGCAAGACTACGGTTTACTAAAGATTTAGTGAGATTTACGTGGATCGTAAATACCGGTGTTGAGATAATGCGCTGTTATCTGGGTTAAGTGATGATAGTTTATCTTAAACTTAAGTTTATAACTTAGATAAGGAAGCTGAGAAGTTGTGAATTAAAGTTTAGCTTTAGAACGATAACAGTAATTGAAGTACACCGTTCAACATTATATATATTTGTTTTACGTAGGAATCCATGTTTCAAATACTATAAATCACGTAAATATAAGTCTAATGAATCCCAAAACGCATAAAATTAATGTTCGTAATATGTAGCAAGTTAGTCAGCGAGCTAAATATAACACTAATAACATTAAACCGCTCGTACAATTGAAAGCAAAAACAAGGAGGGTCTCGCAAGAGAATTTACCATTCATTAAACCGTTTAGTAAACCTTGTACAACTACATAACAACATCTCGCAATTTTCAAACAAAAGACACAACATAACCACAGTTACGTGTGTCGCTAATATACTCAACCTCTTATGCAATAGAAAGTGCCTCCACGCCTGCTTAACGCGACGACTAATTTCATCTCATTGTATGTTAAAAGTAATTAACAAAATCGCTCGGCCAACCGTCGCGCGCTGGAGGCTTTGGTCAACTCATCCCGCTTGATCTCATCCCGCGGGATGAGTTGTCCTAGTACAATTTTTGAATCGGACAACTCATCCCGCTAATATATTTTACGATTTGTACAGACTTGAAAAAAAGTGGTTCACGCGCATTAGGGCTAACTCTCAGTGTGGAAACCGACTCGCTAATGGACTATTACTCATTATGGCCACTGCCCCTTTTGGCTACTTCTGAACAGGGCTACTTAATTCGGAATTGATTACGGAAGTAAGTACTACTACTAAGTCTAGTCAACAAGTTTAAAAAAAAGACGTTTTATTTCTTAATAAGTGTCCCAACATATATGTAATAGTCCCCGCGACACAAGAGCAATTCTTAGAGCGGGAGTTGTCCTTTCGAATCCCATCCGGGACAAGTCTTTGTGTGATGAGCACGAGTATTTGTTCTGAGCCTGGATGTCAATGTATCTATTTAAGTATGTGTTTAGAAGTATATAAGTATGTTTATCAGTCATTTGGTTACCATAGTACAAGTACTCTGCTTAGTTTGGAATCAAATGACAGTGTGTGAGTCCAATGATATTTATTTATTTATTTGTTTAAAGTGAAAGGAAATAAAATATATCTATAAATAAGTGAGTAATAATATTCATCAGACATTTTTGAATATACAGCTTATAACACAAAAAGAATATTAATTTAACGTCATCTCCTACTGTAATAAACTTAAGACCACATTTATAGCAGCAACACTTTTGTTCACGAATGTACAAATATTCCAAACAATACAGTACATTTTTACCTTTTCTTTAAAGCGGGATGAGTTGACTAAAGAAAAATAATAAAAATATTAATGTGGACAACTTATCCCGCGGGATAAGTTTTAAGTGGGATGAAATGACCAAAGCCTCGCGCGCTGACTCACAACAATCTTGACATTGTCTCGACGACAATCGATCGGAAAACGACATTTTTTATCCTCCAATCAGGTCATTGTTTCATTTTTTATACAACACAGACGTCTTTAGCGTTATTGATGGTGATTGCGAACCGATTACCGGTAAATTTTGCAATTACTATACAAAAGTCGATCGTTACAGTAATTAATGGCAAGGAATTCTCTCGGACCGACGATGTGTTCTGACGTGATGTCATTCCTACAGAGAGGCGGGATGAGAGCGACGAGTCTCTGTACGAGTCGGCGGACGGGCACAGCGACGCCATCTCGGCGAGCGATGATGCCATCCCCAGGCTCAGTAAGACCCCTACCATCAGCAAAGAATCTCTCAAACTTGCGGTCACGGATGAGGAGGTGGACTGCGCCAAAGTTAAGAAAACGCACAGAAAAACTATGTCCTTATCCAACCCTCTAGAAATAGTCCGGAATCTTGGAGACGAATGGTTCGTCTCAGATCGCAAGGAATTAGACAAACATTCAGACAAGAAAAAGTCGAGGGAGAGCCTCTGGAGCGAGGAAGATCGCGACTCAATCCACGGGTCGTCGATGAAACTCGACCAGATTCGGAAAAACAGCAAAAAAGAAGACAAAAGCCAATCCAGCAGCAGAAAGAGTAGTACAAACGAGGCTCCTAAAACTAGGAAAACTAGCAAAGCTTCCTCAGTCAGTGGACTTAACTTTTTTAAGCGGAAAAAGACTCCAACATCAACAAAACCTGTTGAATCTGTTGCAGAAGATGACAAAGTGTTGACGATTAGTGAGATACTGGACTATACGAAACTATTTTTGGAAGGGGAGAGACGTCATGCGTCTATCTGTGAAGCGAGGCCACCACCCCCTATTGAGACTGATTCTGAAGACGAAGCGCCTACTCCTAAGCAGCTAGCAGAACATAGGAGGCGGCTGAGTCGACAGACATCACGGAGTAAAAGCAAAGTCAGGGGGAAGAGCCAGTCGTTAAAAGTTAGCACGTTGAGGAAATCTCACAGCGGGACTTTGAAGAAGGGAAAAAAGAAGAGTGTGAAGACTCCTTCAGGTGGTAGGAGCAGACAAGCGAGTATTGTAGAACAGACGCCTATTGCTAAAAAGAAGAATTCGGATTCTACGAAACATAACTCATGGTTCAGTGGATCGCGAGGTGAGTTTTTTATCCTTTTTATTTTCTTACGTTCTATAAAATTTCATTCATCAGTATGATTTTTGGCAGAGCAAAAGTATGTACTATTGAATGAATTATAAGGTATAGCTGGATAATAACTGCACCTATTTGTAATCGGACATGTTTGACGGGATGTATGAATGAGAGTAAAGCAAACGAAGAATGTAGACATTAAGTTGAAGATAAGATTCCCTCTACAGGAGCAAATATTATGTTACTTGCTTACAAAGTAACTGTATAGTTAATTTTATAAATAGTGGGCGTCTCGCATGGTTTAGAACAATTAAGATAAATTAGTCAAAATATTAGTGTATTTATGTCACGGACTATCGCCGTAGTGCTCCTAATTTATCGCTTAGGTCGTGTAATTATCTACAGTCTTTAGTAATAACTGTTTCAAATTAACGGCTGGTTGAAACGCTTTTGAATTTATCCTTATGTCCCTAAGTAGATTTTTGTGTAAATTATTTACATTTAGTGAAATTTCTGTATGCAATTTTGTTTTATGCAGTTTTCGAAGCGACATTATAGTAGTATTCCTACTTTTAAAGTACCACTTTAAAATTTAAGGAATTGTAGGATTATCCCTGACATTGCTTAAAGTTTAAGTGCTAAATGTTTAGAAATACAGGTATACTAAGTAAATTTAAAATATTTTGTTCAGATTAAACACATTTGGAAGATGTAAGCATTTCAATCTACTTTACTCATCTCTCAAGTAAAGCAACTGTATTCATAAAATAACCTCGCTTTTTATTATTAATTGACATTGTCATTTGTCTCAAAGAATATAAATAAAGAGTGAAACTGTAGGTATTCCGTAGTGAAGTTATTGCTGGATATTATCTGTACGTCCGCTGATAACGACTGACCTTACATTGGACTTCCCGCTGTAGCGAGACCATTGTTGCTATGTATTAAATATTTATTTCTGGATTTTTGGGATGTAGGTTATATTTACAGACTGTTAATTGCAAAGAAATTTTATTTATTAAAACTTCTAGTTTAAAACTTTGCTAAAGCTAAACAAAAATATGTACTGCGTCAGTGCCTTTTGTCTGAGTGTCAAATATTTTAGGTGAATTTTACAGCTACATTTAACAGGTCTTAGGTGAAATCAATTTGAAAGTTTTTCTTCTTAATCTTTACTTTGTTATTGTTGAGCCAAGATCTTACCAGCTTCCAGTGATCACTCTGTACATCCAGATGCTACTTGCCAATCTGAATCAGTTCCCTATTTTGTTTATTCATAACCAACTTACATATATAGAGAACATCCACTTATGCAAGTTTCGGTCTGAATTAAGAAATTATCTACCAATTTCAAAGGTTAATTTTCTTATTTCTTGACATTTCGGCAAGGTTTCACCGCCATTTGTATGATTTTGAGGTTACTTTCTTGCCTAAGTCATCGGTAAAACCCATCTTTAAAAAATAATAAAACCATATGTCTAGATTTCTCGAGTGCTCTGTGCATGTGGCATCGGTACTGAGAATCTATTGTTCGATGTATCGCGACATTCCTGCAACGTACATACATCATCGTTGAATACACAAATATGTTTGAGTTTATACTGCTTATACTATTTATTGGTTTCATACTAACGTTAATATTTATTTTCTTCTTTGCTATCTTTAAAGTGTTTCAATTTTCGTACTCATTTTAAACTAGATTATTTTCAAGACTTAGTTAGTCCCCGTGAAAGGACTATCTTATTTCATTCAGTCTATTGAAATCTAAGAGGAATTACAAACTAAAACTTTCCTAGCAAAACAATATAATGCTGCTGTCAAAATCAGTCTCGTAGTTTTTAAGTTTATCGCGAATTTACAGACAGACGAGGCAAGGGGCTTTGTTTTATAAGTAAATGCAGCTCTAGATGGCTATATAGTATGTGGGGAATAGCTCTTGATATCGACATAGTTTGTAAATCGAGTCCTTCACCACACATCACCCACATACCTTACGGGCGGCTAATCGTCCATCGCGTCGGTATGCGCCGGCTGATAACTCGGTCAGCTGACTGACAGCTGTATGCGTAACCCACTGACCGATGCGACACTTGACTTACTGCCCACCAACTAGGTCCGAGTGCTACTCTAAGACGGTACTCAATCGCTAAGACACGATCGAGTTTATTGTCAAGCTTGCAATTAATGAAGCGGTGATACTATGCCGTTAGGTAACCAAGTGACAACTATTTTTAATTAGAACCGGGTTTATAGGAAACGATAAACCCTTGGCACAGTATTATTTTTAGATTTTAACTCGATTAATCATGAGTTTTCGCATCTAATTTGCCAGAATATTTCATCTAGGTACTTTTTTCTTAAAACAAGCAACGGAATGGAATCACAAATGGAGACCCCGATTGAAAACTATCTAATACGCTAATTTTCGCGTGTTTACGTGAAAGATTAATTCATCAATCGCCGTATTTTTTTATACTAAAAGTAATGCGTGTAACGGCGTAAGCGTATGTTTGTTAATATTCGTCAATAAGTACTATTAAAAAATGCCACCAGTCATTTTGGCCCGTTGTCTTATGCCAGGAGCACGTCGATTGACATGCGCGACGTGAACTCCGGAAGCGTGTATAAATAGACCTGTTGATGTTGACTCACTCCGCGGCACGTATTGTCTCGTGCCCGCTAAATTTGGACGGCTAATCGTAGGGGAACTCTTTTCAACCGATTTTGGGGTGCTCGGTGATGGTTTAAGGATGTGATAGCTTACTGTCTTTTTTGGTTTCTGGTTCTGATGTACGTTTTTCAGAGTTTTGAGTTGTCTCCAAACCACTAACCCCCGGTTTTTGAGGCATTTAGCGGTAGTTTATCCATTCAATAGTGTTTAAACATGACAATTTGGATTGATAAACTACCGCTAAATGTACATTAGAAACCGGACATAAGCCTTATTTCTATTCTGGTACAATTAATCACATTGTCTAAATGTCTATCGTTACGTTCTCAGAGCCAAAACGACGTTTATATGATGATGACATTTGGCATAGAAATATTTGTTGCATGATGGCAAATATTTTTTGCTTTGCTTTCCTGTAGCAAATATCATCAAAAATCAACCCCTAAGCTTCTAAAATAGCGTAGAAAATTTTTGAGTGCGGTGTTAGTTACAAATATTTATATAATCAATAAATAGTTGTATCGAATCTGTCTGCTTATTTGTTTATTTGTAGAAGTAAATGTTTCCTTTAAATCGTTAATTTTCCGATCAGTGCACTTACGAGTTAATAATAAACGTTTATTATAGTTAAATGATTAATAATGCCATGGCCGGCGGGGATCTAGCGCACAGGTGACATCATTGTTTGCAATCCAAAATAACTTGTTATCCACGCATATATTATTATAATATGTTTACATATAAAACATATGATATTACCTGCTTCTCTATACGCAATAATTTTCTTTAAATTCAAGCTATTTCCTCTCCCAGAAGTTGCTTTGTCAATCCATCAGATTTTAGCTTAATTGGTTCAGTTATTCAGATATGTAAGTATAACAAATACAAACTAAACTACTACGATTACACTTTGTTCCTTGTGACCTGTAGTAGGACTGTTAAAGATTAATCAATTAACTAATTATACGTACAAAAAAGTTAGATATTTGCAAAATACTAGCAAACTTCGTTTATCCCTTCTTTGTATGTTTGTAAAAGTCCTTACTAGTTATGACTGTTTTTTTCTGGGAGTTTGAGATACTTCCAGCGAATAATTATAAAATAGTGTAGAATATTTGTTGTGCTAGTAGAGTGACAACATTGATTGTATCATTAAATTGTTTTGTTTCACAATGAGTATTCAGATCAGTGTTTGTTTTTATTGTTCTTAATTATAATCACATCACAAAATTCTTAGTGTAGGTGATAGATGCGCCACGTGGAATACGTTCAAAGCTACAGTTAAACATTAGTCTTGATTTGCCGTTCAGTTAGTTTGACAGCGTACAGTTACAAGTATGTTTGACGTAAAGTCTTGTTCAGTAAACTTGACAAGTAGACTTGCACAGTAAATTTGCCAGTCCATATACTGTCAGTATACATGTCATAGAATATGGCTGTTGGAAGGTACGTCAAGTAGATTCCCCCAGTTATCCCGAGGGTGATTGACTACCAGTATTCATGACATAGAGCTTGCGCAGTAAAATTTACGAAGTATGACTGACAGGTAGACATGCACAGTACATTTAACGCTTAAAGCTAGCAGTAATGAGCCGAAAAAAAAGATTTCTTATGGCTACCGTTACGTACATTCAAAAGTCATTGATCGCTTCCCTAACTACCACTACTCATAGTAATCACAAATGAATCAACCTGTCGAGTGACATTTGTCGTTTATTCAATATCCATGTCACTGTTTCATTGTAAATCAAATCTGTCAACGCGTACACACTTGGCAATGTATGCGAAAGAAAAAAATACTTACATTTGTACTGTAACGTTCTATATTTAAAATTAGCTGACACCCACTTGGTTAGGATGCAGTTTTGGAAGCGGGTCGACGGCCAATCGAGGTGGTGACGTGTCAAAATCCTTTGATAACAAAACTAGTGAAAATTGAACCTTAATGTCCATAAAATAGGGATGCTTTTCATTTGGCAAATTCATTAATTGATTCTACAATACTTACTATGGGAATATAGACTTGATGGGTCTTATTTTAAAGCATAGAATTACTTTACCATTGCGTGATCGATATTTTTTTACATCCAGGATTATATTGTATTAGGGGAATATGGATCTTGCAATGCTTGAAATATGGTTGAATGTCTGTTGTATGGTGTTTTCAAATGTAATCGATAAAAATGAATCGTTTATTCCTCCGTATAGCGAACTTTTTTGCTTTGGAGTCGTATTATAGAACTGTCAATCACAAATACACAATGCTTGATGATAATTAAGGTTTTAATTGTAGTTCGTATGAAAGAGAATCAATGAATGCCTTTTTGCGTATATCAATCAGAGAAATTGACTGAATGGATGTGATTTTACCGATTTCAAAAAGGAGGAGGTACTTTGTTCGATGGAGTGTTTCTTGTTCGTATTCTGAGTATTCGTATCATTGCCCACTATTGGGATCGTAAATGGGCTAAAACAATATATTATTATGTATATATCTATCGAATTGATTATTTGACTTATCCAATGGCTATGATTCAATATTGAATATTAAATAAAAGTTAATGATTACAGTTGTTTTTGCAACTAACTTTATCTATAGTTTCTGAGAATTATATGTTAGATTTTTATATTATACAAAATAAATCTTTTATCTATTTATTGTTCAGGAAACAGTTTTTTCGATACTTATATCAATTAAACTCAATGTCACTGACGTAATGTTTTAAAGACATAATTTGCTGCGTAATTTTAATTTTTAATAACTTTGTCATATGTCATAAATGCACAAAACCACTCAATACAAATTATTAGAAAATTACCCATAGCTATCACCAAATTCACCCATCTTATGGGAAATATTGGTAATAGGTGTAAGCAGAGTATTCCTCTTTCAGCACTTTCAGGTAAAGTTTAAGTGCTGAAAAAAGGAATACTACGAGTAAAATTCTCCTATTCATAATTACTGTCGTTATTAAAAACATTACCTTTGTTTCATAATACTAGGATAAAAAAAAAGAATAAATGACGTCGCTTCTTCCATTCAAGTAAATATTCCATTCAACAAATACTTTTGTACATAAAAGCTTAACAAAATTATGGACACATTACGCATTAGGTCCAAGAATATAAACTGTATGTGAATTTCCTACAACCTTTTATAGAAATACGTTACATTACTTAAGTTGACAATTATTTTATAGCACTAAGATATGATCGTGACTTTGTTTGTGCAGATTTTGCGTGGTTTTAACACTGTCTATTGGTCTATTTAACCAGTATTAATAAGGAATAATAGGCGTTTACAGTAATAAAAGTTTCCTCAAAATCGGCTAAGTATTTTCAAAGATATATTTGTTTCAAATGTGAGCAAATATGCACGAATAACAATATGCAAACCGAGACAGGAATTGATTTCTTCACTTTAAGGTTATTCTGAAAAAATACTTTTCTATTTTCAACCAGCAGACTATCGTATCTTCTATGGTACGACAGAAGTCTCATCGAAATATGTTTAGCAGTTTTCAACACAAACAAACAAAAACAAACTTATAAATTATTCTAACAGATTGACATTACAAAAGTCTAGTTTTATAGCTTATAAATAGTTTATAATAGTTATGTAGGCATTTCCTCAATTCTCGCGGTGGCTAGCCTTAACTGTGCGATGACGTCACACTTAGATCATCGCTAATTGTGGCAAGTCGTTTGTATGGACATGCGCATGCACATGTGACGCGGCTTATATATGGGAATTTGTTTTTTTTTGAGCTTAGAGTGTAATAATGAATGGGTTTGTTTTATTGATTGAATTACTGTAGTGCTTTGTTTTAATGGTAATACTATCGCACGCAAAATTCTTTTTCTTGCATTTGATATAGTCTATATTAATCAGTGATTAAGTAACAATCAAACGGTGAAATAATTTTTGAGATCAGTCCAATACTTTTTGAGCCAATTCGTGACAAACATACCTACAAATCTTTCTTTTTTATAATATTAATTATGGTTAGTATAGATTGAAGTCATAGGTAACGCTTGCGTATGAATTGTCCTCATAAATGAAAGGAAAGAGGAGCTGGGCCCTAAGTCAAAAAAATTGTGAATTAAGGAAAGTTCGTTGTTCAACTGCAACTCCAACCTGTACTGGACACAAGGTTTAACTTCTCCCTAATTTCTGGAAGAGATACTTGCAGTTATGGGACAGTAATGTGTTAGGATTATTTAAATTTAATGTAATATATGTCATCTCTTGCGGATGTTTTTCCTTATATATGAGAAAGTAGCTAGGCTTAAAGTCTAGCCAGCTGACTAAGTGATGTGACTTCACATTTCTTCAAGAACTGTGTTAAAGAAATCTCGTTCGAATAAACATGTTTTTCTTGACATTTTCCTTTGCCACAAGTGATAATGAATTCTAATACACACGTGACTGTGAAAAGTCATTAGGGGTTTGTCGTAGGCTTTCATAGAAATAATAAATGACAGACATACATTTTTTCTTCCGTATAAATTTTCCTGCGTGTGTAAACTTTGGCGATTACACTGAAACATAGTGTATATTAATTTACTATAGAAAGTATAGTTACAATTAAAGGATTTTTCAGGTCAGTAAATTCGAACCTGCTGACTTCGAAATTACCCAGCATAACTTTAACTATATATAGGTACCATATGTATTTAAATTATTTTGTATGACAAGATGTATGGATGTGAATGAGGCAAATAGCGTTTATTAGTCTCTGCCTAACCCTATGGGAAAAAGGCTTAATATTATGTATGTATGTATTTATAATACCGTTAAGTCCATAATTTATATCAGTACTTAACAAATGGCGAGTTCCGTCAGTTCCGTGCGAACAGGAGCGGCAGGATACGCAGGAGTCAGTTTCCGTGTTGACTCACTAACGCATATCAATGTGACATTGAACTATATTGTATGTGGGTACATGTTCGTGTATTAAATACACATGTGGGACGGCTAATTGTCGGCCGACTGGTGCCGCTTGGACTGCAAAGGGTTGACTAGTATGATGTTGTTTTATGGGAATAGAACTGTAGTAGTAAATTTACTTATATGAATAGTATCTGAATAAGACTGTTGAATTGACTAGCTTTTAAAAGTGTAGGGCTTAACTTAGGCTTTTTTAGGTATTAGAATTACTGGTTATAAAACTGCAGACATTTTTTTATGGACCCATTTGTTTCTAACAAAATAACAGTAGATTATAGCTAGCTAGTTACGGCTCTTATTGGAATTTGTTGTATCGAAAATGTCGTAAAAATACTGTTTATTTAGCTTTGCTTGAATACAGAAGCAATAATAGATTAGATCATCAAACATTAGTCATGAAAACTAGTGAGAAATTTAACAAAAAACTTTACCAAATAAGGTAAATATTTACATAGATTAGCGCATTAATACAATCATACGCCCGCATGGATTTATTACGACGTAATTATTTGCAAAGTTTGTCTCAGCGCCATCTATTGGCAAGCATTTATAAACTGTGTGCGTGATTTATTATATTTTATACGCTGGCAATAAAAATAAATCGATTTTTAACACTCTTTTTTATTGCTATACATTTTGTTGATAATATTTTTAAAGTTAAAGATTTATGGAATTTGTTATAAAAATACATACTGCATTCTTTTAGAGCGCAAATATCGATGACTAGTACCGAGTAGTACCGACTAGTAAAAACTAGTGGATAGATTGCGCGTCTTTTTCCCTATAGAGGTGAGTTACCAGAAATATGGAATATTTTAGACGTGCGTATTTTCCCATAAATATAAGTTCAGGTAAAATTTTGACCAGCTATGTTTTTTAGTACCATTAATTTTGGATAAACTCATTTTAGATTGATGTAAAATTATCTTTACTGCCGCATGTGATGAAAGCAGTATAATAAAGAATGTTTTTTAATATGTGGGTCAATAGTGACATAAAATGGAGACGACTGGCGTTAAGTAAATAGGACTTATATCTTCCAGTAGATCAAGAAAAGCTGTCTATGATGGTGAAAATATATTTGAGACATTTCCAATATGAAACAATCCACGAGTATCGGTAGACAGTATAACAGAACGGCTCACGTGTCGGCCCGTCACGTTTATCCGTGACCGTCATGTATAATGAAGCTTTGTTTATTGTCACCGTTTTCCTTTAACACTTCTGTTTAATTGTTATTTGTTGCTTTGATTTATTTACTGTTATAAGGACTTAACTGTGTTTTATGGAGGATTTACTGAGATATTTGATGATATTGAAGTGAAAGTACTGTGGTGGTTTGTAAGGAGGTGTATTAATTTGAATTAAATGAAAGCTGTATACAAGGATTTTTTTGTGTGTGTTAGTTACCTGAGGTAATTATTGTTATTATGATTGTAGGCCATTATATGATCTTTAATGTTTAACTTATGATCTGTGTAACAGGACTTCAACTTACTCAAAAACTAATAGCGTCTTTAACGACTGACAATTGTTTCAATAGATGGCGTTGTAACAAAAAACAGTATATTTTTAATGAATAATGATTAATGTATGTGTATTTGTAAAGTTATTGCATGTAACTAATATAATTGTTATCTGTTTAACAGGTGAATCCCGACGGGAAGGCTCCACGGACGAGCCGACGGCGCCCGACGGCGATGTCGACACTAGTGACGCAAATACCAAGGAACCTGACAAGGATAATAAGTTAGTATTATATACTGTTTTATTATTATTTATTACTGTATACAATTATTCTTGAAAAGACCTGCTTTATCATGAACTCACGCACAAAAACATTGAATGGATATACTGCAGCCACTTTGGAGTCGTATTTTTGTTACGCAAAAGAGATACATTTATGCTTGGAAGTAAATGGTGCCTATGATTTTTATGTAATACTTGTGTGTTCCAAACATTACAAAATTAGTAGCATTGCACTTTTGTTTTACGTTTTTTATCTGAAGCGACAATTGTCACTCGTAGCGACACCTAGCGTCGAATAGTAGAACTAATGTTTTAGTTCCAACGTTTACCGCTTGGTCTAGTTTCGACTGGATTCCGGCAGAGTGCGCGCTAGTGTTTGTTTATTTTTATTGGGACATCTTTTTTACACTCTTGAAGTGTTGACAAGTCTTCATCATTTGAATTTATGATAGCACAGAAATAGACACAATTAAAGTGTTTACTTTTTCATATGAAAATGTTATGAGTGAGTCATGTTTGTCAGTAGAATTATGACACTGGTGAGCTTTTCTTGGATATAGCGGACAATAATTAAATGATCTTATGTTATGTTTGGCTACCGGCCGGACTCGTAACCTACTGTCATTGCGACCACTGATGTTTCAGCACTTCCTCTTTGGCGCTTCAAATACTTTCACTGGTTCGCAATATGCTACTTTCACTAATCAACTACATAAAAAATGTATGAAGAATAATATTAATTCCTCATAATTTTCCTTACCACTATTAAATATCTTTTCCCCACTGGTCCAGCTGGCGCTCCCCCGCGGGTGGTCGCGGCGTCAACCGCGCCGAGAGCTGCCGCGAACGCGACGCGCCTCGCCGAGGCAAGCACCGCAACGCCAGCGACCCCAACCGGCTGACCGCGCACAACAACCAGTGAGTACACGCTACTTGATCATAGGTGGCGTTGTGTGGCGAAAGTTTATCATAGACGTGTGTAGACTGAAACTTAGTGAAGGAGTTTTATTGATTTTGGAAATTCGTGGATATTTTTGGAGACGATAATGAAAAGAATTGGGTTGCTATTGCAATCTAATGTTTGATTTTCTAAACACAAGATTTTTTGGTCTAAAAATACATAAACCAAATGGTTTTTTTTATTTGGTATGTACGAAGACTAAAGGCATCACCATAATGTTGTATATTATTAACACATCTATTTTAAACTTTCGCCATGCCATTGCTTTTGTATTTTTTTTTTCAGGAACTCGATTTTTTCGGCATGAGTTATTTTTGGCATACTTACTTATATTACGGTGGAGAAACATATAAGTAATTTAAAAAGTAGGTACACGTATTCAACCATTTCCAAAATATAAAGTATCAAAACAATTCAATCTTATAACTAATTATGCTTTACATACTAAAATCGATAGTCGGATATAATATTTTGATACTAGAATCATATCGATAATATTATTACATGAACATGGAAACAAGAGCAAATTCCTTGTCGTCCAGAAATATCACATCTATCCGTGTCGGGATGAGAATTCCGATACTTTTATTTCCCAAACCGTTATATGCATAGACTTAAAAACGACACAACTCACTATTAAATACGATTATGAACTTTATTTATATGACAATAGAATGCAGTTTCCAAGATAAGATTGGGTGATACACGTTTGTTGCAAATTTGAACGTTATTTTAATGCTTATTGGGTGTGTTTTTGAAGTGTATCGTGTTCTTAAAAGGGCGATGTGTATTTTTAATTTTCAACTTTGTCGTTATAAATTTTAAGTTTAATGTCCTTTGTACAAGTTTTAATGAACAAATAATTGAATTTGGAATGTATTGTTTTTCATCAAATTTGTGTTTTCATTGTTTTCGTTGTCGGTCTATTTGTGTGAACCTTCTTTTTTATTATGATGAAAAAAAATATTTCGTTTAAGTAGAGTTTCATGGAAATTTTCTCAATTCTATATGTAGATTTCCTAGGAAATCTAAAGTTTATGATAGCCATTTATCATTCAAAATATTCCTACTATAAACGCTCAGAGAATTTGGAAAATATATCATTATGTCTTCCTAGAAACAGATATAGCAAGCATACAAATTTTCAGTAACATTCAGTTGAAAATACCATTGTAAGTTGACCTCTCATTTGCATAACGATACACAATTCCGGAGTTCAATTTAGCTTGGTTACCGTTCGCTAATAAAATACATATTTTCTGATTATCAAAACATTTATTTGGTTAAAAGTAGTTCTAGGTCTTATATAAGTTTTTAGTACGATGTATACAAACAAATATAGTTGAAATAACCAGTTTTAGTATGCAGAGAATCTAGTATCTATACCTAGTAATCTAGTGCATGTAGACAGCCTAGATCTCTGTAACATATACTAGATCTCCGCTCCTAACCAATATTAGTTTCACCAACGAATCTACATTGGTCAGTGCATTGATTCTCTAGTCGCTCGACCAATTTCACTTGACCTCCGACCTAGACTATTACGACCGCTCCAATAGAGCTTGGTACAATGGTTAGTGCAATAGCACCAGATTCCCTTGCTTATAAGACCAGTATAACAAGACCTCCCGTTTTAGCCAATATGGTTGAACTACTGGATCATTTAAAGTTGGCTGGTTCAATATGCAGGACGGATTTTCGCGTGAAATTTTCAGTTGAGCTCGCGACGCGATACGAAACGCATTGCGGTCATTCACCTTTGAAATTTGAAGCCAAAAACGATTTTTGGCACGTTTTTTTTGTATTGTGTATTTGTGATTTTTGTATCGGTTGTGTATTTGTATTTGAAAAGGTTGGCAAAAGTGTGTCATTTGAGATTTTGTTTTAGTGTTCACGTGTTAAGTACATTTTTACTTGCAATTTCGACTAATTATATCAGTTTTAGTCCTCACCCCGCACTTGGACAGCGTGGTGGACTCAAAGTCTCCTCCTCGTTTGGGAGGAGACCATTGCCCAGCAATAGGACAGAAAAAATGGTTAAAACAAATGTATTTGGTTATTGGTTTTTTAAGCTATATTTGCTTTCAAACTTGTCGCGGTATTTCAAAAGAGATGTGATTTACTGAAAACACCGGGTGGCCTTTATAGCTGTCAGCTCTTTATTGATTGTGAGTTACGAGGCTCAATATCTGGACTAGACAAGTTTTAATTACTGTTTCACGATTTATACTGTTTTTGACATAATCGGATGCTGATTCAAAAGCAAGTTATAGATTAAAAGGAAATGAAAATCCTCATTGCTTTTAGACCCGTTTAGCCATTTAGTATTATGTACAAACCGCGATAGTTTAAAGTCTGAAATTGAAAACTTTTGATTCATAAAATACAGTACATTCACTACTTTAGCTATTTATTTCTGTTGTAATGGCTACATTATTACATTTGTAACACACGGATATTCGTTACTCTTTCACGCAAAAACTGCTTATTAATATTGATGAAATTTGACGCACAGATAGTAAATAACAACTCGTTACTTTTTACCCCGGGATTCATTTGAAGGCGGCCATAGTGACGTACAAATATTTTTAGTGACAATATAATATAATATGTGTGTATGTATGTTTGTATATGTTGTATGAAGCACGCAGTGCGTTAACAATGGACATTCTTATGTCAGGTCGTATTGAATAACATTCTGCCATTTATACAGGGTGCTCTCTTTGTTATACAGCGCGGAAGTTCAAATATTGTTCGTGAAATATTTTGGTAATTACATTGTGTATAAAAACATTTGTATATGTACTTAAATGTAAAGTCGTTAACGCTTTTCACGGCTTATGTATAAATGCCAGATTACTTATCTGCTAGATAAATTGCCTGGTATAAGTAAAACCGGGCACTAAATCTGTTAAAATAATTGCGGACATACATAGATGGGAACGCCGGAAAGGGACGCTCTAGAAAGACATACACAGATCATATCAGTGATGTCCTGTATGACAAGATGTATGTATGTGAATGAAGTAAGGGAAGTTTGTAAGTTTCGTACCCCTATGGTGAAAAGGCGTGATTTTATGTGTGTATGTATGTATGTATAGATGGCCGCTGTTGCAGCAGGTGTCAAATTAATTCGGAGAGTCTATTTTCACTGCAAAGTCTCGTTATAAATATCAATACGCGCAATATTTGTTTTTCTGGAAAAGGGTTGATAGTCCAAAAAGTTAATGAAACCATGCACCGAAGGCTTAGAAGATTCAAATAGTATACAAGCAATGCTTAGAAATAAATTAAATCGTAGTGAGAATTAACTAACATTTTCAGCTACGTTTCGTTTTACGGCACAGACAACAACACTACAGTAGGTAGCGCATACGGAAATTACAGCTTGTGTCCTCTACACCAAATGTTCTATACATATAACCACAATGTAAACCTCCCTATCGACCCGTGTTTCAAATTCGCCGAGCGATGTTATTTAAATGACAATGCAGCAGGAATCGAAGTGAACACCGTCGCGGCGGCTTCCGTTAGATAACTAACTTTGAAACTGTTCGTGTAGTGGCCCGTGTTGCGGTGTCTGATCGTGTTGGCTTATTGAATGGATACTGATTGAAATGGGAACTTCGTTCGGCGATCTATTTTATGTTTTTGGTTAAAAATAACAGTCTTATTGATAAAAAACTGAATATTCCGTTACGTTTAAACTTTCGTGTTACATTTTATTACATAATAGAATCCGGGAATTAATACGAACTCGCATTTTAGCTTGGAGTGCCTGATGTTTTGGAGCAGGTTATACGGGCCGTGATCGCAGACTGGTTGTCTAAGAAAAAGTAATACTAATTAAT
Source organism: Anticarsia gemmatalis (assembly GCF_050436995.1). Classification (NCBI taxonomy): domain Eukaryota; kingdom Metazoa; phylum Arthropoda; class Insecta; order Lepidoptera; family Erebidae; genus Anticarsia; species Anticarsia gemmatalis. Next base: position 448,100 of record NC_134770.1, on the reverse strand, counting down.
TTATAAAATGAGGAAATCGACCTTCATTATTTTGTGGAAGTTAACTTAGGATTAAAAATTACTCCGCAAAACATGTTGGATCAGTGATAAAAAAACATTTGTCCTTTCGCATTTAAATTTTCAGCGAGATTAAAGTTTCTCGCGTTTCCAATGTAAAAAGACAGATATACAATTTACAAATATATTTTAAACACATTTCAATGTTGAAGTAATAAATCTAAATCAGTGCGAGCGTGACGGAAACATATAAAACTTACGAGAACGTATGAAACGTAAGAAATCATTGGTTTTGAAACTTAATAGCGCAGTAAATAGCAGACACGCCTCGTAAAATTACCGTAATGTGACAGATTTTGACGTTATGCTTGTTACTTTATATATACTTACTGAAATGTGAAAAGTGAGTTACAAGACAGTTGCAATAAGCAACCGCCAGTATAGGCCACCGGTATTAGATAAAGATCCTAGATTTTCTTGATAGATGCCTACTTATCTTAGGGATTAATTGCATTTGTTATTGACTATATAACAGTTAGTTGAAGGCGACAGTGATACTCTAAGCAACGCCCTTGACTTTTCATAAAATACTTTTTAAAGCAGTAGGAAACTGTACTATAGAATTTCGAGATACTATTAATAAAAACGAGCTGTTTAACAAAACGAAGGTTGGCTAGGAAACGGAACCTAGAACTCGACTTTTGATTTAATTTGATTACACTAATACTTAAACAAGCGTAGCAGTTACCATGAGTTGAGAATCGCTACTCTCCAGAAAAAAAACTCATGTAAATGTGGAATCTATGTACAATATACTAATATCTAAAGCTTTAAAATATTCGACGATCACCTAGTTTTCAAAGAATTCCAAATTCCAGAGATAGTAAACATGTTGTTTTATTTAATTTAATGTTTATTTTGTATCAACACACGCGGTGGCGTACAATTTATTGTATCGCCTTTCAACTGGGGTTTCCCGTTTGTTTATATTATTATCATCTAGATTTTTATGCGGAGATTCTGATCAAATATCTATAGGATCGGTATGGAATGAATACTGAGGAGTTACAATACGGTACGCTACCGTAACATAGTTAAAAATACACATAATGTTATAATGTAACGGGTTTTAAACGCGATTGAAAATTAAAGGTTAAGATACATTATTTGTTTATCCGACGTTTCGATCGAATTACATCAACTGTGGTCACGGGCTGTCTTAAAAATTCTTGTTAATTCAGGTTATGAAGTTCATTGGTCTGTGTTTATGTATGTATATATATAAACAATTTGTGTGGAAAATTTGGTTAAAATCCATTCAGATTTTCTTGAATGAAAGAGTAACAAACATGCATTCATCTCAAATCGTTCATAATATGAATAATATCGCGTAGTCCCCTACGACGCAGATTCTTAGTGTGGGCGTTGTCTTTAACAAAAAACATCATAACAAATATTTTTCTCTGAATTAAATGACTAAAAGCTCAGCAATGTTCATAAATTACATTGCTATCACTAGGCTTTGCTTGCCACGTGAAAAACACTCACGTTTTCGTATATGTTTTGTAAAACTAAATAACTTTTGTTTATCCACTGCTAAGGAATTCGTTATTTATATATTTTTATCCATTGTACATTTACTAGCAAAAATATGTACACAATTGAACTTTTGATTTGAAATATACGATTATGTATAAAACTAGCTATAAAATTGTCATTGTAATTTAACTATGATAGCACAATATTTGCAACATGCTTTTGGACAACAAACTGCACTTATTTTACTGTCTTTTAATGAAAAGAGTGAAAATATGTCAGTCTTTGCCAAAGAAATCATGGTGTTTACGTGATTTCACTCGTACTTTACCTCAAATTTACAATCAAATAAAGAAATTGCAGTAAAGCTACATTCTTTATACAATTGCATTATGTAATTATAAGTCAAAGTCAAATAATAATATGCTTTATTTCATAAACTTTAACAAGTATTTGAAATCGTCATAGCATTTGTTATCTATCACCGTTTCGGAAAAGCTGTTGCTCGTGAAAAGAAACGACAAGAAACTTACGGATTGCTCTTTTCTATAATGCCGTAGCTTCAGTGTTTACTGCATTACTGCCCAAAATGTGACTATGCACACATATTTCTGCTCGTAACTGTACATAAGAGATGGACCTTCGTGTTCCTGTTAGCAATGTATGTAAATTTCCACTCGTCTGCAGTGTTTATGTACTGATGTTATTGTTTACATAACTGCTGGTTATAGCGGGAGTCGCGGCCACGTTTCATTGAACAGTACCACGTGTTCAAGGGAACCTTTGCGAATAGTTGCGTTTTGTTCATGAACCGTGTAGGTAAATGTTCGATTGTATACAGTTGATAGATTAGTTTTTCGACTTGACGATTCGTGTGGATTGATTGTTGTCTATTTTAAACACGCTAGTAGGAGATACAATAAAAATGGAAACGTTATCAATTCTCTATTTTAAGTTAGGCTTGTTAGCTGTTTTAAATGATTGAAAATCGTCGCTTTGAGACCTTTTTTTTTTTTTTTTTTTTTAAAAAAGACAACTCCCGCACTAAGAATTGCTCTTGTGTAACCTAACATTACTAAGAACATTGCACTCTAGATCTGTCTTTTGACAAGCTTATTTTTGTAGAGGAGATCGTATGAAGTTAATCGCATAAATTTTTCAGAAAACTTTATGAACATAAATATTCCTGCATATTGAGAACTTGTTTGTTTTAGGCTTAGTTTGTTATGGAAACTTTTAATCTGAAAGTTTATTATGAAAGCTTATATGTAAAAGCATGACTGTGACTTTTAAGCAAAAGCCACAATTGCGTATTTTCCCCAGTCACGCGTAATAAACATACAGTACTAAAACCACTAAAACACTTGTCGCTACATTGATAACGAGTGATAACGCGCCGTTATAATTGACAACCTTCACGTACGAATATACTGCTGAGTTCATTCCTTTATTGATTTTTATACATATGTACATTAAATCAGGCCTTTTTCCTTTTAATGTAGGCAGAGACGAAAGAAAGCTTTGCTGCGATCCTTACAAACGTTATACGTTTCTATAAATACGGAATATAACTGAATTTTTTCTGGTAGACTTCAGTTTTAGGTTGCTTCCTAAAATTATATAAGTATTTGGTAGAAGTTGTGTCTTATTTCAATACTTCAACTGGGCCTTGGTTCATTAACGTAAAGTAGAAAATAAAGGGTTATTTATTACTCTGGCAAAGTATAGTTGTAGATTTGCCATCATTAGGCTTTTCTATAGAACTATGAAGCAGTAAACTTTTCCATTTAGTGTTTTCGCTACCATCAACAAATGCACTTGTAAAAAGGACCGGGTATAATACAAGTTTTCTTTAATTCATGACCCAAATATTATGTGTTTGTATTGGATCCTTAAATCAAACCACTGCTAATTTATGAACTTAAACGATCCTACCATCCATTATCAACTTTTGCCAAAACAATCACCTTTAAATATCGTAGCTACTACCACAAAATGAAGGTATAAAGCCTTACCGGGTTCATCTCGTCCAATTAAGTGTCAATACATCACCTGTCAGCGTTTATGTGCCACCACCCCTATTCAGTCCTCCATCCATCTTGCTTAACGTCTTAGACAAAGTGCTTCTACAAACCTTTCAGATTACGTTGACGAAATGTTTCTTTAGACTTTTAATTATAATAAGAGCAGGTTGTTGAATAAAAAAATGGATGTTATACTGTGTGTTGCTTGATTTATTTATTATAGTATAATATTATGTGGGAATTAAAGTAATCTTGCATGAACTGGCAATCAAGGACGGTGGCAACCTGTGCCGAAATGTCAAGCACATAAGAAGAAATAGTTTCTCTATTTTCTCACTTTTGTTTGCCTAACTATGGTGATAAGTGATCATTCAGTTGTCTTAGCCGGCTTAAGACATTCGATTGGCCTTTAACGAGTACATATTCCTATAGTTTTAATTACGAAAGGAGTTTTATGTTGCCATTCGAAGCAAAAACGCAAAGTAACAAAAGTTGAACATATCTTATTAAGTTTAGCTTTTGCTATTTTGAGTTTATTCATAGGCTACATTGATTGCAACATTTTTAATGTAATAAATTGTTTTAAATACTGCAAAAGATCCTTAAATTTTCTTGCTTTTTCCACTGATACTTATTTAAAAGTGAAAAATTAGTTAGTACGCAGGTACATCTGACCGTCATATTCCAGCATTTGACCCAGTGTTGATCTATTTCCGTAGCGCCGTGATGAAATAATCGCGGCACAAGATCGTTCGTCTCGCGGATTCGTCCATTCGTTCCGACATTAGACATACTCTAGATGTTACGTTTTATAAGATTTTAATAGTTCTAGCTCGATTTATTCGATGTTTTCAGATCGTATGATTTGTTTGACGTGAAAGCGGAAACTTGTGATAAATGACAATTATATTTTAGATAAATTTTTAAAAGGTTTTTTTTTAAAGTGGTCGAGGAAGTGAAAGCTCGATAGCAAGGTGTTTCTGGCCTTGTTTTAGGTTCGATTACCGAGTTTGTCATTATACTATTAAAAGACTATTTGTGATTTATAAATAAGCTTGAAATAGAGTCTTGGGGAATTTGGTATACTTATATGTATTGCTGGTTTTTAAATCGTTTTATTATTTATTTAACCTATCTCATTCTTGGGCCAAGGTCTCCCCCCCACCCCCAAAAGAAGTTCGTCTGTTTTTCTGTCATAGAATTTAGATAGTTAATTTCGATTTATTCTTTATGGCCAATTAAATTCGTTATTTAATAAAATCTGACAAGACTATTAGAATTTACAAAGTGAAGAGACATACTGGCATATCTCACCACTCATCACAGATATAAATAATGTAGAAAGTATTTGTGTAACAAGTACAGTTTAAATATATTTAGTAGGTTAGATTTCGGGTGCAGCGGTCAGTGCGATGTACGATATAACGCTATTCGCACAAGTGACACATCCTGTTGACATAATTCCTTGTCCTGTTTCATAAATTATGTTTTTGACGTCAATATTTGTGTTATGTGTGACTTTGAAATGCAAATTGGGCTGACCTTGTATGGATAATGATGTAATGATAAAATGAAAATTCTGGTAGGTCCCGTATGACAAAATGTTTGTATGTGAATAAGGCAAGATGAGCTTATAAGAATCGTACAAAGTTTAATTCTTTTGTCGCTGCCTACCTCTATTGAAAAAAATGTGTTATAATTCAAGTAGAAAATATTTATATCGTCACGTCATTTCCCTTATGGTAAATTATAGAAAAGCAATGCCCTCGAAGGAAAACGCCCTGTATATAGAGTTCGTTTTTGTAACATATGGCGGTCCTATAGCCTATAGTCGGGCTGATTACCAGTCTCCAGGCTACTGTTGAAAATATGCCAACTGTACTTGGAAAATGCCAATCACGGAAACTTAGTTTTTAGGACTATGACACGCGAAGCTGTAATAGTAGCGAGACAACCATGCGAACTATCGTTACTAAATGGTAACCAAACATGCAAGTCCAAAGTATTCAAGTAACTTTAATGAGTAAAGAAATAATTATACAAACAACATTAATAAATCACTCTATAATAAATCTCCAGCAATATTTATTTCAAACACACAAATCATGAGCGTATTTCCGTGGCCACGTGCGAACTTGATGGTCACTATTCAGTACATTGCTGCTTTAATGCAACGTGTTGATCACTATAATCATAAAGATAATACAGTGTACAGCATAGTGGCTTTCGAATAGATGTTAACTTGGATGCATGATTATTCTCAGTATGCGTATCACGTACATATCTTAGTTGACAACAAGTGTACGTCAAATTGATGGTCACTATTCAGTGCATTGCTGCTTTGACGTAACGTGTTAATTTCTTTAATCTAAGAAAGAAAACAATGTACAGCATTTTGGCTTCAAATAGTTTTCAACTGAGATACAAGATGGTCACTCTAGTCGTTCAAAAAAATGCATTTTAACACATTACTGTCCTACTGCTGGGCAAGGGTCTCCTCCCGTAATGAGGGAGGGGTTAGGCCTTGAGTCCAAACCATCAATTAATCCACGATGTACTTGACAGTTTGATCGTTTGCCAATTTTATAAACGTTTTTAATCACACCTTCTACCCTTGAGTAAGAATAGACTATTTACAAAATAACTGATATTTCGTCAGTTTTTCTGTTATTTTTGGTGTTTTGTTTAGATCTCGTTGTTTGTGGAGTTATTTATGGGTAGTATGACTCGGTTGCATGTGGTTGTGCAAGTTTCGGTTGTAAAGGTAGATTTTTTAAATAGTTTTTACTAGTGCTAAAGGTGATTTACGCAAAAAGTGTCTTTTACCAAATGTCTGTAAAAATCAATCATCTCTTCGTGATAGCAGTGTAACTCAAAAACTGCATTTCACGTCTTAACAGAAAATTAGAACCAATTTCGAATATTTACAGCCATTTAGCGCTCAAGCATGTCATCAGTCATTTACCCAATCAGTCACACGCTTACGTAACACTTAGTCACTCCATTGTTTACAAACTACCTACAGTTTCGATATCGCACGCCAAACTCCCGCCATTAATCCGCGGCCATGTTTGAAAGCTGTCAGTGTGACGTGTGTTTGCGCGGGAAATTAGCCTCGTACATCATTGACCCATTCTCGACTTCTATTCTCGAACTAAACATCTTATTATTGAAATATGTATTTATTAGGGTCAAATGACTCATGTATTTTTTGACTGAAGTAATGAAAAAAGGAGTTTTTGATTGAAATTAAGATTAGTGGACGGTTTTCTGTAAACATGTTAATGAGTATTTGTAGGTTAGTAGCAAATCAATGTTGATCTCAATTCCGAAAAAGACTTTCGCCGTCACTCTTCCAGAAAAGAAAACCATTACTTTTTTGTACTAAATAATGTTTTTGTATCATGTTGGAATCAACAAAATCTTAACAGATATTCCCACGCTCTTGTCATAGTGGTCCTAGTAGTCCTCCTATTTTCTCATTCGTTTTCAATCTTTAACTTCGAATTATGTTAAATAATAATACTCAGCAATATCACAATGCGGCAATCAGCAAAAAATCTCTTAAAAATGTAATAGAGAAGACATGACCTAAAAATCAAACTTGACATTTTCAAAAGTCTTCAGCAAAGAAAATCTGCAGATGTCACAAAAGCAAAGATATTCAGTTTCATAAAGGCTATCGAGTGGTTTGTTCTCGATCGATGGAGGCGGAGGCTTAGCGGCGGTGTCAAGTGTGTGGCGGAAGTGGAAGCCGCACAATCACCGATAATAGCCGGCGGCTTACAATCGTTCACGTGTACCTTATGACTTACACGCTCTGTGTTTTGACTAGCTGTGTTTATGTGCTATGTAGCTGATAAACATAAGAAAAATTATCTTTTTACTTGCTAAATTAGAGTTCAGAAATCTAAACTTAGGTATATTGTAGTGACTAGTACGTAGGAAAATTTAAAGGCCATCATCACAAAAATATTATATCTTATGTCACGGCTTCCCAGAAAATATGATACATAAAATTTGTTCATTAAATATAACTCATTTTGATATCCAGCTTTAAATCACACATTTTGAAGTAAAAACTACTAGAACTATTTTGGAACAAAATAAAAGTAGCTTTTTTTTTGGTTATTTTTTTCACATAAGGGATCTATTTCCAAGAAAAACAATATAATCCTCTCATTTCCTACGTACAACGACCTCATAAACAGCTCCGATACTCTTGACACTTATTACAATAACCCTGAAATATTTGAACCGTCTAAATTCCTATAAAAGTAAACAACATCTTAATAATATTATCTTAACCTTCAAAACAAATACATACTATAATTAAAACTATCTTGATGAAAAATACACGTTCACTCTTCATAAGAACATATTGCAAGCGATAATTGATTCACTGTGTATGCAGCTATTTGAAAACAAGTGCGATGTTTTATATGAGAATGGTTTCCTCTCCTATTTTGTGAAGAAGCTCCTCTTTTTTATGAAAAGACTTCACTAGACTGCCATATTTTGAAATAAAAAACAGTACGGGGGCTTAGCAATGTCCCTTTAACGTTTCGTAGCAGACAGGATCTTTGATATAGACTTTAGGATGCTTAATATATACGATTTTACAACATTTTTTAAATCATCCTTATCTCTTATATTTTCGTACCAAATCCTTCTACCTAGAAAACTGAACACCCAAAATGTATCCTACGTATATCGACATCGATGCTCTTATGGCTGTTTAAGGTACCTATAAACCCTCTATAAAGTTACAAATTTCGCAAACCTCACGAAAAATAGTGAACAACCGAAAAAAACACTGCACATACATCAACAAGTACAGTTCGCTATGTCCATCCACCGTGTATGCACACCGCGCCCGTACAGTTAGTGCGATTTATTCACGAGCAGAACCTACGCCAACGACAAACAAACACATAACGCTAACAACATAACTCGAGTATGTAATGGACGTGGTCACCATGTGAAGAAACATCCTGGGACAATCTTAGAAATTTCTCAAAGATATTTTCTACTATGGTAAAGTTTTAACTAGCATTTTTCTGTTGTTCTGCTGGCATTACATGTCTTAACACACTACGACAGGGAAAATGCCTTCTAGTGTCATTTAATAAGGCTGGTTATCTTTACTAAGTTACTATGATAATTACTTCGTTCACTGCTTGTTAAATATCGTTGAGAATGCTGCTAATTTGGTGCAGAAATTTTGAATAACTCAATGTTTTTACCTCCGAATTCACGCCAATTGATACTGACATTCATTAATTGATACTGCAGGCAAGATTTAGTTGTATTTGGGTTAGTATTTTGTCAATAAAAAATTGTATCTAATTTTAAACGAAGCGTGCCTTACTGATTTATAAAAAAACAGTACAGCTGGCAGGATATTTTTAAAGAATTACACGTTAGACAAAAAATTTACTGCACATGGCTGCAATGACTTAATTGGACTACTAACAAAAAGTTTTGCTTTTTATCATTACGACACAGATGTCTCGTTTTTTTTGCAATTATACCCTTAGGATCTTCCTGTATTGATTAAAACTGTATTTTGTCCTTTCAGTAATTTAACCCAATTCTGATTAAGCATGCCATCAGAGGTAGAAACCAGTAAAAGTTTATGGGGGAGACCCTTGACCAACAATGAAGACAGAATTAATCAAAAAAATACCATCATATCTGATTTTAATACAAAAGAGACCTTTCTTGTAACATTCAAATAATTTTACGATTAATCTTTGGCTAGTTCTTACCTAGGTCATAGGAAGTATCGGCTTAGAAAATTTCACGCCACAATTTCAAAGACCTTGTCAGCGATTCAATGCTACCATTTTTCCAAGCAAATAGTTTACCAGTCGATGTGTTACATTAATTTGGGTAGTTCCCTAAATAGAATGACAAGCAGTTGTGAGTGTCTGTCAGCTGTTATCTTGTAGCGGAAGTTTGGGGCTCGACCGGCGGCCATGATTTAAACAGATTGATAATATTGTGAGCAACATTTTTGCGTGAAGTTTTATTTCACTTCCAATAACTTCTTTTTAAAAGACGAAATACTTTCGTAACTGATGTAAGAGTTTTTGAGTTGGAAAAAATATTATTATATGACACAAAAAGAAGAAACAAATCAGTTGGCTCATCTCTCCTTTTTCGTTTGGCGACTTTTCGTCTTCTGTTGCTCCGTACTATTGGAGATTATAATGATTTCTAATCACGCAAATATACGCTATGCCTGCTAATAAATTTTATTATTAACGATTTGATTCTGCCCTTCCTTAGGTTCATTCATAAATATTTATTTTATCATTGACGACGTGTTACAGTTACGTAAAATCACGAAGGTTTGTTTGTATACTCATTTTTATACCGAATTTCATCAGCCTTGGTCACATGGTGGGATAATAGTCATAGTTCACAAATAGCCTATAATGTCTCTGTAACTAAAGAACCGTGTTCGGTAACAAACCAGTATTATAATTATATTTTTATTAGATTTTTCTTCCTTTTCTCCTTTTGTCCTCAAGTAATCATAGTCAATGCATTGTTATGGTCTAATGTGGACAATGGTGTGTCTTTTATGCGTTCTATTTCTACGGCGGCACACCCTCTGACGTCACACACCTGGGCTCACCCCCTTAGGGGTGGCTTTGCTTTATGATTGACGGTAGCCCTTGGAAAATTTGCCACGGTTGTGCTACAGCGGAAATGTACTGGGAACATTGGATACGTTTCGTGTGGAGCTATTTTGACGGATAGAAATTGAATGCAAAATTTACCGTATTTTAATTAGAAATTTTGCTAGTTTTATAGAATTGCTCATGTTTATTTTACCGAACTTACTGTGTAAGAAGAATTTTATAGAAAAGTTGTTTTTTAGGGTCATTTTCATTTTATACGGAATCACAAAAACACCGTTTCTTTAAATATGTGTGATATCCTTTCTAGGAACGATACACAAATTCTACCACAGTAGTTATATCCAGGTAATTACTTTAACTACTGCGGAAATACACTTTAAATTCAGATGAAAACCTACGGTTGTCTGTGTATCATTTCGGTCACATAGATACGTTTCAAATGAAGGTACTTGCAGATATTCGGTTGATTATTTAATGTGTGACACGTCAGGATGCGATGTGAGCTATATATAGATCTCCCTGTCCCGCTCCTGTGTCGCAATACCTATACTAACAGGTGAATGACCAGACAAATATTTATTATTTCAATAACATTTGTACATGGTGATGCAGCAAATGAATTATACTTGAATCTTTTTACCTTTAATATTACCGATAATTTAAAATTATGACGCTCTAAGAACAGTTTTGCCTTTTTGTCTTGATTAGGGAACTATCTTGGTTAATTCAACTTTCCTATTACAATCATATTGTAACGTTTTGTATCGAATACCAGAAACAAACGTAATGTCAATAATTTACAACACAATGCCCATATAATGCTCAGTAAATAATATATTTACGTCAGTTGCATAGAAAAGTAAAGGAATCTTGTTGGCGATACGTCAGAAATGCCCTCGGTTTTTCATTGAGCACCCTTTCTGGGCGAAGCGCATTGATACATATACATATCTATTCGTTCTATTGGTCTAGTCGATGTTCAGTTGCGCCGCGGTGTTCGTCCCGCGAACACGTGCTCACCCGTCTACGATAAAAACAATCAAATTCGGAAAATTTTAACAAGAATTTTTTTTGGACAATTAGTGTTTTCGTTTGTGATTTTTTGGACAGTGATTAGTGAATTGTGTTAGTATTTTTTTGTGTTGTTTCGTCATAATAATGCAGGATTTTTTTTGTTTGAAAAAATTGTCCTCTGATCTCATGACGCCTACATCCTAAATTTAAATGGTTATGAATAATATGCATTGTTTTGAAAGTGATTGAGGTGTTGAACGGAAATACTTATGTCATTCAGTGGTATAAAACCTAGAACATTTTTTTAACCTTAATGCTTCGTTTATGGTGAAAATCTTTGATATTTTCTTTTTAGATTCAAATAGGACTAAATATTTTACTCCGGAATTTAAAAAGACTAAGCTCTTTATTGTGACGTTCGTATAATATGACAGTTACGGAAATATTTTATTCTATTTTCTTTAATAGAAGTTTAGTTTCACATGCTGATGTTTTACATACTGGGCAAAGCAGTGGGACGATACAGGCTTATAATAATCATAACTTGAAGCTTTTGCATTGCAAGACTATTACCCAATACAATAAGGAAATTTCCCAATTATTCCCGGCATAGTTTCAATTCTATATTCATCCTAATTATAGTACAGGAAACCATCTGGCTTTAGATAAAAAATCACATTAATAACACAACTTATCTTATACATCCATCACTCTTAAAGTATTATTGAATCATCTTATTATAAAGGTGAACAACCTCTTTTTGCGTGCAGTTGAGTAAAAATATCGATATTGTGATAGACTTATTGTTAGGATATTTGAAAGAATTAATACTAATTGCATTTTTTTCTTCTTAGTTTAGAAGGTCCTTTGTCATAGTAAGAAGTCAGTTCAGTGATGATGTCTATATTTTTATCACCTATGACTCGCGCAACTTGGCTTGCGTCACATAAGAGAGAATGGGTCAAAATTTTTCCCCGTTTTTGTAACGTTTTTTATTGGTACTCTGCTTTTGGTCGTAGCGTTATGATATAGCCTTATAGCCAACCTCGATAAATGGACTATCTGACACTGAAAGAATTTTTCAAATCGGACCAGTAGTTCTTACAGTAGTAGTACAAACAAACTCTTCAGCTTTATAATATTAGTATAGATTTGAAGGAGTTGTTAAGTAGCTAGGAAACCATTGCTTTGGTGATAATGATATTAAGATCGGAGTAAGTTTCGAAAATACTATTTATGTAATACAGATTTTGTTATTTTAACAAACAGAAGTATTTCGATACAGTCCTCTACTGGCCAAATGTAAGCTCTCTATAAGAAATAGGCAATATCAAATTATATTGATGTTTTTCGTATATTTTTGAATGACATAATACACCCAATGTTTTATAAAAATATCTCGCATGTCCCAAGGCGTTTTAATCATTGTCAATTATATAATTTCGTGTAGATTTTATCTGATAGCTGATAAATGACATTCCTGTGTGACATACAAACATATTGTACGATATTTTTCATAATAATACGACATGAATTATACGTAGAGTCGGATACGACAAATATTTTATTTTTGAACAAGATTTGGGCATTTTGTTTACTAATATGAATTTAGTTTTTTGAAACTATGATAAAATGTTATTCAAAACTATAAACAAACATTATTGAAAACTAATTATGATTCTCTACCGTATGGTGTCAGGTTTGATTCTCGTGTCTTTAAAACTGATGCAAAGATCATATTTACTATTGGAGCCTTTATTTCTAGTTAAGTCAACTATTCTGACATCTATTTCTTTCCTGCAAATACTCTTAACCAAATATTTCACTGCCTTATAGAAAATCCCTTTTTAAAAGAACTATCTCTCTATTACATAACATAGTAATAAACCCTTCATACATACAATTTAATGACGACTATTTAAAACTAAAACGCTTGTTATACCAACATTTTGAACCATAATGGTCAATTTAGAAGTAAAAATGCACATAAAGAATAAAGCAAAAAGAAAGTGCATTAAACTATTCTTGTTAATTAGGTAACGTTTTGTTATGTTATTGTACTTGTTAAACTTTTTGAGTTGTACATATTTGAAATGCTTATTTACTATTGGACCATAATAAAAATTCTTCAATTTATAGGAATTTATTTATAGGAACCAAATCCACGACCTCGCAGACAGTCAAAAATCACTAGCATTCGAATTGTCGATATTTTTTTCTACATTAGTGTATTATTTTGAAATAAATATATTTTTCCCGAGAAATCGTCTAGGACACTAACAAACTTCATCTAAATAGGTTTAGCCGTTAAGCACGTAGAAAAATGTAATATATATCCTTTTTCTGGAAATAGTTTCTATGACACTAACTAAATCGGCTCAGACGTTTACCTAAGAAACAAACAAACATACACAGACTTCGATTCTATCTGTATATTGAAGATTTTATCTATATGTTTTGGCATTTACAAAATTACCCCAGATTAGTATAGATTGATTGACGTAAATACAAAAATAACTGACAGTCTAGCAAACGTTTGGTTTCATGTAAAAATATAGAGATATTACGTCAAGGCGGTAACATTGAACACGTTTTATGTGCACTCTAAAAACTGGATTTATTGATGGTATCAACGGTTTTTTATTGAACTGCAACACGCGAATATTAGCTGTTAAGTTACGTGTAGATTTGAGTTTTACTTTAAACGGTATATTGTGAAGAAATACTTGTATGACAAGGTGTATAGTCCGTTGAAATGTTACAATTTGGGGGCCGAATATTGCATTTCTTAGAGGACGCAATTTTATTTTTGGGACATGTAGGGGGGGTCAATAGAAGCTTAACTTGAAGTTTGTGGGGTCGCCACCCTTGTCCCCCGGCCGCCATCTTGGAAAAGGGGTGGAAACACTTTTTTCGCTATATCTCGGAAACTATGCGTCTTACAATAAAATTGTAAAAGCATAATTTGTAGCAAATTATTTTGTCTACAAATATGTTTAATAACTTTTTGTCCTAAATTAACAATTAAAGAAGTTATAAGCAAAATAGTGAATTTTTTTTACAAAAATTTTCTTTCCGAATCCGGTCTATTTCGGAGCGCTGTTACTGAGTTTGTAATTAATGATATAAGGCAAAATAAAAAAATATAGGGCAAAATTTTCCTCCAAAAATTCTCTACAAGATTGGTCTGAGTTATTTTTTTTTAATATATTCATATCAGGTTAGCCTTTTTTCCAAACTATGTTGGAGTCAGCTTCCAGTCTCACCAGATGCAGCTAAATACCAGTGTTTTACTTGGAGTGACTGCCTGTCTGACCTCCACAACCCATTTACCTGGGATATAAAACGATACCCCTCGTTAAGACTGGTTGTCAGACTTTCAAGCTTCTGAGTACTGTTAACGACTGTCAAATATCTTCGAAAATGACAGCTGGGACCCACAATTTAACGTGCCTTCCGAAATAGGGAGGAACTCGATATGTGTAAGATGGTCACCCATCCACCAAACAACCTCGGCAAGCGTAGCTTAACCTCAGAGACCCATCCGCGCGGCTGTCGCTAAAAAAAGTTATAGAGCAATAAAGAAAATAACTATAAAAAAAATGCACTTTTTTGCTTATAACTTCTTTAATTGTTAATTTAGGACAAAAAGTTATTAAACATATTTGTAGACAAAATAATTTGCTACAAATTATGCTTTGACAATTTTATTGTAAGACGCATAGTTTCCGAGATATAGCGAAAAAAGTGTTTTTACCCCTTTTCCAAGATGGCGGCCGGGGGACAAGGGTGGCGACCCCACAAACTTCAAGTTAAGCTTCTATTGACCCCCCCTACATGTTCCAAAAATAAAATTGCGTCCTCTAATAAATGTAAATCTCATGTAACATTTCAATGGACTAGTATGGATGTATGTGAATGGAGCAAGGGAAGTTTGCAAGAATCGTACGAAGTAGCGTTTTGTAGTTTCTGCCTACCTCTTTGGGTGAAAGTCGTTATTTTATGTGCGTAAGACTGAAATTTGAACTATCAAAATATAATATCATAGTGCTGCAAAAAAAAAAAAGTGTGTTTTCTAAAATATTCTATATCAAATTAACCCGGAGTTTGGTTAAGTGCAGCGAATTTAGCAATAGACTTGCTCTTTATTAAATTAACATTTTTACGGCTGATTAGTTAGTTTTTCAATAAGCCTGTGCGTATACCGTACGCACGGAATAATAAAAACAACTTAAAACATCCGTTTCTTTGATATTTGCATTTGAGTAATAGTCGTTAGAATGATTGAAAAGCATGCGATTTTGCAGAAGAAAATAGTAAGTTTATAGACAAATATTTTACCTGGAGCATAATGTGTAGGCTCCATTATCTGTCCCCGAAATGACGCAAGTCGTTTTCACAGTCAATCACGCACCTGGTTTCGTTTTCATTTCATATAATACTGATATAGACTCATATCAATAAAGGCTTTTATATCACACGCGAATAGAAAAAGAAAATACGAAACACTGCTTTAAAAGAGAATTGGTAGGAATTCTTAAAGCGATCACTAGTTTTTTTACATATAACACTAAGAAAATACCTTTTTTACGTGAAAATATTTTGTACTGTTCACGTTTCAGGGTCAATCTTTCAGCGGTGTAAATTGTGATGTTTCCGAAACATCGTTTAACATATTAAAAATGTCAAAACATGTCAAAATTCTTCTTATTTCTGAGTAATTAGCAGAATTCTTTGATAATATAATTCATATGATAAAAATTACGAAACTTTATTACTATATTTTTACAAAAAATAAAAGTAAACAGTAGGTAGTAGGAAATGGTCAAGTGCGAATGATATTTTCATGACAGCGTTGAAAGCTCGAACTTGGCACTGGTTTTGCTAAAAACGTGACCGGATACATACTTAAATTTTTCATATTACTGTCATTTTTCATACAAAATATTAACACCTACTTATGTTTTTTTTGTTTAGGTTTATTTTATATTAGTTTTTATTCGAGGAAATGATAGAAACGAATGCCTAAGTACACTATGCTTTTACTAAAACCTAATGTATCACCCTTTTAAACTGCTTAATTGGGTCAGTAGTTTAATATAAAGGCATCAAAGTTATACAAGCAAAATTACCTACCTGTAATTAGCTTTTAGGATATAGTCGTGGACGAAATGTTTTTGTAGACACTCATTAAACAAATTAACATTAAGTTTTCAAAGACAAACTATTGAAGCGTTCGAAATACTAATCGATCGATTCATAAAACAAAACCCAGGGACAAACATGAGAAATCTATGACGAACAACCACGTGTAAAATCTTAAATAAACATAATTTTACCTCAATATTGATCCAGACGTACAATTACAAAGATAATCGATCCATCTTAGGCGTCAGATTTAATCGACACATAATCTTACAACCATATTATTATGTAGACTTGTTAACGCCATATGTTATAGAGTATAGACATAACTCTATGGTAATGCAAGCGACTAGGCCGATAGATAATCACGTTAATTTATAATACCTTTTCTGGAACACGGAACTTAGATGAAAAATGTGCTTAGAGTTTCTTTGCTTAGGTTTTGCGTTGATTCGATTATGTGCAAATGTGTGTGGAAAAGAATTTGTTGAAGAAATATAAGGCTTGAATCTGTAACTGTATTATCCAAGTTCGCTTTATTTTTTTACTTATTATTATATATAAGGATGTGTTTAATTCTAGCAAATTAAGTGCTTAATGAGGAAAGTTCTTGGCAAAAATGTTGAAGAAAGGGATAAACAATAAAACTATACTTTTGTTCCAATAGAATGTAACCGTGCTTTTGTTTCAATAATATCATTTACAAGCGTGTAGTGACTTTTTATATTCAAATAGCTACTAATACATACTATGGAAGGCTTTTATATATACTGTGTAAGACTTGCTACACAAATAATTAATCGGTCTCCTCTCAAAACGAGAGCAGGTAATCACCCTTTCTTAATTTTAAATCGCGGTAAAACAATAAGTTTACTATGCGTTAAATCTCATTCAAGCTAGTAGCTATATAACATATACGCCTTATATACCAGTGTAGTAATAACTCAACACGCTCTTTGCTATTTACCGACAGATAAAGGGAATCAAACCGCAGCGCTACTGAATGATTTAAACACAGTATATTTTATTTATTATCAAAGTGTTTGTCAATAAGTAGACTAAATGTCGCCCGCAAGTAATACATAAACTATTAGAATATATTAATTATTTCCTTTAAAATGGATAGATTTGTACATATATTTTGCTTGACGTAGCTCCTAGTACGACGGTTTAAATGTCATGAGAATCTAATTTTAGACAAAAATCATTTCGTCTATATGACTTGCTAGATCATAAACTAAACTTAAGGAAGATTTTCTGATTAGTTAAACTGGCTACTTTTCTAGCTAAAACCTTTGATTCCGTTTTCTGAAGTCACTATTTCTGTTTTTTTTTTTGGTACATTCTAATCATTCTTTTTACTAAGTATATCTATCAGTGTCAGAGGAATAATCTATAAAACCTGCATTATTATGTACTCAATCGATATTGATTTTGAAACAACCATCAATACTTACTTCTACCATTTATTTCCAGCTTCTAAAAAACCCTTTGCCACCTTTATCAAAATTAACTATAACCAGTGGTAGTGAAAATGTATGTTTATTAAGAAATAAACAGTGTATTTGTGAAGTGTAAGTGTGTAAGTAACAATATGGCGACGCCAGCACCTCCGAGGGTGTCGAGAAATGTGTCGTTACCGGCCGGACGACAGCCGCCCTCTGTCGGCATGTTGGCGAGACGGACTTTGTCTGAAAGGTAAATATCGTGGCCTGCACTGTAAAATAGTGCTATATGACTGTGTTTCTTTGTTTACCTTTATTTTGACATCTTCATATTAAAGTTACTCGGTAAAAAGTTCTTTCTAACTATGACTTCTGCGTCTGAAGAAAACCAACAAATCAATTGTCTTGTACTATACTAATATTTTCAACGTCAGGTAAAATTTTTCGAGTATTATACAGGGCTGTTTTGACAGACTGTTGTGTTACGATATAATTATACAAAAATTAAAGTTATTAAGTGTTGAAAAATTCGATGCTGCTGGGTATTAATTCGTCCACATTAAGATTGGGCAGCCGTCGAAATTGGATTCGTCTTCGCAAAATTTTTGCTTTCCTCTCTTGTAGTATACTGACTAGTTGTTAATATAAAATTGCTTCCCAGTTAAATAAATTGAAATTTCATGTCTCTACATTATATGAAAACGAGTATTATAAAGTCCAGTTACATCGATTCTAATGTATTACTTTCAAACGTAAGCTCCAATAACATAAAAACAAAAGAACTATGTGAGATAATAACGTTTGTTATCATAATCGTCGCATGCCGCACGATAACAGAGTGTTTAAATAATCATATTTAAACCATTACTGGCCCACTGGTGGGCACACCACACCTTGGAGGCCATAGTCCATCACAGTCCATCACACTCAACAGCAAAACATAGCCCTAGTCTCTCTTCTTCCTAATAAATATTGGCTAACTTATCAGGTAGTATTTTGACAGCCATTTTTATATCCGTTAAGTTGTCTATGGGATTAACTATTCGGCATTTCTTAGTGAGTCGTAAAACTATGGTCCTATGTATCGTTTTAATAACTGTCGATAGGCTATCTGATGGATAAAAGTGTCAGAAAAAATGTGCCAGAATTCCTCATTTATTGTCATCAGAAATTAGAGGTACCGTGACAGCGTAAACGGTGTAAAGTGTCAAGCGTGCAAGGTTTTCCTTTACCTTTAGTGATTATTAATTTCTAGTACACACATTATTTTAATAAGAACACGTTTTATGAATTTAACCTTCTATATGTAGGCTAATGGTTACTCTCCTGGCCGTTCTTAATAATCTATCTATCTCCCATTTTAAAAAGGTAGTTTGAATGTCCAATTAGAAGTACAAGTTAGAAAGATAGATAGTCGATCGACTAAACAGATTTATATCGCGAATCTAATTGACTGCAATGATTCAATGTCAAATGTGTTGATCGCGAGGTCAAGGGTTCGAGTGCCGCGTGGGACATATCACCAATCACAATAACATTAATAAGTTAGTCATTTAACTGTCCCGGTGGTCCAAGTGATAGTGTATCTGTATGTTTATCATTTCACATTCGATTAGGATTGGGTTCGATTTCCAAGTCAGGTATAATTATTTTTCCTTTTTGTTGCTTTTAGTGTCCTGTATATATATGGTAATAGATTTGCTACTTTACGTACGACCAAATTCATGATCTTTAGAACATGGTATATGTACGTTAATACACCTCTGCCTACACTTTCGGATGTAACAGGCGTGATATTACAAGCTGCTTCAGTTATCAACTCCTGAAGTAAGAAGATTACGACATAATGATAGTAATCTTTTTACATACATCCCGTCATACACGCGCGACTAGTTTACTTATGCATTTGATTTAAATAACTTAGATCCGGCTTGCGTCCTTCTAAGGAGATCCCTCAATCTTATTTACATAATACAATTATCTATCAGATAATCATATATAAATTGTAACTAAAATTAGAATTAAAAGCCTGCTTATGTACAGAAACTGTGCATGTTCAGTAAGGTCAATTTGGGTAACTTTGAATCATTTGGGTAACATTGACAGTGGGAATATGAACTAGTTTCGATTATTTTTTCATATGAAACCAACACAATTGATAAAGGTTTATTTTAGTTGTGTAAACTTTTATCAATTGTGTTGGTTTCATATGAAAAAATAATCGTCGTCTCTCGTGTTTAGAATAATGATAATCTACTGTATACAACCAAGGATCAGAAAGTAGCAGTCTGTAGATCACATCAAATATTGTTTCGTGTGGGAATAAAAATCTCAGTGGTGATAGTAGAATGGTAATTTCATTAACTATTGCACCATACTCGAATGCACGGACTCCAAGCCTGATTATATGTTCTTAATATTTCTCTTTGTCATCTAAATATATTTTATAGTCTTCTACGATACCTACTTGAAAAAACAATAAAAACCTTCGCATGCTGCAATGATAAAGTATGTGTATCAACTTATGTATATGCGTATTAAGAGTTCGACTGTAATATTGTGTCCACAATTTTCTATTTTCTATAGTTTATAAAATCCATAGTTTCCAAGTATAGTGGTAGTTTTTAAACCTATTCATAAGTTAAGTGCTAGTTTATAATGTGAGTAATTATAGGAATTTCACTACAATCTATGTAATGGCGTTGTCCTAATGAATGGAAAACTACTAACTATATGCCGTGGCTGGAATGTGTGGGGTTTAAGTCAAGGGTATTACGAGTATGTTCCCAGTAACACTCTTTTTAATAACTTTTCTATTTAATTTGTGTACAGACATAATAATTATGTTGAATTGGTGGAAAGATTTTCCACCATACGACAACAACTAGTCCCTATATGTAAAGAACCCTTAATTTTGTATTAAAGAAATGCTTTTAACTGAAAAAGTTAAATTAAAATAGAACATTAAACCATGACCTTATTAATCTTAAGAATAGGAAAAATTAAAGGAGAAACTAGTTCCTTGATAAACTAGGATCACCTTTAAACTAGGGTATCTTTGATAACACTAAGAGCTACAGCTTAGAATGAAAGCTATAAATCAAATAATGCAAAATGTTTTCAACATCAAAAAGTAACTAAAAACAAACCTCAACGGCAACTCGGTAACAAAATTATCCCTTTTCCACCAATCTCGGTCTCATTCTCAATTCACGTCACGAGAAACAGAATGTGTTGAAGCAAGTCTTTGAAAACGTGCTTAGAATAACAAACATAAGAATTATACTACTAATAGGGGTTGGAAAACATCCCTTGATTTGGAAATTGTGTTACTTTGCCATTAGTGTATGGAAAATTGGGTTAGTAGAGGTTAATTCTTTGGGTTATACCCTATTACATTTTACATTGCAATGACTTAGTCGTTCTTCTTGAAAAATCTAAATTATCTACGGAACAAATTGCGAGTTTGTATTTAATATTTTGTTAACTATTGTTCTATGCCTGTTATATTTAAAAGTGTAGGTGTATGATAAATGTCTAGAGTATTCCGTTCTTTTTGTTGATCCAATGTCGAAAGACGCATTAGGGAACCCTACAATCTCAAATAGTTCATAAAAATTGCTGTTGAAGGGGTGTATCTTTGCATTAGACTATTCTTTGGTCATTAATATAGACTAGTTAGGCTGTAGCCGCCTAGTCTATAATGATACAGGGTTAGAGTTTAGACTATCCATTCAGGACGAGTCCACACTTAGTCATCATGATGGAAGACACGCCCACGTAGTCTCTTATTCAAACCCGTGATAGTGAGACAGTAATGAACTATATTAAATGCACTCTCGTATGCATTTGCTATGTAAACAATACAAAGGTGTGAATGTTAAGTTTCAAGATGCAACACCATTTCTCTGCCACTAATGAAAACTTAAGTGATCTAATTTTCACAGAGCGACTCTAAATAGTGACAAGAAGCTAGCTTGTCAACTTGGAATAACTGTAAACAACACTCGCGTGGAGGAAAATGCATTATTTTCATTTTCAACGATTAAGAAATCTTTTCTTTTCTTCTTTTTAACCCATTACTGTCCCACTGCTGGGCAAAGGTCTCCTCCCGTAATGAGGGAGGGTTTAGGCATGCAAGGTTTCCTCACGATGTTTTCCTTTTTTTGTTGTTTTTTTGATTAAGAAATATTTTGAATTAAATAATCCTGAGTTAATTTTAATACTCGACAACTTTTAAACATAAACAGTTATACTATTACAAAAATCTCTCTTGATCAATATTTTACACTTAGTAGAATATCACATTGGTGATGTCTTGAAAGATCTGTCTATCTATGGGAAAGAGGCGTGATATTATGTATGTATGTTGTAACAAATATTAAACGACGAGGACTATTTAAAACAATTTTAATATAGAATATAACGACATAGATTATCCATAGATATATACCTATCACTCTTATTCTAAATACACTTAACCCCAAAATCATTATATTTACAAACACGTCAAAACGTGGACCTATTCAATTCGTATTCGAAACCAATTACAGTTAATTCGCAAAGGTCGGTCCAATCAAACGTCTATTCTGTCCGCTTTTAGTGAGCACGGAATTAGCCACGGGTTTACTACTTCCCGTGCAATGTTTACACTCCTGCTTCCTTCTACAGTGACCTTTGATCTTTTCATATTGCGACTCTATTCTGATGAGGAAATTTCTGGAATGAAGGGAATCACTGGCTATCATCAAAACCAATATCACTTTTTTCTTTTTCAAAATAATATCTAAACAAATGATTAACTTTCTTTCAAGATAACTCCCGTATCCTATTATATATTATTACATCAGAATAAATTTTGACAGTAACCTCTTCTTTGAGAAATATGTTGGTTTCGTATATTGTAAAGATATGAGCAGAAACAAACACCATAGGTTTCAACAATGCTTTTTAATTTAAGACATTTCCTTAGCTTTACAGTACGTTTGTTTTTCATTGAAATTGATTGAAAAACCATTTTGATCCGGCCTTTGAAAACAGACATCGGCAATTCTTCCACAGAAATATTTGTTGCCAAAATACACAGAACGCAATCGTATCTAAAATAACGTATAATAAAACTTTCAGATGCAAGGAAATAGCATAAAATCGAATAAAAACGTATACGATTGATACAAATTCTAAGTATTTTTGTAGAGGCTATTAAGA
Organism: Anticarsia gemmatalis; assembly: GCF_050436995.1. Taxonomy (NCBI): domain Eukaryota; kingdom Metazoa; phylum Arthropoda; class Insecta; order Lepidoptera; family Erebidae; genus Anticarsia; species Anticarsia gemmatalis. The sequence continues at coordinate 425,078 of NC_134770.1, read as the reverse complement.
TCTTTTGATGATTTATAATATTGATCTGGTTTCTACTTTTATATGCGTTTTAAAGTGGAAATTCACACGTGTTTATATCAATACACTTTTATTTAAGTCTTATATGTTTCTCTGACCGATTTATTCTTTTCGGCTATTTCGGCTATTTATTTCTTTTCGGCTAGTTTTTTTTTTTTTTTGCTAAAGGGAAAATCTTCTAAGACGTTCCATTACGTCTCCCTGGGGATTTAGGGATTAGGATATCTACAGAGTAAAGTCGATCTCGGTAAATCCCATCGGCTCTGTACGACAAGGAAACTTTGGATTGCAGATTGCTTTTCAACAGCTTGTGGTCAATCTAATGTCGAATTGTTTAAATAAGAATGTATAATAAAATACGGGAATTAACGCGAACACGCATTTTACCTTAAAATTTCTTGGATTTCTGGCCATGGCTTAAGAGCTAAATCTATTACTAATTGATTTGATTGCAAACAATGATACCTGTTATAAATCTGATGTTTAATTTTAAATAATATCAACTAGCTACACTTAAGGTTGCCTTTTTTAATTGATACTGATATTGTTTATCAACGAATAAGTGCATTTTCCTATCAATGTAAAGATAATATGTTCCATTGGTATTGTGTTTTGCTAACAGTTTCCTTATTTCACAGTGACCTGGAGCCGGGCGCAGCGACCGCTCCATCAGGCAGTTCTAGCAGTTCCAGCCTCTCGTCTAGGAGTAATGAGAGCAACACCGTTGCCGCTGAACAGCAAGGTTAGTCTTTACAATCATACTTCATCTACCCAGACTAATAGTGGTTGCAAATTCTTTCCAAACATAATTTATGCTCTATCTATTTAATAAGTTTATTGTTTTTCTGGACTTAACTTAAAAAAATTTGAAGCAGAAGACCTTATACTGTTTATAGAGAAGCCCATTTTATTTCTATAATTTTTTTTCTTGTTATTGTCCCTATTCTTGTGGGTATTCAAAAGATGCGGGAAGGTTTTATATTCGCTGTCCCTTTAAACAGATTTTTTATTACTATTGAAAAAAAATTTGCGTTTTATAATTTTGTTATTAGTTAAATTAATGTTTTATTTCACTTGCAGCTTCCCAGTCTGACTGGTCGGATGAGGAAGAGCCCCTCGCAGCGCAGTGGTCCGACAGTGTACCGCCACAGATCCGGGACACGCTCGTGCTCTGTGCCAAAGTGAGGAAGCGGCAGGAAGTCATTCATGGTAAGCAAAATGTTACATTTTAGTATCCTGTATACTTGTAATTGACCAAAGGATTATAGAATCTTCATCTAGTGGGGCTTTTTTACATTTTAGTAGCCCGTTCTCTTCTTATAGTTGACCAAAAGATTATAGAACCTCATCATTATCCGTTTGACTATACAGGTCCGAGTTAATAATGTCATGAGAATGATTATATTTTGGAACTAACGTACATATACTGTGTCTACCACTCACGATTCAAGGTCAAAATATGGTTAGATATCTTTTGATAGTGGTCATACTTAAACACAGAAAATTAGGACTTTTCCATGCAGTTAGTAAGAGACGAAACAAAAGTCCACTCAGAGTTTCAATCAATTTCTCTCACTTTTAAGTTTCTGGCCTTTATTTACTGGCAATCTAAACTTTACTTTATTTTCTTTCCACAGAGCTGATAGTGTCAGAAGGCTCCCACCTCCGCTGGTTGCGAGTCTTAGGCAAGCTGTTCCTCAAGCCTCTCGAACACAACGGCCTGCTAGCTCAGGACGAGCTGCGGTCGCTGTTCCCCAACCTGCCGGCTGTGAGGGAGCACCATGCGCGCCTCTACGCCGACCTCCGCACCGCGAGGAGTGAGGCCACCAACCACGTGGTGGAGATCAGACCGATTGCTGACGCGCTGCTGAATACCGTGAGTTTTAATTTACTCATTACTAGTGCTGCTGATATTGAGGGCTCTGGTTCAACCACTTGTCTAATTTACACTACATCAATCTATAAACTAAAATAAAAATAAATAGCGATATAAACTAGAGTGTCACGTTACTTAACCAAAGGAGAGTGACTTTTCTTTTGCAAGCTAATATCACTTTTATAGCCTAAAATTTGTCCCCAACCGCTTTTGGCCAGCGTGGCGGACGCAAGGCCTAACCCCTCTCTAGTTTGGGAGGAGACCCTTGCCTTGCAGTGGGACAATAATAGGCTAAAAAAATAATAACACGTATATTCTTGTACAGTTGGGCGAGGCGGGCTACGCGTCGTGCGTGTCGAAGTTCTGCCGCGGGCAGCGCATGGCGCTGGACGCGCTGCGCGAGCGCCGCCGCAAGAGCAAGGAGCTGCACCAGTTCCTCGCCAGCAGGGAGCAGCAGCCGCTCTGTGGCAGGCTGCAGCTCAAGGACATGCTGGCTTGTGTGTGGCAGAGGTATGTGTTATACGCACTTTAGTTTTACTTATTTGAGGACCATCAGTGAAAGTTACACTTTACAAATTTCATATTTCATGAACAATCTTTTCCGACGGATCCTTTTGAGACTTGGTTCGGCGTCATGACACTAACTTTACCTGTGGCTTAAGCTTTTTTCCATAGGGGTAGGTAGAGACCAAAGAACCCCACTTAATGCGATTCTCACAAATTCGCCATACCTCATTCATATCCTTACATGTTGTCATATAGGACTGCCGATCACGAATACTATGAACCTGACATTTTTTAAGTTTAATGATAAATAATGTGGTGTGCAGACTGACGAAGTACCAGCTGCTGCTGGAGAGCATCCTGAAGACGGCGGACAGCGAGGGCGAGAGCTCGGAGGACGTGGCGCGGCTGCGGCGCGCGCACCTCGTGGCCAAGGACGTGCTGCACCGCGTCGACACCGCCATACGGACCGCCGAGAACGAGCACAGGTAATACATGATATTTAATATATGTAACACTATATACTAGTTGTTTGACGTGTTACCATATATTTCGGTCGCAGGTAGTGTCAGTAAATAATTTGAGTTCATTAAAAATTGACGTACTCTCATTAACTTGAGAGACGAAACACCGACACGATTACGGAAAGGTTTTTTATAATCAAAATTCGGAGAAAATTGTGTCTTATGTTAAAATTTTTGTGTATTCACCATCATTTAAGAAAATTAAAGGCACTCTTTAATCTACAAATGGTTGTTTGACATTTTTGTTTTACGAATAATTATATTTTCTGTGACTTTAGGGACTCTAATTGCGCTTCTTCTGCGCACGTACAATTTTGAAGTATTTAAAATGTCAAACTTTACAATGAATATAATCAAAGAGCGCCTAAAACAATCAAATTTATCAAGGCTCAAAATATCAGTAGTAACCAACGTAATATGTAGTTAACCTCAATGTTGTTTTATTACAGACTAAGAACAATCCAAAGCAAGCTGGAGGTGCGCATCCCCACAGCATCATCGTCAGACTTCGAGGAGCTGCGTCGCTTCGACCTGACGCAGCACACGCTCCGCACCGAGGGCGAGCTCACCCTGAGGAACGACTCCAGCAAACGAATCAATGTGCTTGTAAGTACACAGTCTATTCTGAAACTTTCAATGAAACTAAATTGCCTTAAAGTGATGATAATTTAGGACATATATAGACACGGTTGTCAAAAATATATATCGCCAGTTCTATTTAATCGGTAAATATATTTACTAAAATCCAGTGATAACCTATGAAAAATCGACTAATAACAGATTTGCTTCGTCAATATACGATATTTAAACTTACTAATACTTATAAGGATAGTCTCGTGAGACCTGTACCTTATTAAAAATTTTACGATTTTCTTCTTGTTTCCAGCATTTATTTATTTTATTGGTATTAACGGCTGATTTAAATAGTTTTCGTAGTTTCTACCTATTATTTTTGAAAAGATACAGCCTTGTGAATGACACTGGTAATGAGGCCTGTTGGTATATTTAGGCTTCAACACCCAACAAAGTTATGAAGTCACTAACAACTTTTTGTTTGCAGGCATTGATGTTAGAAGACAGCCTGGTCCTACTGCAGCGGGAAGGCGACAAGTTCCTACTGAAGCCCATCAGCCAACAGCCCATACTATCACCACTTATTAAATGGTAAGTCACACTTGAAACTATCGTACGGAATTAAAATAAAATACCATACTGCCGTCTTCCAACTATAATGCCGTTATCTACAAAAACAATGTTTCGAGATATTTGCGAAAAGGCGCGAGAAAAGAAATATGCAATGCTGTTTCCAGATGCTGGTAAAGATATTTTAAATCGCAGTTTCCAGATAGTTACGAAACAGCATTGCATATTTCTCATCTCGCGCCTTTTTATCGAATATCACGAAACATTATTTTTGTAGACAACGACATTATAGTTAGAGGACGGCAGCACACATGCTCGGTGGCTTAGGTACATTTAGCGGTAGTTTATCTATTCAATAGCGTTTAAGCTGGCATAAACATAACAGCTTACAAAGATAAACTACCGTAAATGTGCCTCACAACCGGGTAATAATGCTAATATCATGGTTTAAAATCTTAATAATTAAGAAGTCCCTAGCATGTCATCACCTTTTCTATAGCCAACACAATGATTGTTTTAAAGATCTATTAACCTATATTTACTTTTGCAACTAATAACTGTAATACGCGAATCTCATGCTAATATGAACTGTATTGTTATAGGGACAAAGTGCTGTTTCGTCCGAACGCGGCAGTTCGCAACACGTTCTTCTTAATGAACATCAACGGTGTACAGATGCATGAGCTATCTGCCAACACTGCGCCGGAATATGCCTCGTAAGTATACTACAGTACTAGGTTCTATTCCTAAGTTATTAATTATTATTTGGCTTAAGTTTCGCGTCAAATATTTTTGCAGATATCCTACTGCATTGAAAATGGACACCCTAAATTGATTCTCGAGTTGTTAAAGTAATGCAAGTTTACTGAAAAATCATTTTTAGTAATGACCCGAAGTAATGTATTCGGTAGCTTGTAATATTCTTGCAACTTATCTAATTATATTCACATGTTGTGTCAGCAATGTTTTCCTCCATCGTGTGGAATTGAAAAGGTGCAACAGAAATCTAAAACCTCAATCATCATTATATTAAAATATAATTTCCCACACATAAAATTATAAAAAACAGATATTAACCTCACATTGTCTTCACAGATGGGTGAAGCACATCCAAGAAGCACCTCTAGCCAAACTAACAGAGTTGAAGTCTACCATCACGCCCTCCCACCAGCCGAGCCGGTCCACCGACGACTCAGGTAAATTTATAACATAATACATAAAACTCAACACATATATGTATGTACAAACAACAGTGATAGACTTCTCTACGTGTCCTACTCATAAGGCACATACGGATTCTTTGAATACTTATAACTTGCTACAATGGTGAAGGAAAATGTCGTGAGACCTTCGAGTGAGAAATGCTTCTTGAAAGAGAGTCTTCTACCTGGGAGTTTTGGAGTAAGGATTCTTCTGTCAGCAGCTCTTGGCATTAAATATGTTCTAGATATTCATCGAAAGTGATAATGTTAAAGAATTATTTTAATCTATATAATAAAAATAGAAAATAAAATGACTTTCGCTTGGATAAACTTAGCTTAATAAACTACGCTATGTCATATTTTAAACTGTGATAATATTATAACCTTAGTAGGGTTATTAATAGCTTAGCTTAATAATGATTTAGTTAAGATATTATTAATATATAATACGTCAATTATAACTGTCTGTTAGGCTAATATTTGTAAAATATACTGATCTGACTGTATGTCAAGATGAATAGATGTGAATGAAGCAAGGGAAGTTTGTAAGGATCGTACCAAGTGGCGTTCTTTAGTCTCTGCCTACCCCTATGAGAAAAGGGCGTGATTTTATATATTTTAGTAGACTGATTCGATGTAATTTTGTTATTTAGTTGTAAGTAAAGTGTAATAAATAAAATATAAATCTTCATTTGTTTTAATACAAATGTTTGAATTATTCTAGGTGCGTTTAGTATACTCGTACTACGGGAAGTACCGAATGATAGAAGAGAATCACGATCGAATAAAAGACTGTACTTAACAAGGAAACTATACAAATCATCTTCATTTGTACATAGTTAAAATAAAATGGTTTATTTCATTGTTATATGTTTCATTCTATCATAGTACATACACTATATATACACATTCATACCGAATTTCGTTAGACCTTAAAGAGCAAAAACAAGACCGGCATTGCACTTTTTTTCTTTGAAATCGTTTGTACTACGTAGCCGAATCGAGTCGAATAGAGAACCTCCTTTTTGAAGTCGATTAATTACTAGTCTTACTGACCGTCGGTTTCTGAGGTACATTAAACGGAAGTTTATCTATTCAATAGCGTTTAAACTCATGTAAAAAAAGCATTTTGAATAGATAAACTGGCGCTAAATGTACCTCACAAACCTGGGATAATAAACGGCATGTAAGCTTTGGTTAGTTTTACAGTATTTTCACTTCTTTCTCTCAATTTCGATACTGTATGTAAAGATGTTTAAGTATGTAAATGAAAAAGACAAAACACTGTTCTACTAAGCTTACACGACGCGACGTTTATAAGTGAGGCAGATGAAGTATATAGATATGAATAATGCATTTTAGGATGACCTTGTATCTATGAAACAACAATTCAGTTAACTGTATATTAAAGTGTTTTATGAAATGTCCGAATATGTAAGGACCGCGTATTATTTTTGTAATTCATGTGTTGAAATTATTTTAACGGACGTGTGTGGTACTATACGTGTACGTGCACGTTTTTGTCGTATTGTATGACAAACAATCGTATATAGTACTATACCTATTCTACACTTGATTGTAGTTTGGCAATAGATAGTTTTTCTAAACGTGCAACCTTCAATGTGCTCGTATGCTAATAAATAAATAAATGGATCTATTTCGCGCGTCGCTTAGTTGACCTATCATGCTGGTCAAGTAGATACGATTGTGCAGTCGGATAAATATTTAAAATAAGATCATTAACCTACTTAAGGTTATTTATGGTAACCTCAGGAGGCATAACAATTACTGATAAATAAAATGCAACAACGTGTTTCATATGTGGACATTTACATACAAGGAATCTATACTAATATTATAAAGCTGAAGAGTTTGTTTGTTTGAACGCGCTAATCTCGGGAACTACTGGTTCGATTTGAAAAATTCTTTCAGTGTTAGATAGCCCATTTATCGAGGAAGGCTATAGGCTATATATCATCACGCTAAGACCAATAGGAGCAGAGTACCAGTGAAAAATGTTACAAAAACGGGGAAAATTATGATTCTCTCATGTGACGCAAGCGAAGTTGCGAGGGTCATAAGACATAAAAAGAAATAACATAGATCATGAAAAGCTTACGTAGTAAACATACACATAATCACACCTTATGCCATGGCAGAGACTACAATACGCTACTTGCAGGTCTTTCACTTCATTCACATCCATACATGTTACCAACATAGTACAAAACGACCATCTTTCTTCTAGGTGTAAACGTGTCCCGCAACCCATCAGACGCGTCCGAGAAGTCCTCATCGACAGTCCCGCTGGAGGAGCCGACGGAGCCCGAGCGGCCCGCCGACCGCGCCTCGGCCGACATCGACGAGAAGGAGCGAGACGACAACAACAGCGTTGAGAGAGAAGATCGGAGCTCTGTTGATAAGGACGATGACAAGGAAGAGAAGCATAAGTGAGTTGGATTTTTAGTTTTTGACTTTTGATAGCGAAATAGGTGTTAGTTCGCGAGAGTTTTGATGGAGATCTCCAAGTTCGGAATAATCAGTGAATATACTTTTTGCTGCCGAGTCATAGACTCAGTTAGTTTTATATGCTTCCTTACGAAGTTTAGTTACAATTTTATAGCCTCTAGTATATATAATAAGTTTATATAAAAAGCAGAAATGGCTATATCATTTTTACTTTTTGTCACGGCACGATTGCTATACCAGACCAATCTTGTGTATACCAATGTAGTATAAAACTTAGGAAATCATTACTTCTCAGTCTACTCACTTAGTCAGTAATTAACCTAAAGTTTCTTATGGTGCAGGCCGCGGCGTCCAACCGTGGGTCGCATCAGCACGCACGGCGCGGGCGCGGCGCCGCTGGAGGCCGCCAGCTCCGTGTGTGTGAGCGCGCCTGCCGCCACCGCCGCCGCCACCGCGCAAAGAGCATTTACTGACCAAGGTATGTATCATTGCACGAATCAGTTAACTACTTATAAATATTCATCAATTTTTATTCAAAGAAACCTGTTTTTTTTGTTAGCCCTTTATGTGTCCCACTGTTGGGCAAAGGCCTTAAGGAAAGAAATAAAAGGAAAGAAAAAAAACTAAAAGAAAGAATCCTTAAGGCCCTTTAAAACTGACATTTGCTGAGTTAGTCATATTTAGAAATACGATATATTTTGGTTTTTGAAAAGAATTGTCAGCTATTTTGAAGCCAATGACGTCTTGTTGTATTAAGGCCTACTTTATGTATCTTTGGCATAACGTATCACATTGTTACGAGTATAGGTCTCAGACGTATTTAGAGAGTGAGCGTATATACTCATATACGCTTGTTGCAAGAGTGTACGTGCACGTATACGCACGTCTTAACATATTTTATAAACGGGTTTTTGTCTCATAACGGTTTTCTTTTCGCATTTAACTCTTACGATCTTATATTTCACTGACTATTTACTTGTAATTTCGTCGTCCAGAACGTCTCCGTCGCCTGGACGACGTGATCAACCGCGCGCTCCGCGCTAAGAGCCACATCGTGGGCGCCGCGCTGGGAGTGCCGCCGCAGCAGTACACGCACCTCGCCGACCTGGCCGTGGCCGAGGCGCTCGGCGAAGTCGGTATGTACATACGACTACACTACACTTTACAAAAGCTACATACACATAGTCATATTAATAAGAACTCTAAATCAAATTTCACAATCTTTGATTTACTTAAAATTCAAATTCCCTTGAGATAGAAATTGGAAGTCGTAGATCTGTATTTGGAGACAGGTCCTTTCAGTTTACCATCCTATTGGGCTATGACAGTAATGAAATTGCAAGTGTACCCACCTGTGTATATATCCAAGCATTTAATATTGAAATGCACGTTGCCACATCGTCGCCACGTGAGTTAGGTGACATACATTTCAATATTAACTGCTTGGATACGTAGCCTGCGACGCCGCCATTGCGTCCTAATGAGGCAGGGCTCTCAATGTAACGGAAAAGGCTTCGTAGCCAAATGTCAACTCAAAGGATATTAAGTTCTCTTGAAATACTTGCATATCATAGTAATGTCTATTCTTTTATATAATAGATGTGTCTGGCGAGCTCCGTCTGTCCCGCGGTCAGTTATCCCGCAGCTGCAGCGAGGAGGAGGCGTCGTCGCAACAACCCGACCTCTACCAACTGCTACTAGCTGCGCACGCGCAAGGTATGTATTAATATTCATAGTGTCAACTAAATATGTATGTTTTTGTCCAGAAAAGTTTAACGACTAAGCATATAGAGCATACAACAAAACACGCGTTTAATAGTTGTTTAACTTCATTGTAATAGGGCTGTAAAGTGGCATTCGGGCGGTTCTGTTCTTCGGATGGCACATAAAAAGTCGATCCGGGTTGAAATCAAATAAGATAACAGTCATAAAGCCACGTCAAAGGCCTTCGGGCGACTTAAACAATTCGACACTAGGTTGATTGATCACTAACCATACGATGAAAAGAAGAATAATTTATAAGTTGTAAGTTTATTCTTAATGGTTAAAAATGCAGCGCTTTTGACAAATGTTAAGAAAATTTTTAATTTCAATGTATCTGTCAAATAAAATTTCAGTATTTCGTAAACTCCAAAAAAAATATGATAATATTTTTGTTTTGTAATGTCATCGTATTTCGATAACAGACTAATTAAAAAAGTTTTCAACCTTTGCTTAAACCTAGTGAAGATAAACCTAATGTATATGTTTTGTGTTCAGCGACCCAGCTGACCCGCTACGTAGCGCGCGCGCTGACGGTGAGCGAGGCCGACACCGTGGCGGCGCGCGCCCGCGCGGGGCGCTGCGACACGTGCCAGCGCGCGCCCAGGACATACAAGACCAACCATCAAGGTAACTAACACTTTTATTCGCATACATTTTTTATGATGACATTTTATTCAGGATAACAACTGGGATTTTCTTCCAACTTGTATTCCCAGTTGTCACCTCGGGGGGCAGTGTTAGAGGGACCAACTAGGAATATACCTTTTATTCGATAGTATATAGAAATAAAAAGTTGTTATGGTTCAGTTTGATAATTATAAACTGTTAAAATTCTATTGCAACTGGCAGATTGACGCTACTTTGGCCGGGTATAATTTTATCCCATTGATCCCATTACTGAGGGAATTTTCATCTCTTCGATCCCATGCAAGCCTTGTTTCGATAATTGCAAATTATATATCCATACTAATATTATAAATGCGAAAGTAACTCTGTCTGTCTGTCTGTCTGTCTGTCTGCTACTCAATCACGCCTAAACTACTGAACCAATTTGCATGAAATTTGGTATGGATATATTTTGATATCCGAGAACGATTTCGTTATATTAAGAGATATAATAATTTTGAGAATATTTTTCGTGAAAAAAAAAGCATATTTTATATCATCACGCTACCGCGACCAATAGGAGCAGAGTAACAGTAAAAAGTGTTACAAAAACGTGGAAAATTCTGACCCATTCTCTCTTATGTGACGCAAGCGAAGTTGCGCGGGTCAGCTAGTATTTATATATATTATTAATCCAATCCATCCAATTTAGTTTAGACGTTCACAAGGTATGCGCATATATACATTTCAGTTAATCATTTTTATTTATATAAATTTCATGGGCGTATTATTTGTCTATTTCAGTTTCTTTTTTCGTTTTCTTTATTACAGTCCATTATTTCAATAGATTATGGATCATAATATTAATTCTCATATCAAAATTGAGCCAAATATCTAAATAATAATTCCATTGCAGCGGAGTCATTCGAGCTGGTGGGTCACGTGGAGGAGTCGGAGCTGGACGACAGCCTGGCTGTGACGGAGGCGCTGGAGCGGGACGTGCGCGACACACTGCCGCACGACATGAGCGACGTGGCCGAGGATAGCGCCGAGGAGGCACTCGGTATGTAGCATAATTACGTTTAGATTTTGACTGAAGATTTTGTATGTATGTCAAAGTATTATAATAGCGTTTTAGCGTTTTGCTGAAAGGGTCTTAAACTTAATGTTAATTTTAATTTGCTGCCTGATATTTCGATTGATTTGTGTGGACTGTAGTTATGAGTTGAGTTTAGTTATTAGGTTTGAATAATTTTAAGTGTTTTACGTATGTCTATATTTAGGGAGCTCATATATGGGACGTATAGGTTTTTTGGAGAACAGTCTGAGTGTACGTACTATGGTGTACTTGAAGTTTAATGCCTATTTGTTATTTGTGACCATTATAGAAAGTTGTCTTCGAAATTAAATAATAATACATACATACATAAAATCACGTATTTTTCTTATAGGGATAGGTACAGATTAAATAATGCCACTTGGTGTGATTCTCACTAACGTCTTTTGTTTCATTCGCATCCATACATGCTATCATACAGGAACACCGGTTACGAATACTACGCACCTGACGTTTTTGAAAGGCCGGTGTAATCTGTATATTCCTTTTTCTTAATTAACGACATGTCCCTTCCCCCACAGAGTGTAGCGGCAACGCGGCGCTGCTGGCGGCGCGCGTGTCCACGGTGTCGCGCGGACTGCACGCCGCGCTGTCGCGCCTGCTGGCCGCCGCGCCGCCGCCGGGGGCTGAGCGAGCCCTGCGCGAGCACGCCGCCGTGCTGCGCGAGCAGAACGACGCGCTGCGGGCACGGGCGCGACCTGGTCAGTATTGAAACTCAATTTTCCACCACTATCGACTACCGACAACTAGCTATCGACTAATTTTGTATGAACAATCTGATCAGCTCCTCTAACGGCCGTCGGTGGAACTGTTTTGGCAGTACGTTATAAATATCAAACTTGAGATTCTCGACAGTACCGACTGAAATGAATCACGCTACTGCATTTATTAGGTCATCCTCTTAAGATAAAGTTTCTAATAAGAAGATTAGCTTATGATTATACGGCAGATGCTAATGTCCATCTTGTATTATATTTGAGAAACTCACATAAATACAAACATACAAAGTTTGAAATCAATACAATATTATTTCAAATATTTATATAAATAGTATTCCAAGTAAATGTAGTTATAAAAATATTACAAAAACTCAATTATAGTCATTTCTTAGTTATACGCTATTTTTAAACAACAAATAAAAATACACATTGGTTATCTAACAACCCGATTTGCAAAATTATTATAATTATCTTTCCTATTTCAGATCACCAAAACACAGACGAGGTTCCTTTCCCCAAAGCCGGTCTGGATCCATCTATACAGGTACATACATCATAATATTATTAATAACTACTAGACAAACCCAACTTCGCCCGGATATAGTTTAATTTTATCCTATTAATTCCATTCCCTTGGGATTATTGATCCCATCGATCCTATAGAATCTCTTGTCGCGACAGTACAATACATTTAGGTGATTTATTTTTATTTATATGGATAAGTAATATTTGTTGTTATTAAATTTAAATTAGTTGTCCTTATCGAATATTTAATACGAATAATAACGATATTAATATTTGTTTTAATGAAATTTTGAATTTATTATCCTGGTACATGAGTACAAAATATAATTACAAGTATGACATATGTGTATGTATGACTTATTAATTATATTTAATACATAGGCTTAGGGACTCCTAGCTTTTCAAATTAAAGTGAACCATTATTAATTCTAATTATTAAATTGAACCATTATTCATTATTAATCTTTTCATTAATGTTTAGGAGCAACCAAGCAACGGAGGGTGATGGACGCGCGCGAGCAACCCTTGACCGACGCTACAGTGAAACTAACGACTTGTCCTGGCTGGCCCACCAATCACAGCGGGACGACCACGCGGACCAATCACGAGCCCGCATACGTCACTACCGCTATAAAATACTATATTTTTATATTCTATAACCCAGCACTCGGCAACATGTATATTTTGTAATAATTATTAACTATTATATCGTTTTTCTTTCGTCTCTTGTAAGTACCGCATTGAATATTAGTATTAAAAGATTATTATTCCATACGTAATATTGTGATTACATGAAGTTTACGTTCTTTTTTAATTGATGTTTTCAAAATATAAGTTATATAATTAAATGTTTTTATGTAAATAATATTAGTTGTAATTGTAAGTTGACAACCATAATGTAAAATTATATATGATTTGTGTAAAAAATGTTTTATTTTTATTTTTTCTAAATTTACTACTCCTGTTGATCTGTAGCTTAGAAAATCTTGTTACTAGAGAATTAATATTATACTAATTTTTGAGTATTGACTTAGCATTTCAAAAGACATACAATAAACGTTTTTGAAGCTTAATAATTAAAATATATAACATTATATTTGGTCTATATACAAACCTTTATAGTCACAATTTCAAATATATATTTCAGTCGCAAAATACAGTTTGTAAAATGTAATTTCTTTATTTCTTTTTTTTCACAATTTCTACTCTATAAGTAACAATATTAATGGGATGTTATGGATATAGATATATTAATCACATGATATCGATTTCGGATACGGTTCGGATAATTCTTTAGTTCGGATAATTTCGGATATAAGAAAAAAATATTAAAATAAAAAATAGATTTTAATTTAGACTATTTATACCAAAATTATTCGAAACTTTAATATTCGATAAGGATTCTTTCGGATATCTGATTCGGATTTCCATAATATCCCTAAATATCAACCAATTTTAATATATTTAGTATGTTTTTAGATTTGTTTTCGTAGTATGACGAATATAAAAGTGAATTGATAACGAATTAAGGTATGGCTTATAGTATGACGGTGATAATACGATGTATAAGCAAATCATATTAGGGCAATATTATGCTTAACTTAGTAGAGAAATATCAAGACATTATTATTGAAATTTAGAGCAATTTGGTGACGGATAATTCAAGTTAATATTTGTATGATAGTGTGTATGTTTATCCTTGTTTGACTTGAAAACGACTAATTTGAAGAGATGAAAAGTTTTCTTCTGGGGAAGGATATTCTCGAGGAAGCTAAAAGCATAGCGGAAATCTAAGTGTGTTAAATAAATTTAATATTATCAGCTAAATCATGAATCTATCCAAACATATATGAGGTATTATTCTAAATATAGATCAGTACATGAAATTTTATAAGTAAAAATCAAATTTGCTTAGTAAGGTGCGTTGACCTGCAATAATATTGCGCAAGCGGCCATATTGTGCAATATAATTGCAACTTGCTTATAAAGTCACTACTACCACAGTATATAAAAATAAGTATATGAACAGTATGGAAACTTCTCACAAACACGTTAAAGAAAGGAAGAAAACCCGCAACTATCGGCAGTGATCGACCACTTAGTACCCAGATGCGTGGAATCAAACGTTTTGAACGTTTGTTAGTTTCTATACTGCTTGAGTATATATTATTATACTGTGCCATTATTATCCAGTTGGCAATTTTCACACTGAAGGAATGTTCACTAAAGATCTACAATTTCTTGTTTCGGGTCTGCTTGTATTCCGTGTCCGTTATTAGTATGTTTGTAAAAAAAATATTATTGATACACTGTGCGAGAGTTTTATTTCAAAGTATAGATTATTGTTTCAAATGAGATTAATATTATTAATTTATGACTATAATAACGCTTTGAAATATATTTGTCTTTTTAAAATCTTATACAGTTACTTATTCACTATAATCATGTTTTTTCTAGTACTTATTAAATTATAATAATTACAGTATTAAAAAATATTTCATATATAAATATATATGTAATGTCTTGATATTTCTATTTAAATAACTTGTTTACACTGAAATAATGGAATTTGAACATTTTAATACTTATTACTGTTTTAGGGTTCCGTAATTACCAGTTTTTAGTACGGACCCCAGTTGAAGTGCCCTAAGAATATTGTACCTATGCCATATTAGTACTGATATATTAAAATATAAGCTGTTTAAATTATACTAGTAGATACCCGGTTTTACCCGGATTTATAATTTATAGTCAATCTAGTGTCAAAGTAGTTCAAGCCGCCAAAAAAAACAGCGAAAGAGCGGTGGCAATCGTTTTGAGCCTTAGGGTCCATAATTTTGTCATTTTTGACAGTTGTCAATCAATCATGCCAATATTTTTTCTTTTATTCTTTTACAGTAATATTTTAGACTGCTAAATAATGAATGATGACTGCTTAATATTACGAATTGATTAGTTAAAAACATGAAATGCCATTCATAAATATTATTTCTTGACATTTCGAACATTTTTGTCATAATAATATATACAAGTCCAAAAAAGATCATAAAATAATCATTTTCAATCATTTATAATGAATTTTCGAATTTACCCAAAAAATAATCATCCTATATATACTCGGTACATAATTTAAGCAGCTTGTATACGGTCCCATGTACCTAACGTTATGATATAAGCACGCCGCCCGGCGTTGTCTGCGTTTTACACGTATTTACTAGTTATTCCAATGTTGGGTGGAAAGCGACCTTTGTTACATGCTTATTATAAAGTTATTTATTGTATATACAAAAAATATTTATCACTTGCTTTAATATAGCTCCTGTAAGCTACATAAATGGACCCTTATGGTCAAATTTTGACCATAAGGGTCAAAATTTGACCCTATGTATGACTGTCATGTCAAATTACCCAACCCGCCTTTGACCAGCGTGGTGGACTCTAGGTTAGGAGGAGAGTCTTGCCCAGTAGTGGGACAGTATGGCGTTCAAATTTATTTTATTTATGTATGTTATAATAACTACTAATAAATATTTCCAATATAAAAAGCATATTCTTTAGCTCTCATGCACATTGGTTGATAACATCATATCATACAGTTTTAAATTTCACAATTCATATGTATAGACACTGTGTCAGACACTAATACAGACATAAAGTGTCATCTCCATACATAGTTGACATTCGGTATGTATAACTCTTACTACACACATATTCAGTTCGGCAAAATTACTGAACAACGAAACCGACTCGACTCATTCACTCGCTCATCGGCTTGTGCCGATTGGATTCATCTATGTGTATTTGGTGTTGCTGCCCGGCTAGGTCGATGAATGCCGAATATGTGTGTAGTAAGCCTGACAAAAGCGTTGCAGTGTTATGTCTACTGTTACTTACTGAACACGCACAGTATCCATGCACGCTCAGTAGGTATACGTGCATGTCTAATATATATTAAATGGAGTTGGATTTTACAACATAATATAACAGCTTTAATTTTAAAGGATGAATTATGAAATGTGGTTAAATTTGTACCTAAATATAGTCATTTATCAGTACGAGTCATTAAAGGAAAACTTTAAGAGGAAATATTTCAAACGGTTTTTGAAGGTCTATAAATTATCCTCTATATGAATAAGTAAATTGAACCAATCAATGTCCCGTTATTGGACAAGGGTTTCTTCTCAGAATGAGGGAGGATTTAGGCCTTGTGTCCACCACACTGACCAAGTGGTGGTTAAGACATTTGCGTATATTTAAAACTGTTTTCAAAAACTCAGGCATGCAAGATTGCTGTTTTTCTTTACCGTTGGAATAAGTGATAATTATTTCTAATACACACATAACTTCGAAGTCATTGTTGATTCTTTATGTTTTGTCTTTGACTTTAAGTTTTGAACCCACGATCCTGTGTGTGCAAGGCGAATACTTATACCACTAAGCTATAATTGCCCTTAACACTTCTCACTAAGTAATGATTTTTTTATGTATGTATTAACAAATATACCGAGCAAATTTACTTTTTCAAAAAATACTGTGCATTTTAGTAGCTTATAACATTTTCACCCAACATAAAAACTAGGTTTTTATATATAAATGATATATATTTGATACTGTAGTGTAGTGTTAGACCAAATGAGCCCATCCATACACGTGATTTGTATGTTTGTATGTATGTATACCGATGTAACGCTTATAGCCAATTGTACATTATTGTGCTTTATTATGTATATTTCATCGCAATAAAATTTACTTAAGATATGTGTATTGTTTTTATCAAAAGCTCGTTACTAAGCTGAAGTTAAGCTACGCTTGCCGAGGTTGTTCTGTAGATGGGTGACCATATTATACATTCCGAATTCTAGTTTGACCGAGGCGTATCGTGTTAGCCAGGTAATTGAGTGATGGAGGTACGATAGGCAGTTAATCCATGTAAAATACTGGTGCTCTGCTGCATCCGATGAGATTAGAAGCCGACTCCAACATAGTTGTCAAGCAACTCTTGGCGCGGTCATTCCATAGATGGGTGACCGCATAGTGGTATTTTGACTGATTGTCTCCGCGCTTAGAAGAGGACACTTGTTGTCAATTAAGATTATAGTCTTTAAGCCATGACCTTATGGACTGCTTGAACAACTTTGACACTAGGTTGATCACTAACCATACGATGAAATAAAATAAAAAAATCGTACAGAGCCTTGTGTTCATTCAGAAATTAGAAAATCAGTGAACCGTCTAATGCAGCTGACAGTAGCTTGTTTGATACTGATACTTTATTTTAGCAATACATGAAACTATTCTTTGTAATATAGATGATTCGTGCATGCCAAGGCTCTCAGTTTTCGGACTTAAATACTTTGTCTCACAAATAATTATGAAGTATTTTCGGACGGAAATCTGTGCCTTAAACGACTATCAATACCAAATTTAATCCTACCAATCACGTATTGAAAAGATAAAAGTGAAAACCAAATGAGGGTAGTCGTAGAAACGAGACGACGCTAAGCAACTACGTCAGTCAGCCCGTGACCACGGTCGATGTAGTTCGATCGAAACGTCGGTAAATAAGGTATCGTTACCTTAAAACTTTTTGTTTAAAAGATACGTGTAGCTATTTAAGATTATGTGTAAAAGTGATAGTTTAAAAACTTGAATGTTTGTATATAACTTTCAAACTACTGCAGGAATAGGGTAAGTCTTTATTTTATGTCCGTAATTGTTAGAAGGTTTGTATCCTTATACTTTAGTATGCTCTTGAGATGCCTCTTATGACTTCAATACTATCAATACGTAAGTAGATGCTCCCGTTATGCTTCCAATATACTTGACATCTTGTTTACTACCACTTTAATATATTTATTTAATTTGTTATGACCTATGTGTGTTAGGTAGTATTGGTAGCAGTTCCTTACATTATCAATGATTTATACCTAATAGAAATATTGTTAAAACCATATGGCGATTAAAAAGAGTGGCCAGGAGTTTCTTGCCAGCTCTTCTCATTGGCCCTACCTTCCGAACTGGCGGTAAATTCACTCTCTGTATCATTGACTATCATAAGTGTCAGCGTTTGACCTAAATGAATAATTGATTTGATTTTGATTATGAAAATGAATACTAAATGATTACCTAAAAATAGGACGGTACGAAGTTCTCCGGGTCAGCTAGTAGTGTGATATAGTTATGACTAGTTCAGCCAGCGATTTCGTCCGCGTGAGTAGGTACATTTTCCCAGGAAATTAGTATCTTTTATGTTTATTTAGGTTATAAACTATATGTGTACTTAGGGAAAGACTAACGATACAAATCTTTTTTCCTAATAATACTAGCATAAATATATCCTAGTATAATACATTTCTCTACACACTCATACTCTAGTCGCACTACAGGGTATATTTAAATAAAAATCTTATTTTTTCCTTATAATTTAATTACATTATAAAACTTATATTAATGGTTGGCATTGTCCTCGTAATCTGCCGGCATTACTACACCTAGCATATGTAAAAATCTGAAAAACAAAAGTTATTATTAGGTATATACTATTTATTTATATCTCTTCTCATCGTATGGTTAGTGGTCAACCTAGGATCAAAATTGTTCAAGCCACCCGAAGGCCTTTGACATGGCTTAACGACTGTTATCGTAATTGACAACAGTCGGGACTGACTTTTTACGTGCCTTCCGAAGTACGAAGAAGCCCAGTTCTAATACCAGTATGCCCACCCATTTCTGGAATGATCGCGCCTAACTTGATTAACCTACAAATCGATTGCTACGCGCAATATAAGTCATCAATACCTACATAGACGTACTAAAACTACGCAATTACTAGTTATTCCTATAGGTATTCTATACTTTTTCCTATTGACGCACTAACCCATAAATCACGCAACAAAACTGACGCGAGTAAAATCACGTCACTGGTCGAAAATTGCGCATTACCGGACGATATTTTTCTACATACATAAGTACATAATATTATCAAGCATGTATGAAAACGCCCGCGTTTCGACATTAACAATGTCTGTCCTATGTTAAAGTGGGCGAGCCTATTGCTTTATACCGGGCTAAAGACTAAACTACTATTGAGAATGATCTAATTTGAGTTAAAAAAAATACCAATAGAACTTTGTCCGACCTGGTAATTAAACCCGAGACATCGTGGTCAACAGTCGGATACACTTAAATTACACTCTATAACACACTATTCTGTAATTCTAATATGGTTAATTCATTTTGGTAGGTAGATCAGTTGGGTTTTAACGGAATGTAAAAACATCAATTTTCATTCCCTTACATACGGAAAATGTATCAAATTTAATGTTTGTGTTCAGTGTACAGTTGAGAGCAAATATATTTAAAAGTATCTACAAATAATATAGTTACCACATTTCCAAAATGATTGTTATCAATCAAAAGTCTAACACCCAGTCTTACGGACGGATATCGTGTTATAACCCAGGTAGCTGGTTTGTGGAGGTCCGATAGGCAGTAACTCTATGTTAATTACTGGTATTGAACTGCATCCCGTGAGACTGAAAGCTGACTCCAACATTGTTGGAAGAAAGGCTAGACTGATTAATAAACTTTGACTACAACTAACACTTTAACCTTTAAGTACCGACGTGTGGTCTGACAGACACTTTCGTAGGTCAGAAAGTCTAGTTACATAGGTTAGCGAATACGTATCCCCCCGTGCTTCTCTCTACCCCTCAGTAAGTTGCCCGGCAGCGTTCGTGGAGAGTTGCTGCGTCGGCGCTTACGGTTCCGGTGAGTTATGGCTTTTATAAGATCGCGAGTGGTCTGTCAGACCACTCGTCTGTACTTGTGTAACTTTTTTGATTATGACTTTTGTCAGATAATATAGGTTTTTTCTTATATTTACAGTTGCTTATAAAAATAGATAAGTCGGGTATAAAACGAGCAACCACTAGAGCAAATAAAACTGTTCCTCCCATGAAGAAAACTTACACGCAACTACAAGTACAGGGCCTCAAAATAAAGACCATGAAGATAATTTAACGGAATGGCTATATGAGAGTTTAGAATCCCACTGTGATGAAATTGACCCGAATTTTGTTGCCTTGGAAAGTGACTATAATTCTGTGACATCTGTTCTTCAACACTAAAGAAAGAACCTAAGAAACATGTGTGCCTAAAATGCAGCAAACCTGTTTGCAAAGAGTGTTTGTAAACTTTGATAGTTCCTACCATTTGGTGCCTTGTGATTTACAAGAAAATTGTTTTTAACCTATAATATTATTTCTTTTTTGCTTATGTGATTATTTATCTTTGAGAAAAAAGGACATTTAAAATGTTTTTATAGTTTGTTGAAATATAATAATTAGTAAGATAAAAGTAACGTTTTTCGTCCAAAGAATTTGAGACTGTAATTTAGTTGTTAAATTATTAATTATAAATGGTTGTACTACTATTTTTTTTTTCATTTATTCAATAACTAAATACATATAGAATTCCTAGAAATATTTATTTACACATAATATTAATAAACATAAAAGATTTCTTTACTAAAGCTCTGGTGGTCTAGCAGACCTCACGTCGGTACTTAAGTAACTAAAATAGCACGTCGCGTCGGTACTTAAAGGTTAATAATAATAATGAAACTGATATTTCTGTAAAACAAAATATGAAAATACATTTACAATAAAAATTGTGATTGTGTATAATGGTTACTGTTCCTCACTATACCTACTTATAAAAGTAGTTAGTAATACAATTATGACAAGGAACTTCCCATATATGGTTTAAGGAAAAATAATACAATATTTACACTGTTTGCCCTATTATTACAATAGCTTATAAATCAAATAAGATACATCAAGTAATGAGTAGCCCATTAGTGCCCATAGCTGTCCCACAGGTGGACAAAAGTTTTCTCCAAAAACGAATCAAGGAGAGTTCATAGGCACTTACGCTTACTAGTCGGTTTACCGTATACGATGAGTTTAGCATTTTTAACCCGGAGATTCGGCAACAGAAATACATCATGATCTGTGAAAATTTCAACTGTCTGAATAACACGGTTCATGAGAAACAGCCTGACAGACAGCAAGTGTCAGTAATAAGGTCTAATTTTCTTCCTTTGGGTACAGAAACCTAGAAACAACTATACTTTTT
The DNA here is from genome assembly GCF_050436995.1 of Anticarsia gemmatalis. Lineage (NCBI taxonomy): Eukaryota > Metazoa > Arthropoda > Insecta > Lepidoptera > Erebidae > Anticarsia > Anticarsia gemmatalis. The sequence goes on along the minus strand of NC_134770.1, from coordinate 403,473 downwards.
AAAGTGGGTATATGACCGCATAGTGCAATTCGAGCTGGGCGTCTCCGTGCTTCGGAGGGCACGTAAAAAGTCGGTAACGGCTGTCTACTAAGATAACAGTCGTTAAGCTATGTCATAGGCCTTTTGGGCTTAAACAACTTTGACACTAGGTTGACCACTAACCATACAAACAAACAATTATTCAAAAATAACTTACTTGGCAATGCTGATGCAGTCTCCACGGTACTTGTATTCTCCCGCGGGACATGACACAAACATGGACGCGTTTATCATGGCTATCAAACAAAACAACGCAAATATTACTATTATTTTCGCAGCCATTTTGTCCAGTTACGCTTTATAACAGCAACTGATGTGTTTCTTATATATTTGCCGTATTTATGGTCAATTTATGAGTAATATTGTTTACGTATAATAATATGGATTATCCTTGTTAAACTAATGACGAATATTTGTCTAAATATAGGACAGCAGATGTGACTTTATACTAAATAATATTTACCTAATAGTGAATTATTTAACAAAAATATTTTTGGGGTTCCATACGCGAAAGATAAAAACGGGAAATGGGACCCTATTACTGAGACCTCGGTGTCCGTTTGTTTGTCTGTCTGTATCTCATGAAATATATTAATTAGTCGCGGATTCCATTCACAAGTCGGACAAAGTGCTATTTGTCTTTTTGAAATTATATTAGACTATAGATTTAGTAAATGTAGATAGGTATATATTATACTCAATGGTTGTCTGGGGGATAGTAACTTAACGCGCCTGATATATGGTAATAGGGTCGCCCTCTATTAAATGTTACGTAGCTGTACTAAAATTGTAAACGTCGAAACGTGATGATATGTATGTAATGTTTATAAAATAATATATTTATTATTTAGTTATCAACCTAGCGTATAAATTATCCTCCTGGCCGATATTCGGCTACAGCAGCCAGCTTCATTGGAACCAGCCAACTGTGCAGAACTTTACTTATAGTGTACAAGTGTGTCACAATACAATTGAAATTGAACCCTAGACCTCTTGCATGGCAGTACTATACACCGACCGCGCAACAGAGGCAGTCAACTCATTAATTAAATAGTATTTGTGAAAGGCATAATCTCTCTCTGTAGGCATTGTATTGAGAGTCATGTAGGGATTGTAAAGTACATAGGTACTTGTATCATACGTTTTTTTTTTTTTTTTACAATGTATTAATCACTAAAACTATGGCTAAATATGGTGTTTTAACGTAATTATTTACGTATATGGAGGCCCTTTTCCTGTCATGCGTACTAAGCCGCGCGTCTGCATCTGTACCTATGGCATTGCGTCCACTGAAAGGACATTTTGACGCCAAAGAAATTAATAACGATAAGGCTTGGTACACTGCACATATTCGGTTCGGCAATATTCATCGATGAACGAAACCATCTCACTTGTTCGGCTCGTTCCGATCGGAATCATCTGCTTATATTCCGGTTTGCCGGCTAGGTCGCGCCGCTCGCCCACGACTACGCCCGCGTGAAAAGATTTCCCTTAGTAAAAAGTATCCTATGTTAATCTAGGTTATAACTTATCTGTGTATCAAATATCAATAAATTCCGTTCAGTAGTATTTTTAATCGACTTCAAAAAAGGAGGAGGTTCTCAATTCGTCGCGATATTTTTTTGTTAAAAAGAATCAAACATTAATCATTCGGACGTACAAATTTTTGTATTTATAATATTAGTAGGAATAACTGGAAAAAGTAGGATTCCTTTTCTCTACTTAAATAGATATCTCTTGAAAGAATTGCTTTTGTGTCGCGGGTACTTTTACAAATATACAAACAACGGACACAAAGTAGACCCGAAACAACTATTTGTGGATCGCACAAACAACTGTTCCGAGTGGGAATCGAATCCACGACCTCCCATAGTACCGGCGTGCACACCATAGTAGCGGCGTGGAGACTTTTACCACTGCTTTACAGAGGCAGGCAATTAATAGGACCATGTACCTAAAATTTGTTTGTCGTCAACAGCTCATGACGGGTATTTTGCGGTCACAGATTATTATTTATTTACATTATTGAACCATATAAGAACGTTCGCTAGTTAATAGGCACTTATATATATTATAAAATTGTGATGTTAGTTAAACCCATTGTTCTAACATAATAATAAAAATAAATAATAATTGTCACTTGTTACAGCTCTAGGAAAATAATATTGTGAGGAAATTATGTGTAGTTAACACTTCCTGAAATAGTTGGTCGCAAATTCCCGCATTTAGTTGTCAGGCTGAAATAAGTAGATTCGTTTGAACATACAGCATATTACTATGAAATAAAATTAATTAGATATAATTGAACAACTCACACACGGCCATTTGATTTTAAAACTAAGCAGAGCTAGTACTACTTATAGTAACCAAATCTATACTTCTATACTAATATTATAAAATTGTAGAGTTTATTGGTTTGTTTGGTAGAACGCGTTAATCTCAGTAACTACTGGTGTGAATTAAGGAAAACAATTGGATAGCTTATTTATTGAGAAAGGCTAGGCTATATAACATTACGCTACGACCAATAGAAGCAAAGTACGAGTAAAAAATGTGCCAAAAACTGGGAAAATTACGACCCATTCTCTCTTATGTGACGCAAGCGAAGTTGCGCGGGTCAGCTAGTACAGCATATTTTGCTGCCTATTCTAGCTGTAAATAACTTAAAAAGAAAAATAATTCGATATCATTGAACAACTCACACACAGTCATTTGATTATATTATTCTAAACAGACGAGGAAGGCTATAGGCTATATAACATTACGCTACGACCAATAGAAGCAGAGTACCAGTAATTAATGTTACAAAAACTGGGAAAATTACGACCCATTCTGTCATATGTGACGCAAGCCAAGTTGCGCGGGTCAGCCTGAGGGTCAGCGCAGACCAAGAGGAGCGCAGTGGAGAGGATTTTTTAACGCACTTGAAAATCAACTTTAATGTCATTAAAATAAAGTGCATAATTGCTTGAACTTGACAAAAAATGCTCACGCGTCCTCGAGGATGCGCGGGTATCCCCGCGCGGCATCGCGTCGCCGCCGGCATCGTACGAAAAATTTCAATGTTGTTACTGAGTTTAAAGAGGGAGAACGTCATTTTTATTCTTCTTCAGCTAAAAGAGCAATTATAATCATGGCCCAGTCCACCATCGTTGACGAATTTAGCGACAAACTGGCCTGTTTAATGTAGAATGGGAACCTAGAACGCTTTCCTCGCGCAGGCTCGAGCAGTCGCGAGCATGCTCGAGCATCCGCGAGCCGTAAAGAAAATGCTCGAGACCGCGCGAGGATTATTCCGGTCTGTCTGCGCTGGGCCTAACTGAAAAAAGACAGAGACTTTTGAACAAACTCATCACACTCATTTCCCGAACAAAAAATAGAACTTGGGAATTTTCGCAGCCTTGTACACTGTAAAAAGATAAAAATAGAGTATTTATTAAACTAACAATACTTCATTTTTAACAAAATACATAAATTTATTATGCTTATTTATGTTTACCACTCATTCATCCACTATTTAACTGCTAATGCCATCTAGGCAAATTTAAAGGTACTAGTAGGACTATCTAGAATAGTAGATTCTAAACCTACTTAATAGTTCGGCTACTTGTCAATAGATGTCGCTACATTGAAATCGCTCGACTTCTTGAATTGACTGAAGACACAATTAGCGTCTGCTAGGGACCGCGTAATTCATCTGTCTATGAAAGTTCATTAAAATCACTCGGCTTAGCCTTTCTTCCAAGCTATGTTGGAGTCGGCTTCCAGTCTTCGGATGCAGCTGAAATACCAGTGTTTTACATGGAGCGACTGCCTATCTGACCTCCACAACCCAGTTACCTGGGATAACAAAATACCCTTCGGTAAGACTGGTTGTCAGACTTTCAAGCTTCTGACTACTGTTAACGACTGTCAAAGATCTTCGAAAATGACAGCCGAGACCCACAATTTAACGTGCCTTCCGAAACACGGAGGAACTCGATATGTATAAGATGGTCACCCATCCACGAATCAACCTCGGCAAGCATGGCTTAACCTCAGAGATCGATCCGCGCGGCTGTTGTTAACTAAGCCACGAGCTCATTAAAATCAACTTTGGTAAAAGAGTAACGAACATACACACAATTTACGGACTTATTGTACAAGAATATGAAGATTATGAGTCCTTATTTAATTTAATTCTCCAAATTTTGTTCAAAATATGAACCAAAATTTTACCAAAAACGTACGTCCCAATTCCTTTTCCTTTGATATGTGAAAAAGGCGAGATTGATCGTTTGTATGTATAAAAATCACGATTAAATATGTAACTATTGATTTACGAAGGTAGGCAGGCAAATTAAATACATATTATTATGTTAAATGGTTTATCAACACATTAATTCCTTTATCCCGTTAACATCGATCGAGGAAAAAGCGATTATTACAACATTTAGGTAACTATTAAAGTAAATTATTCATTAAATTTAATTATTATATTTATTATAAGTTTTGATATTTAGATATTTTAAAATATGTATACGAAAATACAATAATTTATTATTTATTATTGCCCATACTGCCGTCCAAACAAAGAGTGCAGTAAGGAACTTCGCAATGATTTCGAATAATCGGCGCCTAAAGTTTATTTTATATTTTTTTGTGTCTTCACTTTCTGCATGATCTCAATCAAAAATGTTTGTGAAACAAATTTCGGTAAATATTTCTAGTTTTATTTGAACTTTTCATTATAAGTTACTTTATGTTTAGCAAAACTAAACTCTGAATACAATAATTTACAAGAATAAATGCAGCAAGTGCGTGCGGTACTGCGCTAATCACTAGCAAAAATTGGATACTGCAAAATAAATGCAATTATTTGTATTCTACACAATATCGACAGAATGGCGATACTAAGTAAAAATGCAGTAAGTAAAAATGTTACTGCATTTAAAACTAGTGTAAACTATACACAAACTGCAGTCGGATTGCTAATGTCGAATGCAGTATGCAACATTACTGCACTTTGATGTAGGACACTGTTACAACCAATTACTTAGCAATACTATATTTTAAAAAAGCAAGTTATCTTACTGCATTACTGATTAACACTAATTGTGTGAAGGCAAAGAAAATAACGTAGGGCAAGATGCAGTAAAGTCTCTAACTGCATTTATTACTAACTATTTTGTACTGTTCAGAATACTTACTGCAGTCTGCCTTATCAAAACTACACGTTCCCATGCAGTTATCTTTACGAGGATTAAACCATCGTATAGAGCTCATTTTGGCGAATCCGAATATATAATTAAGTCATTTTACGAAAAAATGTTCCTTACTGCATTTTTTGTTTGGACGGCAGCATATTGTCCTACTGCAGGGCAAAGGCCTCCCAAATAATATAAAATACATATATGTTTGCTATTGACATCAGAAATAGGTTTGAATGACTGGCGACTGCCTATCGGATTGTCAGACCTTCAAGCTTCTGACTACTGTTAACGACTGTCAAAGATCTTTGAAAATGACAGCCGGGACAAACAATTTAACGTGCCTTCCGAAATACGGAGGAACTCGGTCTAAACTATTACCTCATAACGGAAGGAAACCCTTGTATAGCAGTGGGACAGTATACTTAGTTTTGTATATTTATTTCTTAGTACATAACCGTTTGGAAATAATATCACCTGACAGGACTGCTCATAATTTGTACCTATTTGAGTGATGATTTGTTTTACTGTACCTATGTCTCGGAAAATCTTTAGTCATTGAAATGTTTCCTGCCTATTACAGGTTGAATTTCCTTTAACTATTCATTAATAAACTGTTTTATATCCTGAGCCATCTCGTGGTCGCCGTGGACGAACTTGGTCATATACAGGATACTAGCTGACCCGCGCAACTTCGCTTGCGTTACATATGTAAGTGTTAAAAAATTTCCCCGTTTTTGTAACATTTTTCACTGGTACTCTGCTCCTATTGGTCGTACCGTGATGATGAGCCTATGGCTTTCCTCGATAACTGGGCTATCTAACACTAAAATAATTTTTCAAATCGCACCAGTAGTTCCTGAGATTAGCGCGTTCAAGCAAACAAACAAACTCTTCAGCTTTATAATATTAGTATAGACAGACGGTTGTCCAAATGATATAGACATCTGGTCTGAACTACTGCCGACGCATTCGTACCATGGAACTTAAATTAGGACTCGACGTTTTGGGTAAAAATCGCTAATTTTGTCCACCCGGTTCAGTGCAAAAAAGCCCAAGTTTAGCACTAGCCCCCGGTTTCTGAGGTACATTAAGCGATAGTTTATCTATAACTATCTTACAATTGCGTTTATTTACACTAGTTTTAACGCTATTGAATAGATAAACTACCGCTAAATGTACTCAGAAAACTCAACTACCCTATTGGGTGACACTTCGTAGTAGAAGAAAAGCGTCACGGTGACATGACGTCAGTAAACGCTTGCTCTATTTATGACTTAATAGTATATAGATAGTAGGTAAGTGACGTGTACAGCATGCGTACGACATTCCTACCTCATTGATCATTGTGACGTCACTGGCCATTGTGTCCAGTCAACTATCTAGCAAGGAAACTGCTAAATACATATTCCTGTTGTACCCGAAGATGTAGGTACAGGTGTGTAAAATACACCCGCGTTTCCGCTATTCATATATATTTTCATCTACACTAATATTATTTATTTATTTATTTATTTTAAACTTTGTATACAGAGCTGTATAAAGGCGGACTTAATGCCAGGAGCATTTTCTGCCAGTCTACCTTAGGGTGATGCAGAGATTGTTGTGAAGGTGTTTAAAAAGAGGAAGGAGAGTGAGATGAGAAAAGTGTGTAAATAAATAATAATAGATGTAGACAACATGAGTGTAAATTAATAATTATATTAAATATATACTAACATATAATTAAATATATACAAAATAATACATATACATACATATTAATTACATAAATGAAAATAACATACAATAAATATACAATAATAGGTAAATATATGAATACATATAAACTAAGCAAATTGTGACGATTCTGCAACTTTGTTCAGCAATAGATCTTTTACCTTGCTCTTGAACGTAAGACGGTTAGTGGACATCCTGATTTCAAGAGGGAGCGCATTCCATAACAGGACTGATTGGACTGGGAACGAAGAATTGACAAACCCAGAAGTGTGGGAGGGGCAGAGAAGAATAAGATTGCTTGAAGAGCGGAGATTACGATTGTGGTTATCACACAAGTATTGAAAGTAGGGAGTTAGGTAGGCTGGGGGAGTAGGGGAAGTAAGAAAAGAGAACAGAGTCGTGAGTGCACGTAAATTACGGCGCTCACGAATTGGTAGCCACCTAAGTTGAGAGCGATAAGTAGATACATGATCATACTTGCGAAGATTGAAGATAAATCGAATGCAGTTGTTAAGAAGACGGTCAAGTTTGTTGAGGAGATCTGCATTCAGGTCAAAGTAACACACATCACCATAGTCGATCAGAGGGAATATTAAGGTCTGCACAAGCATGGCTTTGGTCCTGGATGGCAGAAAGTTCTTGAGGCGATATAGAGCTCGCAGTGTGCTAGTCACTCTGCGACAAACATTGGCTATTTGGACTTTCCAGCTCAACGTTGAATCAACATAAAGACCTAAATCCCTTACTGAAGACGTCGTGTCAATAGTCCAGCCGTTAAAGACTATATTATAAAAGTGGAGAGTTTGTTTGTTTGTTTGAACGCGCTAATCTCAGCAACTACTGGTCCATTTCGAAAATTATTTCAGTGTTAGATAGCCCATTTATCGAAGAAGGCTATAGGCTGTATACCATTACGCTACGACCAATAGGAGCAGAGTACCAGTAAATATTTAACAAAAACGGCGAAAATTTTGACCCATTCTATCTAATGTGACGCAAGCGAAGTTGCGCGGGTCAGCTAATAATAAATAAATATCATTGGACAACTCACACACGGCCATTTGATTCCAAACTAAGCAGAGCTTGTATTATGGTAACCAAATAACTGATAAACAATAATGAAACGCACCAATGAAAGAAAAACATCGTGATGCCCGCCTGAGAGTTCTTTAAAACAATTCTTGAACGTATGCAAAGTCCCCAACTCGCAATTGGCCAGCGTGGTGGACTCAAGGCCTAGCCGCTCCCTCATGAGGAGACCCTTGCCCAGCAGTAGGACAGTAATGGGTTAATTTATTTTATTTTAACACGGGAATCGACCATTGATCTCTTGATGGACAGACGTAAACCCTACGCCCTAACCACAAAAGCAGATGATTCAATGCAAAATGGTGAAAGTGATGTAATTTGTTTATTACATGGCGTAAATATTTACCTTTTACCTTGTATTATGTGGCTTAATGAGGTTAATCATCTATATAATAATGACATAATCCTACTAATATTATAAATGCGTAAGTTTGTGAGAATGTACGTGTGTATATTGTATGTGTGGATGTTTGTTAGTCTTTCACGCAAATACTACTGAACCGAATACAATGATATTTAATATATAGGTAGCTGAAGACCCAGAATAACACATAGGCTACTTTTTATCCCGGAGTTCCCGAAGCGTTCGGGATTTAAACGGGAAGTTTTTCCACGCGGACGAAGTCGCGGGTCGGCCTCTAGTAATATATAATATCGGAGTGGCAATTTTCTACCAGTATCGAGCATTATATTATTTATTTATCGTATGGTTAGTGGTCAACTTAGTGTCAAAGTTATTCAAGCCGCCCGAAAGGCCTTTGATATAGCTTAACGACTGTTATCTTAGCAGATAACCACCGGGGCCGACTTTTTGCGAGCCCTCCAAAGCACGGAGACTCTCAGCTCAACTACCACTATGCGGTCATACATCTATAGAATGACCGCGCCAAGGTTACTTAACGTTAATCGTTGAGCGCAGCTACCGACCGGTGAGCGCAGCTAGCTAGTATCAATAAATTGTATGAAAAACGGATCAGTGCCCCTAGCGTGTTACAATTGAGCTATTTTGTCAAGTGACTGTCAAAGTTTCTAGACAATGTGAATCGAATCAAATAAATGTTGCTACTCAATACCAATTTGTGTGGTTTGGGATTCAAACCTTAGACGATGTGGTCAGAAGCGTCTAATCTTCTACAAGACTATGATATAACGAGAGTTTGACCTTTAAATATATCTTAAAAGATGGTTCCTATGGCAACCACTAGAGGGCACTGATACATGTTCATACAAAATATAATAGTTTATTAATCAAAAATAGTTTTTTAGTCAATAGTTTTATACATATACCTACACAAGATATAAACACACTATAAACCTATTTTAGTAAAAAAAACTACTACAATATGTTTTCTCTTTTTCATTTCGCCAAGGAGTGAAAGAAACAAAAATAAGCCATTCATAACTTCATATATTTTATGTATAAGAGGGATAACCCCTCAGCAGTTGTACGTGAAAGAAACAAGTTATATCTGAAAATAAAGTAAATAAAATAAATCAAATTATTACATATTATTTATTGTACATTATAACAATTAAAATTAAATAATTTATTTGCCATTGCAAGGATATTAAACTAAATAATACATTATTTCTAAAAATAAACGAAATATTTCAATATTTCCAATCAATTGTAAGCGTTCTTGATTAATATAAAACCACAAAATCGAGTTTAATTTTAACCTATTGTGTAGAAACTTATTGATATATTATAACTAATTATATTATTAGTATCATGTATTATGACCGAATTCAAGAAACTCATGGCTTTTTCTTTTTGATTTAATGTGTACAGTTAATAAATAATACAGTTAATATTATACAAAAATAATATATCGCACTAATAACACAATAGTGCTGTAATTCAAAGTACAACTTTTATCAGAATCGACGAATAACTTGTTTATTACTCCCTATATATTATATTATTTATTATGGGTACAAAGACTAGCACGTAGATAGAATTCCGACATAAAACACAAAGTATTCTCGCAAAATATGGCTGCTAATTTTTTATTGTAATAGTCGTTTATTCCTTTTCATATTAGGTCGGGGTCTTTTCGCATTATAGTTTGTATGAACTTGTAATAAAATCTCTTTGGCTTCAAGAATCACAAATGAGTACACGGTTCATTAGGTTTCTTTCTGTGAGCTCGTGAGGTACCCAAATATCGAGTTTTTTTGTGTAGAAAACAGATTTTATTACAAGTTCATACATACTATAATACGAAAAGACTTTTTCCGCGACCTAATATTTCAGTGTGCGTTAAATGTCATCGGCTGAGTTTGGCGATAGCCATCTTCAATGAAATACTATGGTGCATACACCAGTATTCGTATCACGTTTTTCAGTTAACAACTAGTGTATATCAAATTGAGGGTCACTGTTCAGTACATTGCTGCTTTGATGTAACGTGTTAATCACTATAATCTAACGGAGAAAACAATGTACAGCTTAGTGGCTTTCAAATAGTTGTCAACTTATGAAACCTCCAGATAGCCACAGAAAATTTCTTGACTGAAGAAATCGGGATCATTCCTTTAATTTGACACGGGATTCGAACTCGAGACGTTGCTCTCTTTTCACACTTTCATTATTTGTAGTCTATGTGTATGTGTTACATAATTATATAATTTTCTTATAAGTATTTATCCCGAAGTTTGAAGTAAAATATTCCATTATTTCAATGAAACAGTCGAATTTGGACATTTTCTTACTAACTCTTCTTTAGCAGCTGATCAGTAGTCGTAACTAGAACAAACAATTTAATATTAAATAAATTAAATCAAATATCATAGGACAACTCACATGATTCCAAACTAAGCAGAGCTTGTACTATGGTAACCAAATAACTGATAAATATACTTATATCCTTCTAAATACTTATTTATATAGATGCATTGTCAAGCAGGCTCAGAACAGATACTCGTACTCATCACACAAATTTTTGTCCCAGGTGGGATTCGAACCCACCACACGCGGCGATACGGTTATTGCGACGAGGTGATCAGGTTAACTACTGCGCCGAACGTGCAATTATTATTATATAACTAATTTAGTATACGGAATCAACGCACAGCCGAAACTAGTACCAGCGTAGAAATTTGTATGAATATTCCTTAGGAAGTGTAGAGAGGCACTAAGAGATGATTGTTGGAGATTCCACCTCGCAGGGGCTGACATTTCACGCAAGTAAAATCGAGAGCGGAAAATTTATGTAATCTAAATCTAAAATAATAAATCCCACTAATATCATAAACTATATAGCTGACCCGCGTAACTTCGCTTGCGTCACATAAGAGAATCGTAATTTTCCCCGTTTTTGTAACATTTTTCACTGGTACTCTGATCCTATTGGTCGTAGCGTAATGATATATAGCATATAGCCTTCCTCGATAAATGGGCTATCTAACACTGAAAGAATTTTTCAAATCGGACCGTTAGTTCCCAAGATTAGCGCGTTCAAACAAACAAACAAACAAACAAACTCTTCAGCTTTATAATATTATAGTATATAGTATTATAGTATAGATGCGAAAGTTTGTGAGCATGTATGTATGGATGTTTGTTACTCTTTCACGCAAACACTACTGAAATTTGATATGTAGGTAGCTGAAGACCCAGAATAACACATGGGCTACTTTTTTCTCGGAGTTCCCAAGAGGATCGGGATTTACACGGGAAGGGTTTTCACGCGGATGAAGTCGCGGGCGGCCTCTAGTTGCTAAGTGCAAAACTCAAGAACGGTTCAAATAATTAGACTTATTGATTTTCTAAAATTGTCTTTCAGTGACGGGGAAGGTTTTTATATAGAGAAAAGCAAAAGAAAATTCGTGAGCAATGCTGTCTGCTTGTCTCATATATAAAAATGAATCGCCAAATGTGTTGCTAATCGCAAAATCTCGAGAGCAGTTGAATCGATTTCTTTTTGTTATATTTTTTATTTATATTATATTTAATATTCATATTTACTTTTTATTTTATTTTATATAAGACATGTCGTACCTGTATCTATATCGCACACAGTAGCCATGGAAGTAGTGCCTTACATATATATAGCCGTGGGGGCAGTTGCTTGTCCTCCACTGGTTCCCAGTAAACCTTCCCATAACATCAGAAACACACAAACAAATAAACAATATCACTATTAAATATTTCATCGTTTTGACAAACTAGCGACGACTGCCTCGCACTAATTACGATCAACTAATTTACGACGAGGAAGGATATTCAATATAATAAATGTATATGTTATAATATGTATATATATATATTGTTATATTATAAACCGACAACTTTGTAAAGCCTTCAGTATGTATGATTTATCTGTATTAGAAATATAAATGGCTGGCCCATGTAACTACGCTTGCGTCACATAAGAGAGAATGGGTCATAAGATTCCCCGTTCTTGTAACTACACTTTACTGGTACTTTACTCCTATTGGTCAATGTTATATAGCCTACAGCCTGCCTCAGTAAATAGGCTATCCAAAACTACTTTTTTTTTCAATTCGCACTAGTCGTTCCTGAGATTAGAGTGTTTACAAACAAGCTCTACAATTTTATAATATTAGTATAGATTCTATGAGCTTTCAAAATTAAATACAGCAGATATTTTACATCTACTAAATATTAAAATATCTGCTGTATAAGTCAGCGGGTAATGGATTTTCAAAATTCAGCATTTTGTATACGTTCGCTATTCTTGCCAACTTAATAAGCTAAGTTGTTGTATTTAATTGCAATGAAATTTTAAAGACGGTGGCTAACAGGATCTCATCCCCACTGAGCACGAGTATTTGTTTTGAGCCTGGTTCTTAATGTTATATAAGTATGTATTTAGAAGTGTATAAGTACGTTTATCAGATTTGGTTACCGTAGTACAAGCTTAGTTAGGAATCAAATGACCGTATGTAAAAAAAATATGTATAAAAAATATTTTTCTTATACGATTTTTTTCTTTATCGGGTTTACCAAATAACTGTTATCAGAAAAAATCTATTATATTATTAGAGTGAGTAAGTCACCTGTATTTAATTGTAATACCTCAAGGCTGTGTTAAACAATTGAAAGGTAGTTGACTCAGAAAACGGTGACTCATGACTCATACATTTTTAAGCTATTGTTAAACCAAGGTACTCATAGCCAGTTGCGCTCACTGTTCGGTAAACGATCTGTGGGTTAAGCAACCGTTGGCGCGGTCATTCTATAGATGGGTGACCTAGTGGTATTGGAACTGAGCGTCCCCGTGCTTCGGAGGACACGTAAATAGTCGGTCCCGGTTGATGTCAATTAAGATAACAGTCGTTAAGCCATGTCAAATGCCTTGGATGGCTTGAACATCTTTGACACTAGGTTGACCACTAATCATACGAGTATACCTAAATATTGCACCTACACATATGGGTGCCATTATGAAAAATATTAGCACGGTTTCTATGTAACTGGTTGTAAATTTATTGCTAGTTCTTTTCGTTAGGCTCTAAGATGATTTCCGAGAGTTGTATTCGGTAATTAAAACGACTATCTTAAGTATGGACATTTAAATGATTAGTAATATTCAGATGATCAGTCGTTTTTTACATATTCGTTAAGTGCGAGTGGGTTACAGTTATCAAAGTACCTCTATTAAAATCCGGCCAGACATATTTTCCTGAAAGAGTAACAAACATACAAACATATATAAATTCATACTTACAAACTTTCGTTATCCATACTATCCATACTAATATTATAAATGCGAAAGTAACTATCTCTGTCTGTTACTCAATCACGCCTAAACTACTGAACAAATTTGCATGAAATTTGTTATGGAGATATTTTGATACCCGAGAAAGGACATAGGCTAGTTTTTACCGCGGGAAAATGACGCATTCCCATGGGAAAATTCAGGTGGCGGATAAAGTCGCGGGTAAAAGCTAGTTTATAATATAAATAGGATTGGTTTTCACAACATGATTAGTTTCCCCATTTATCTCTGAAACACGTCATTATTTCAATTATCTAAATATATTATACTAGCCGACCCGCGCAACTTCGCTTGCGTCGCCTAAGAGAATGGGTCAAAATTTTCCCCGTTTTTGTAACATTTTTCGTTGCTTCTCCGCTCCTTATGACCGTAGCGTGATGTTAGATAGCCTATAGCCTTCCTCGATAAATGGGCTATCTAACACTGAAAGAATTTTTCAAATCGGACCAGTAGTTCCTGAGATTAGCGCGTTCAAACAAACAAACAAACAAACAATCAAACAAACAAACAAACTCTTCAGCTTTATTATATTAGTATAGATTTAACACGATTACGCGCATTTCTTATCATTAAATTATGAAAACAGTGTGTTTATTTAAAATAATGTTAGTATGCGTAAATACCCTTTCGTAGTATCGGGAATTTCTCATTCATGAACTTGTATGATAACCTTTCATTCATTATTATCTTACATACATACATACATTACATCAAAGCCGTTGCCACATACTAGTCTCATGACTAACATTTTGACCTGGCCTATATTCGGCTACGGCCAGTTTCATTGAAATCAGCCAACTGTATAAGACTTTGTTTATAGTGTCCGAGTTTGAGCACAATACACAGGTACACTCTCTATTCTTTTACTCTCATAGTACGGTGGGACGGCTAAACCGACACGACAAGTGTATGGTCAGGAGCAGAACCGACGGCTTAACGTGCTCTTTAAAGTACGTATGTGAAGGTCTCGCCTTCGAATACGGGGTCGGGTTTAACAGATTGCCTAGAGTTAGGAGGTCTTTGTCCGTGCCTTGTAGAGCAAGTAAAGATATCGGTCCTGCGCTAGTGAAACTTACTGGTCGTGTCGGTTATCCGTCCTACCGGGATGTGAGAGTAAGGGAGTAGAGAGTGTACCTGTGTATTGTGCACACACTTGGACACTGTAAACAAAGTCTTATTCAGTTGGCTGATGTCAATAAAACTGACTGTTTTAGCCAAGTATCAACAAGAAGTGTATTTTTATTACTAGTTTCTAGTACACACATCTATACTTATATTATAAAGCTGAAGAGTTTGTTTGTTTGTTTGAACGCGCTAATCTCAGGAACTACTGGTCCGATTTCAAAAAATATTTCACTGTTAGATAGCCCATTTATCGAGATATATCATCACGCTACGACCAATAGGAGCAGAGTACCAATAAAAAATGTTACAAAAACGGGGACAAATTTCACCCATTCTCTCTAATGTGACGCAAGCGAAGTTGCGCGGGTCAGTTAGTCTTTTCTAAAAGTCATTGGTTTATTACTTTGGGATCCTACCCTCATCCACGTCTGCATGAAGAAAAACAACGATCATTCTATTTTATTCATTTCTTTTAAATTTCTCTTAAATTAATTGCGAAATGATCTTTTTAATTAATTCAATATTTATGAAACTAACGGTAAGTTCCCACGCATCAGAAAATGTTTTCATCACATTATAATTTTAATTGCGTACATAATAATTTGCGTATATTACACGCGACTATTCTAGGTTAATAACCCTATACGAACTCTTGATAAAATTCCGTCGAATTGAGAACCTACTCCTTTCGAAAAAGTCAGTTTAAACTTAATTTGATTTTCTGCAATACTCACTTGCCTGTTGGAGGAGTTCGTAACTAAGTACAACAGTCCCGTGAACTTTAGATCTTACAGATTAAGCTCAATTACCGAGGTTGTTCTATGGATGGGTGACCATATTATACACATATCGAGTAACTCCGTGCTTTATAAGGCCCGATAATTTGTGGGTCCCTTTGGGTAGGTATCTTTGATAGTCGTTAACAGTAGTCAGAAGCTTGAAAGTCTGACAAACAGTTTTACCGAGGGGTACCGCGTTATAACCCAGGTTACTGGGTTGTGAAAGTCCGATAGGTAATCGCTCCATGTAACACACTGGTATTCAGCTGCATCCGGTGAGACTGGAAGCCGACTCACACACGGCATACTCACGTGTAAATGAGTAGTAAATAAATATATTAAATTTAGTTTATAGACTTTTGTGATATTTACTCAAAATAAAATTACTTTTCCTCTTTTTTTGTACAATGTATCTATACTAATATTATAAAGCTGAAGAGTTTGTTTGTTTGTTTGTTTGTTTGTTTGAACGCGCTAATCTCAGGAACTACCGGTCCGATTTGAAAAATTCTTTCAGTGTTAGATAGCCCATTTATCGAGGAAGGTTATAGGCTATATATCATTACGCTACGACCAATAGAAGCAGAGTACCAGTAAAAAATGTTACAAAAACGGGGAAAATTTTGACTCATTCTCTCTTATATGACGCAAGCGAAGTTGCGCGGGTCAGCTATGTATCATAATACGTTCAACAGTTTTAGTGATAAGGAATAACAAACATCCACGCATACCTTCACTCTTGTTAGTAGGGCAATGCGGGCAGTTGAATTAAACATGCAGTTATTTGCAACGATAAGTATTAATGAGTAACATTTGAAAAATTACTTTGTTTTTGCTTTTTGACGAAATACGGGCTTTTAAATATTATTATTAGGAATGTTGCTAAATGCACGTTCTTTGTGTAAAGTACGTGACTATTATCATAATAATATACTGATAAGGTCTATGACCTCTATTCCCTAACTCTGGGCTCTGGGAAATTCTCAAGAAAAGATTAGGAAAGAGTTTTTGGCCCGACCCAGGGTTCGAACCCGAGACCTCTTGCGCGGCAGTCGCATACACTAACGACCGTCATCATCATGTAATATTAAATAATAATAATGTCCTCCTAGCCGATATACGATGGTCAGTTTCATTGAAACTGGCCATTTGTGCAGGAATTTGTTTATAGTATCCAAGTATTAGCACAATACACAGGTACATTCTCTATTCCTTTACTCTCATAGTCCAGTGGGACGGTTAAGCTGATACGACTAGTAAAAGGTCAGGCGCACGCTCTCCAAGGCACGGAGGTCTATATTCTATTTCGACAATTAGGGTGCCTGTCCACTGAAATTTAGTTATAACAGACAACTCATGACTAAGAACTGCTCTTATGTTACGGAGACTTTTCAATATACAGACAACGGATACAAAGTACAACCAGACCCGTAACAACTACTTGTGGATTGCACAAATTTTAATAATTGTACCGTGTGGGAATTGAACCCGAACAACGCAATGTTAGTGGCATGGCGATTTAACCACTACGCCACGGACGCAGTCAAAATATAATGATGAGTTAAAAATTCTTAGGATTTTGATATTTAAATGAATACAAATGCATTTATTAAAAAAATATATTTATTATTTAATTAGCAAATTAATAATAACGTTTATACAAAGGAACTACTCACAATACTGTCCCACTACTGGGCAAAAATACTCTCTCAATATGAGACTAATTACAATTAGTCCAGCACAGTGGACAAAATGTGGGCTAACTGTTTATCAAACTTACTCCACCATTACATAGGTTTTTAAGCAGTAAATAAATTTACTATAGCCAAAAATATATCATGACTTTAAAATGTTCACGTTGCATGTTTATTTTATAATATAATATAGGAATTAATGCGATCAGAAATTTTACTTCGAAATACCTGGCTCTTTTTCCAACTATGTTGGAGTCCGCTTCCAGTCTTATCGGATGCAGCTGAATACCAGTATTTTACATGGAGCGACTGCCTGCCTGACCTCCACAACCCAGTTACCTGGGTTATAACACGATACCTATAAGGTAATATGTGTGACCGCGTAAATTCCCGTATTCTATTATATAACAAAAATACATAACTGAATACAATCTACAGATCTTAAATTGCGATTAATAATCTAACCCTCTTATTCATAAACACACTATAAACCTATTTTAGTTAAACAACTACTAAAATATGTTTTCTCTCTTTCATTTCCTTAAGAGTGAAAGAAACAAAACACTTTATAAGCCTTTCATAACTTCATATATTTTTATGAATAAGAGGGCAAATAGTGACATAGGATTTTTCTATTCATTTACACAATAAATAAGTTAAAACTATTAGTATATAATACTAAACACATCACATTACATCAATACTATAGATAGTTGTTACAGTGTAATGTGTGGAGACCTTTACTAGGTGCAGTGCGAATAAGGCATACTACACACATATTCGGTGCGGCATATAATTAGCTTAGCCAGGCGGCATAACCGGAGTGTAAATGAATGTTTTGGAAATATGCCGCTCGACATCACCGATTCGGTTTTTTTCAATAAATACTGGCGAACCGAACATGCCGATCCGAATACGTCTGCGAGAATTCCAATACATTGTGCGGTGCCGTTTTTTTTTGGTCTGATTAAATGTTATTAATGATATTAAAATATTAACTAACAATTTTTATAACATTAAAATTGAAGGGAATAATAAATCTACTTAATTTATTTAGTGTCTCCTCCCGGAATTAGGAAGGAATTTTTATTAAATATTAATCGGTGCTTATTACCTAGAGCTGCCATATATTCTATATAATATTAAATTTATTAATATAGCAAGATAACTGCCTCTAAGTGTCATAAAAATCCCACTGTTGGGCAAATATTATCTCCATTACGAAATTCCTATCAAAAAATCACATTTTCCAAGTAAATAAATATTCCATACAAATATTCATATTGACATAGTCTTACATGTAGAAAAAATCCATGAGTTTGATTTCATGATTTCCATATTTTTCTTAATTGTAAAATAGCTTCATTTTTCAGGCTTCATGTTTTATAAATAACTATTTGATTTTCTTGTTCGTGTTTTTTTCCATTGCTCTTAAACGGCTTGACCGATTTTGATGCTTAAGCGTATATTTGAGTTGCAAGGTTGGTTTTTACAAAAAGATCCAGTAGGTGGCGCTGATTTGCGGATCGTGACTTCTGCCTTGTGCCCCATGCTTAGTAGTCGTAGTAGTCATCAGGACTGTAACAAAAATAATACACATTTTTATTTTTTGTATTTAAACGAGTGGTATAAGGTGGTCCCACGCAAATGGTCGTAGGTTCGAACCCGAGGCAACACACCAATGAATTGTGTATTCGAAATAATTATCACTTGTTCCAACGGTGAAAAAAAAAAAACATCGTGATGCAACCTTGCATGCCTGAGAGTTCTTTAGAACAGTTCTTGAAGATATGCAAAGTCCCCAACCCGCAATTGGCCAGCGTGGTGGATTCAAGATCTAACTCCTTCCTCATTACGGGAGAAGACACTTGCCCAGCAGTGGGACAGTAATGGGTTTATTGGAAAAGATTATTATTTAGCGATTTTTTATAAATTATTTTAGAATATTGTTCAGTAGTAGCTCGGAGTTTGGAAACGGTATATGGCAAAAGACTCGCCCGTTATTACATGGGATTAACATTGTTTATGGCGAAACGAGGGTTTTTTACGTCTCTGTTAACACCTTGTGGTATAACAGGCGTGATAAAATGTATGTATTAGTTTTTCTCTTATTCATACTATTACAATTTCAGACATACGTAATGATAAATTTCTTGTGTCTTCAAACAACTGAATAAATATTTATTTCGTTCTGTTGTCACGACAGCCACTATTTTATATTATGGTTATGCTATGTTATTTCAAAATAGCTTGAATAATCTTCATGTATTTCAAAGCCAATATTTAAAACTCATCTGAGAATTTAAGTGGTGCCTACGCACTACATATTATTGTGTTATCTTATAAGTAAATATCAATGGGCAAGTCACACACGGCCATTTGATTACAAACTAAGCAGAGCTTGTACTATGGTAGCCAAATAACTGATAAACATATACCTATACTAAGTTACAGTCAACTTGGGTAACTTTGAATCATTTGGGTAACATTGAACGTGGGAATTTGAACTAGTTTCGATTATATTATTTTTTTATATGAAACCAACACAGTTGATAAAGATTTATTTTAGTTTTGCAAACTTTTATCAATTGTGTACCCAGGTTGACTGTATATTAACATAATATGTATATACAAGAACTCTCAGGCATGCAAGGTTGTACCACGATGTTTTCACCGTTAGAAGAAGTCGCACTAATAATTATTATTATTGTATTATACAATAGTGCTGTAACTCAAAATACAACTGCTACAATCTACGAATAACTTGTTTATAACTCCCTATTATGGGTACAAAAAAAAACTAAATGCTCTTTGTGTTTTAAAAATGAAATAGGAGTTTATTTTTGTTACAAATAAATAACAAAAATATGGTATGGTTGTAGTTAAGTCTATTTGAAGTTTTGGCGACGTATTTTGAATTTTAATTTTTTTTAAAAAAAAGACAACTCCCGCATTAAGAATTGCTCTTGTAACGCGGGGAGTTTTACAAACATACATACAACGGATACAAAGCACAACCAGACTCGAAACAATTATTTGTGGACCGCACAAATAATGGGAATCGAACCCACGACCTCCCGACGCATGGTGACCTAAACCACTGCGCCACGGGGGCAGTCAATTACTACACTGTTGTTATTATTAGTGCGAAGTGATATTATTTCTAATACACATAAATGTAAAATAATATAAATGTAGTCTTACCGAACGCACAATCCTTTATGGTACACGAACCCATGGGGGCAATTTGAGGTTGTAAAACCGTTTGATATCGCCGCAGCTATTATACACAGCAGTAGAAATCGAAAGTCAACACGCTTCAGTAATTCAAACATTTTGAAAGGCAAACGCGACTGGCTCGAACGGTTTTAAGAATGAACTGAGTCGCTAAATGCGTACTCTGACTTTATAGCAGGCCGTATTACGTCACACTGCCTCCGTGGCACAGTGGTTTAGGTTTTATCGCCACGCCGATACCACTGCAACGCGAGGTCTTGGGTTCGATTCCCACACGGAGCAATTATTTGTGCAATCCACAAATAATTGTTTCGGGTCTGGTTGTGCTTTGTGTCCGTTGTTTGTATGTTTGTAAAAAGTCACCGCGACACAAGAGCAATTCTTAGCGCGGGAGTTGTCTTTTTTAGAAAAACAAAAACAAAAAAACAAAAACACGTTTGTTTATACTACAATATGTACAAGATTTTTTTTTATGTACATATAGATTTGCAAGGAATACCCGATTGATGTAGATAAGCGAGAGTTAGCAAACTAGTTCACTCAATTGTAATTTTTTAAGCCTTCGCTTGTATTTTTCGGAGGACGCAATTGTATTTTTCAATGGTTAAAGGGGTAAACTAACCTGCACTTGGCCAGCGTGGTGGACTAGGCCTAACCCCTCCCCCGTGTGGGAGGAAACCCATAAAAGGGGGGATTAGGAGGGATTAGTATAAGCTTAAGTTCAAGAATGTGGGGTCGTCCCCCGACCAAATATTTCCGTGTTGGCAGCCGGGGGACAAAGGTGGTGACCCCACAAATATATAAAATTGCATCCTCTGTAAAACGCAACCTAAAATGTAAATTTTCAACAAACTAAAGTATTTCAGTTTCAAATGCTTGTCAAAGCTATATACGCTTGTTATTCTTTGAAGCCATGACTATAAAAATAATACAAAACTAAGTTTCCAGTCTCGTTAGACGGATAAATTCCAAAACTACTAGACGTATTTTGATGTGATTTCAACTAATAGATAGCGTGATTCATCTAATCTGCTGTCCCAAGTGCGAGTCGGATTCGTACACGAAAGATTCCGTATTATTAGATATCTATAAAAAAATAACAAAAACAACTTTTGTTGTATAGGCTCCAAAAAAATTAATTTAATCCGTTTTTTTTATAGCAGCAATAGACATACGTTTCTGAAAATTTCAAAACTGAAATTTTTCTACCTATAATTATCTATCTCGTGAGATGCACTCGATGGCAAACAGAAAGGCAACAAAGCATTAGTAGTTAATAGAGTCCATTTTTACCTTTTTACGATATTATAAGGTACCTATATAATAACTATAGTAAAGGTATAATTACCAAAGCTCCGTAGCTCTTTTAAGCATGGAAGATAAAGATCTGGTATAATTTTTGGGATCACAGCAAGTGATTTTGTCTCTACCTAACTCCATGGGAATAAACGTGATTTATTTAATCAAGTATAATTGGTGAGCAGTGATAGCCGAGTGGTATAAGTTGACACCTCCTACGCAAGTGGTCGCAGGTTCGAACCCGAGGCAACACACCAATGACTTTTCGAAGTTATGTGTGTATTAGAAATAATTGTCACGTGCTCCAACGGTGAAGGAAAACATCGTGAGGAAACCTTGCATGCCTAAAAATTTGTTTAATACATTTATTGAGGGCATGCAAAGTCCCCAACCCGCACTTGGCCAGCGTGGTGGACTCAAGGCCTAACCCCTCCCTCATTACGGGAGGAGACCCTTGCCCAGCAGTGGGACAGTAATGGGTTAAATTTATTTAAATTTATTTTATAATTGGTGAAGAGTTTAAAAATAACGAGTTTTCAGCATACACTTCTTCGACAAAAATACTTTTATTTATTCTACACTGACGTATATTTTTGAACTATGCGAAATTTACCCATACTATGTAATTAAGGTGCTCCTAGCCAGTCACGCTTATATCGTACGGTAAACAATTAGTCGGTTAAATAGCATTCTTAAGTAAGTACATTACATAGATAAACGCTTAGTAATATTTAAATTATGTGAGAATCCCTTTGATAGGTAGTTTAAAAATTAGCTGAGCCTCTCCGTGCATTGGAGGGCACGTTAAAAATTGGTCTTTTAGGTTACAGTCAGTAATATTAATAGGAATTGAACAATTTTGACACAAACTTGATCAATGTCACTAAATATTTCAAAGCAAAGTTGCATGTCAGATAAACTCATAACCTGCTGATCCAATTTTGATGCGGCTTTCATCAATAGATAGAGCGATTTTTGAAGAAGGTTGCACTGTATGATTTGTTAATGTTAACCCGGTGTAACTGGGAAAAAACAGGGTGAAACTGGGGCGGGTTGCTAAACTTAACCTGCTAGTGATAAATAATTTAATATAGGTAATATAGTGTTTAAGGAAAGTAGAAAATGTATTCCTGAAAGGATATTATATGTCATCGTTTGTAAAGCCCGTTTGCGACAAAGGAATTCCTGATATACAAAAGAGAGTCACTGACGACTGTGTGGTTAAAATGGTCAGCTTACCAACCGAGGGTCCTGGGTTCAAACTTTTATTACCAATAAAGGTGTTTGGCAGGCAATTGTCCAAAAATAAGGGCATGTGGTTTGAACTGTCGCCCACAATTGGGCATCAATCGACTTACTGTTTCGAAGGTATGAGATACTTTAAACCGTGACTTGCCAACCTTTCTTTTTACTTTCCTTCTTTTTACTGGAAATTTATATGAATAATATGTTTTTGTTATTAATTATTTGTTTTTGGACTCTACCCCTCTTTACGAAATGCTTCACCGCCCACTATGGGGCAGTGTAGCCCGCATTAGAAACCGATGAACTAATATATAAGGTTAAAATGATTGTTTTTGTTCCAGATCAACCGGCCGTTCAAATCAGTGCTTAAGGTAAGTTGAAGACTACTATCCTAACTATTTTAGTACCTTAATTATTTATGCCGATCTGTGTGAACCGAGTGTACACTTGCGTGTAAAGATGCCGACCGATTTTTTCACGCCAATGCTAATATTTCGGGTCGAATATTTATATTAGAAAACCAATAGCAATGCTTAAAATTAAACAGTTATTTTAAACGACATACAGCTAATATTTATATACAACGGTTCTTGTTTTTAAAACGATTATAAGGTTAACGTATTTTTACTATAAGTGCACGACATTGAAAAAGTAGTTTTTTGAGTTAAAAATAGATATGCACTACGTATTTTTTGAGGTGAATGACTTTAAGAAGCCTGGTGACTAAAGTGCACTTATAGAATTACGTCCAGAAGCTGTTGAGTTTTTTTTTTATAAAGTTTTATTAAGTCCCGAACCCGCACTTGGCCAGCGTGGTGGTCTCAAGGCCTTACCCCTCTCTCGTTTGGGAGGAGACCCTTGCCCTTCTTTTTACCCATTACTGTGCCAGTGGGACAGTAATTAAATTAACAAAATATTTAAATCTTGATTTTCCGAGCCTCGGAGAGCACGTAAAGCTGACACTCAGGCCTGACTACTCATCAGTCATGTGTCTTATCCCACTGGGCTATGAGAGTGAGGAATAGAGAGTGTACCTGTGTATTGTGCACACATGAGCGATACTTTAAAGTTCTGTACAGTAAGCTAGTTGCACTCACCGGTCGGTAAACGATCAGTGGGTTAAGCAACCGTGGCGCGGACATTCCATAGATGGGTGGCCGCATAGTAGTATTTGAACTGAGCGTCTCCGTGCTTCGGAGGGCATGTAAAAAGTCGGTCCCGGTTGTTATCAATAAAATAACAGTCGTTAAGCCATGTCAAAGGCCTTCGGGCGGCTTGAACAACTTTGACACTAGGTTGACCACTGACCATACGAAAAATGAAATGAAGTTGGTTGGTTTTGATAAAATTGGCCTATGTTGCCGAATATAGGCCAGGGGAACATTATTATTACATTATTAATATACCCATTTAGCTTGGTTTTGCCCGCGACTTCCGCCATCTGATTTCTTAGTATAAAAAGTTTCCTTCACGTTAATCAAGGTTACAAACTATCAGTCTACCAAAATTCATCGAAATCCATTCAGTAGTTTATGTGTGAAAGAGTTATAAACATTTTCATGCATGTTTTATATACGTATGTGTCATAGTAGTTTAAGATAATTTGAATGACGCTTCATTTACGTGATGTATTAGTCATTATTTTAATTACTGTGTCATTTTCCAACATATTGGTCATTAAATTTTATAATATAATACAGGAATTATCGCGAACACGCATTTTACCTTAGAATGTCTGGCGTTTCAGCGCCACGGCGAGTGCAACCTGCACTGAAACGTTAGGCATTTCAAGGTAAATACGTTTTTGCGTTAATTTAGCTAGTTGCGCTCACCGGTCGGTAAACGATCTGTGGGTTAATTAACCCTTGGCGCGGTCATTCCATAGATGGGTGACCGCATAGTGGTATTTGAACTGAGCGTCTCCGTGCTTCGGAGGGAACATAAAAAGTCGGTCCCGGTTGTTGTCAGTTAAGATCACAGTCGTTAAGCCATGTCAAAGGCCTTTCGGGCTGCTTGAACAACTTTGACACTAGGTTGACCAAGTAACCATACGACAAACAAACAAACAGTTTGAATATTTCTCAACAGTAGCACGGAGTTTTGGTTACGCACCTATGGCTATAGCCTCGCCCCAATAGCGTAGGTGCATAGGTGCAAAGGTGCATAGGTGCATAGGTGCATAGGTGCATAGGTGCATAGGTGCATAGGTGCATAGGTGCATAGATGCATAGGTGCATAGGTGCATAGGTGCATAGGTGCATAGGTGCATAGGTGCATAAGTGCATAGGTGCATAGGTGCATAGATGCATAGATGCATAGATGCATAGATGCATAGATGCATAGATGCATAGATGCATAGATGCATAGATGCATAGGTGCATAGGTGCATAGATGCATAGGTGCATAGGTGCCTAGGTGCATAGTTGCATAGGCGGCAGAATTATCACACACACCTCTGCCTACATTTCCGGGTATAACAGTTGTTATGAATGAATGATAACTGAAATTCATGGTAGTCGGTGACGATTTGAGCAAAGTTCATTATGCAAAGGTCATTGATATGTAAATACAATATAATGTACAATAAATGCAAATGCTGGTGTAAATACATTATAATTATTATTAACTATTCATGTAAATGACTCACTTTGTGTGCCAAGTAGTTGCTATGTGTTCCAAAACCATAGCTTATTTTTTATTAATTAAATGTTCAAAGCAACACACCAATAATATTTCGAATTTATGTGTGTATTACAAATAATTACATTATCACCTGTTCCAACGGTGAAGGAGAACATCGTGAGACAACCTTCCATGCCTGAGAGTTCTTTAGAACAGTTCTTGAAGGTATGCAAAGTCCCCAACCTATTGGCCAGCGTGGAGGACTCAAAACCCTGCCTTACACATTAGACGCGTGGTCCATGCCATTTTCACGTTAATTAAATTTGAAAGTGTCAAAGTGAGTGAGTTGTTCAATAATATTTATTATTAAAAAATGCACGTTTGGCGCAGTGATTAAAGTGGTCACTTCGCTGCAATAACCGTACGGCCGCGTGTGGTTGGTTCAAATCCCATCCATGATGTTTGTGTGATGAGTATCTGTTCTGAGCCTGGTAGTCGATGTATCCATATAAGTATGTATTTAGAAGTATATAAATATGTTTATCAGTTATTTGGTTACCATAGTACAAGCTTTGCTTAGTTTGGAATCAAATGTCCGTGTGTGAGTTGTCCAATGATGACGATATGATGAGAAGTGGCCCTTAAATGTTTTTAAAGGACATTGCACCCTTTCTAAATGCGTATACACGACATTTCTTTTTGTACCCAACTTTTTTTACATGATATCACGATTGAGTTCGTGGTATACATTTAAATAAAACGGTGATATCTTGGACTTTAAAGGTTGCTTACCTCATAACTTGCTGAGCTTTAATATTAATATCATAGAGGCCAAAGTCTGTCTGTCTGTGTCTGTTATACTTTCACGACTGGACCTATATGGTATTCTAAGTACATGCCTGAATTACTAAGTATTTAAAAAAACTATGAATGATAAATTGGGGGATGAAAGGTTTGATTCCCACACGGAACAATTATTTGTGCGATCCACAAATAATTGTTTCGTGTCTGGTTGTGCTTTATGTCCGCTGTTTTTATGTTTGTAAAAGTCACCGCGACACAAGAGCAATTCTTAGTGCGGAAGTTGTCTTTAAAAAAGAAAAATAAAGAAAGAATGATACATGCAGTGTCGCGTCGGTTATCCGTCGCACCGGGCTATGAGAGTAAGGAAATTAGGACACTATAAACAATAATAATTTTTGTTAATTATTTCTAGTTTACTTTAGTTTAATGTTATAAGTTAGTTAAAAAATACTGTTTAAAACGGATGTAACCTAATTAAATAAATAATAAATAAGGACACTATAAACCTGCCCAGTTGGCTGGTTTCAATGAAATGGGTTTCCGTAGACGAATATTGCTTAGGAGGACATTTAGTAGATGTAATATTATAATGTAACGGGTCTTAAACGCGACGTTTCGATCGAATTACATCGACCGTGGTCACGGGCTGACTAACTGGCGTTTAATACCCGTTACATTGTAATATTATGTGTACAAGTCGCGAGAGTTGAAAATCGTTAATTACTCTCAATATGCTTCCAATACTATGTGATGTCCTGGCATTAGTACCTTGATTGAATTTTGAATTATTTTATAACATGTAAATGAACCAATAAATTTTACTTAAATGAATATTTTTTTTTTGCTTGGCTTAAGTATTTGTCATTGAGATAGCGGAAGCTTTTTTAAATATAGACAAACTTTTATAAAAATGCAACAAATAAGGCTTAGAAGCTGATTTAAAAAAACAAAGTTTAGCGTAGAAGAAGTGAATGGAAATTTGTCATCAAACCGTGTGAATCAGCTAATGATGAATACAAATAGCAGAATTATAATAAAATTATATTTTATCGATATTTGGAAGTCTAGAAACAACACGATTACTGGTATCGGGAATATTTTCTTCCAAGAAAATTACTTTTGTAGAATATTTTAAAATCTTATTCATATAGTATGACGTCTTTACATAGTTTAAATATAATCATGTGTACATATTCGTGCCGTAATTGTTTTCTCGTTTGCCAAGTTTGTAAAGAAAATATTTACTGAATGTATACTGAATTCTATTTTTGTGAGCAACTGACGTCAAAACGTGCACCAAAAATAACAAACAAAATATATCTTTATATAAGTACTCTCTCTTACTTTCTCTCTATATACTTTTGTGAGAAAATATGTTGGTCCCCTGTGACGTGGAATACCGACTGCGCAAATCAAAGGAGTGTTACATATTTAAACTTCTGTCCAACATCTGGGCATAGGCCTCCTCCCTTAATATTATATAATGTGTCACTGGACAGTCCAGACTGGTTTAAAGAAAGATATAAATTTTGGGAAGCCATGCCGAAGGTCTTTGGGCGGCTGGCATAAGGCTCTACCCCCTTTCCGAGCTAGTGGTAGATTCAGTAATTGTAACGACTATCTTAAGGTTCAATATTTGACCTAAATTTATAAATGATTTGATTTTGATTTTGGCATACCTTTAACACTAATCATTTGATGAATGATTTATGAATTAATTTTCATATTCTAAAACTAAAACTAAAGTTTGTTAAGTATCGAATAACATAAAATGACAGTTTTTATGATGATTGTTCAAAAATAATCAATAGTTCGGGTCTTATTAGGTACTAATATTTTAGGTAAACGATCGGAATCATCAGATTGATCACTTTCTAAATGAGTAAACCAAGTTCGGTCTAAACTGAGTGTACCGATTATCCTTGTTTAGAAAATGGCTCATTTGTCAGGAAATTAGTAGTTTAAAAAACCCATTTTTCAGGTTTCAAATGACGTACTTAGAATACCTACTAAGCGAGCGGCATTTTTTTCCGAACATTCATCTTCACGTATTCGGTTTATCCGAATGAATGAGCCGATTAATGCCGAATCAAATACACGTGTAGAAACCTTACAGGCGTAATGTTACAAAATTATGAAGCTATCTTTTTCAGCAATATTTTCAGAAATCCCGGTCCATCGATATAGTTCGTGTATTGCCGGAATTTCCTGAGCTATGGTGTATTAATAAGATATTGCAAATGGGGAGGTCATTGCCAATCACCGGGCACACTGCCAGGCATTGCTTCCGAAAATAATTAAATGCATGATCATCAATCCCCTTGAAATTTTAGGTAAACAAAATAATAATAAATCAAAGCTAATACTGTCGCCTCGCCAAGTGTCTCTTCCCGGGAGGAGGGAGGAGTTAGCTCCTGAACCCTCTCTTTTTTTTTGCCCACTGTTGTCCCACTGCTGGGCTAGGATCTCCTTCCAAACGAGGGAGTGGTGAACCTTGAGTCCACTACGCTGGCCAAGTACCTGTTGAAGACTTTGCATGCCCTTTTAGGGATGCAAGGTTTCATCACGATGTTTTTTCTTCAAGTGATAATTATTTCTAATATACACATAAAAAGTTGTCTTCGGAAAGTCATTGGTGTGTTGCCTAGGGTTCGAACTGTCGACCATGTTAATATTTCATTATGCTCATGAGCTCTCTGCTATGTGCCGGCTATTAAATAGATTCTATGGCTTAAATAACAGCCGCGCACGCGCGCGCGCGCATCGGTCCCTGAGTTTAAGCTTTGCTTGCCGAGATATTTCCGTGGATGGGTGATTTAATGATGGTCAACTGCTAGTCCGTTACTGGGCTTACATCATCATTGAATTGTACAAGAAAAATTGAAAAAAATATTTGCCAACAAAAAAACATTATATTCGGGGAGCCAGAGTCTCTGACATGTAAGCGGGTAGTTTCCTTTTTTAGGTTGTGTATGAATGAAAGACGACCAAATGAGAGATGAAGTAAATTAGAGTTTAATTCTTTCGATTTTCCTCATGAGGCTGGCATAGTTGCCTCGAGTGACTGAAGCCTCGAAAAATTGTAGAAAAAAAAAATTGCCGATTAAAAAGACTGGCCAGGAGTTTCTTTCCAGGTCTTGTAATTGGCTCTTCTATTCAAAATGGCGGTAATTTAGCCTTTCGTATTTTTAATATATGTATCATAATATTAGACGTAAATAAATAATTTGAGAATTTAATTTTTGATTTTCTGTGTCCGCATCATATTAAAATTGTCATGTCCATAAATAGTCGGTCGCCGGCGTCTTTACGGCCACATGCGCAGTAGTATTTGATATGTAGATATGAATGATACTTCATAGTAGTTACAAATACAATGAACTAATTGTTCGCAGCCAGGAAGTACAGAGTTGAAGGTTAAGGCCAATGGAATTGAAATAACAGCTCGTTGTCTATTCGGTTTTTTGCAGGAAGAAGTAATATAGACTTGTGCGTCATGTTGTAGATCTTAATGAGATAATTCGTATACAGATAACAAAAGATTCGAGTTTTTTTTTTTCATTGCGTCATCGCCCAACCTATGGATAAAAAGCTATCAAATTGCTTAGTTTATTTGACATTAATCTCCAGATCCTCTTTACTGGATGAAAGATTGTATAAAATATTTTCGGAAGATGAAAGATTGTATAAAAGATGTTCGAACGGAAATGATACGAAAATATTTCAATGTCGAAGGATGAAAGTTTAATTCAGTTAGTTTTAAGTGGCGAAGTGATTAAGGCGGTCGCCATGCCACTATCAGTGCGTCGGGAGGTCGTGGGTTCAATTCCCAGACAGAACAAATATTTGTGCGATCTACAAAAAGTTGTTTCGAGTCTGATTGTTCTTTGTGTCCGTTGTCTGTATGTTTGTAAAAGTCTTCTCGACACAAGAGCAATTCTTAGTGCGAGAGTTGTCTCTTTAAAAGGAAAGAAATGCAAGAAAATGTACTTTTTTTTATTAATCTCTAAATAGGATATGATAATCGTTTTTTGCTTAGAACTAAATTGCTGGCTATTAGCAGTCGTTAAACTACCACCAAGATCGCAGAAGCAGATAAGAGATATATTAAAATGAATCGCATAAGCGTAAAGCGTAGATGCTTTTGTATGACGTTGAACAGTTATACAACTGGGGTTTCACTTGTCGTGAGATTCGCGTTTTAATATTATGTAACCTGTAATTACTTGAGTATTTTCGTCATTGTAATTCCCAAAATGTATTTTGGTAATATTTCCTTTAATATTTAGTGTAACGACACACATGACTAATCGTCGGAAAGGCGTTACACTGAATGCGTCGAACATTTTTTGCTGAAGTGTTATTATTTTGCAATCCAAGGTTTTTAAACTCTCGCGACTAGTACACATAATATTATACACATACACGACTGGTCAGTCAGCTCGTGACCACGGTCGATGTAATTCGATCGAAACGTCGGGCAGCAAATAAGGTATCCCAACCTCTAAATGTTCAATCGCGTATAAGACCTGTTGCATTATTTTTCAATCTTATCAAGGGTCTTATCCTTAATGAGGGAGGGGTTAGGCCTTGTGTTCACCACGCTGGCCAAGTGCTGGTTGGGGTCTTAGCATGCATTGCGCATTTCATCACGAATCAAATTTTCCTTTACTTTTGGTGAAAGTCGTTTTTTTTCTAAACACATATCTTTGATAAGTTATCGGTGTGTTGTCTCTGGTTCGAACCGTCAACCAGTTGCGTGGGAGTTGCTAGTTTATACCACCTATCTATTACTGTGATGTGTTACAGGCGGCATAAGTAATATAGCGACCGTTGCAACGTTCGGCGGCGAACGTTGCGCTGGTGTGTCGATACACTTATCTTTAAGTTTAAACTTGCACAACGATCATCTTCGGTTCGTGAACTCGGTCACGTAGAAATGTATTCTGAGATTTACATTAAAATTTTCCCACTGGCTAATATTTGACAAATTTAATTGAAATTTGTCCCCTATATTTGAGATTCTGAGAATAGTGTTATGTCTTTCAGCCTATCACGTACATATCTCAGTTGACTACTATTTGAAAGCCACTATGCTGTACATTGTTTTCTCTGAGATTATAGTGATTAAAAAGCTAAGCAACAGGCCAGGCTTTTGGTCTATAGCCTTTTCATAGTATATTCTAAGTAACATTCCCAGTATTTAATTTAAAAAAAAACA
Source organism: Anticarsia gemmatalis (assembly GCF_050436995.1). Taxonomy (NCBI): domain Eukaryota; kingdom Metazoa; phylum Arthropoda; class Insecta; order Lepidoptera; family Erebidae; genus Anticarsia; species Anticarsia gemmatalis. Next base: position 371,664 of record NC_134770.1, on the reverse strand, counting down.
TACATCGGGACATCTCACACACGGTCATCTGATTTCAAACTAAATAGAGCTATGGTACCAGATAACTGATAAACATATTTATATACTTCTTCATACTTATATAGATACATCGACAACTAGACAAATACTCGTGCTCATCACACAAATATTTGTCTCGGGTAGGATTCAAGCCCGCCTTACGCGGTGCTACGGTTATTGCGGCGAGGTGACCACGTTAACCACTGCGCCAAACGTGCAGAATTTGGTACGAGACTCGTCTCCGATTACATGGGAATATATATTAACCACATCTTCAGGAAAAACACATGTGATGTCAACTTTTTCCGTGTATTTGTAACACGCGAGACCATAAACAAATCTCACGCTGTTGTCTGTGGACAAAAATGGCCGTGACCGAATTGGGGGTGACCATATTTAAAGACTGATTCACTAAATTTTTCTTTGGAATCTGCCGAATCGGGCCAGACACGTAAAACCCTTGATTTTGGAGTCTTGAGCCCAAATTTCAAAACTTAATTTTTGATTTCTTTAAGATTTTTTATACATAATGATGTAAATAGGTGGACTTAATGCCTGAGGCGAGAATGCTAGTCAGCCTTTACGTAGAGCAAGAGATACAACGAGGTAAAGTCTATAAATGGAGAGGAAAGTTCTACTTATCTCCTTCTTCTTTTTAAATAAAAATCTATCGCAAATGTTTTGCTAAGCACAAATTTTAAGAACAATTAGATTTAAATTGTTGTTTTTGTAAAACTATTTCTAATATACGGGGAAAGATTTTATGGAGACAAAAAACACAAAAATGCAAAGATAATTTTTTGTGAGTGGAACTGCGCGCGTCAGCATCTATTATATACTATACCTATTTAAGTAAAATATAAATTCTAAGTATCTTTAAAATAGGTATCATTTAGCTTTTGTTGTATTTCGCCAGCCATTTTCAATTTGCTGTCACTTTATCTGTAGAATAGACTATTCTACACATATTTGACTGCCTCTGTGGCGCAGTGGTTTAGGTCGCCACGCCGATACCACTGCAACGGGAGGTCGTGGGTTCGATTCCCACACGGGACAATTATTTGTGCGATCCACAAATAATTGTTTCGGGTCTGGTTGTGCTTTGTGTCCGTTGTTTGTATGTTTGTCAAAGTCCCCGCGACACAAGAGCAATTCTTAGTGCGGGAGTTGTCTTTTAAAAAAGAAACTCCTCGAGATTTTCAGGATAATAGCTTTTTTATGACTACTTCTGTACTGCATCGGCCTCAAAGTCCCCTTAGGGCCATTTCAGATGTACCACTACCTCGCGACCACCACAACCACACCACAACGACAACGCGTGGTGAGTTGCATATTTTCCTATTGAAATGAAATACAGTTATCACAAACCAACCACATTTTGCCGCCGTAATGGACCACGTCTTTCATACTATCAAATCGCGACCACACCGCAACCACATTAGCCTCCTTTACACACACACTCTATTGCGCATAAGACAACAATAGAGCGTGAAAGAGCACGCGTGTGAGGGGAAAGAAAAGACCACGCGCCGCGCATCTGTCCGCGCCTGCGAATAAAATCGCGAGCGACGACCGCGCTGCTTCCCCGCGCGTAATTCTGAACACTTATAAGAACGTGCGATAGAGTGTGTGTGTAAAGGTGGCTATTTTGTCGCTACGCCGTTGTAGTCGTAATTATAAAACAAGCCTTAGACGCCAAACTACAAAAGAAGATCTCACAAATATTTCTTTCATGTAGGATTCGAATCCACGGCCACAGGACGCTGTGGTAGTACCGTGATGGCCGCCTTAAAGACCGACCGAAAATGAGAGTTTTTTTTTGCTCATTACGCAGTTTTTGCCAAAGCTAAAATTGTGATCACCAGTTTCATCTACTACCATTCAGACTATAAAGGAAGTTAAAATTATTTTTAGTTGTAAAAAACCTTTTACGTATGACCATAACGCAAAAAAATACTAGAAATCAAACCCGCAGTCCTCGCGCAGTACAGCGTACTACCTTCACTAGTGCTGACGTCATAAACGTCACAATCCATTCACAATTAAATTCAGATTAAAATGAATCATTAACGAAACAGTACTTAAAATAATGGAACTTACATTTAAGGTCAACGACCTCAACAGTCAACCGTCACTTTGCGAGTGACGTCACTGACACACCCACCGCTATCACCTGAAAACAAAACGACACAACATATTAACATCATCAAAGCATTATCGACTTAGTGTAGCACTACATAAAGTTGAAAATTGATCAAAACTTTAGCAAGTTAGAGAAAGATGAACCGGTCGGATATTGGTTTATTAATTTTCAACCTTATTTCAGTACAGCTTAAGTCTATAATACTTCGCGGAAAATATCGTGTTTTCTGGTTTGTTTGTAAACAGAGAATTACCTTGAAACCTAACTATCGTAATGGCAATTATCTATTTTAGTCAGTTATTGACACTTATAATATACTAGAAGACTCGCGCGGCTTCCCTCGCGTATGAGTTAGGACAAATTGAAGATAGACTTTCGTTTGTTTTCAATTCGCTAGGGAAGGTTTTCTAAGAACACTTCTCCGTGTTATTACTTATTTTTAATCTCGGACATATAATTTCATGCTTATGGTTCCAAAAACAATAACTATTATTACAAGAACTCCCTAAAATGTTAAACTTATTAATAGAACTCCCTTATACTTTCATCCCCTACCCTTAGGGAATGATTTTCTAAAAACACTGAAACGCGCATTTATTAATTTGTAGTTATGAACATAGATAAATATGAAGTTTTAGCTTTTCTAGCTCCGCTAGCGCCTTTCTTGACACTCAGAAAGCTTTTCGAAACTTAAAAATAATGCACTACCCAACTAGCACACAAGCGCTATAACAAGCTGCACAATGGCCGGTTAAAGGATTTTTATAACGCCTTAGGCTCCTTAGTAAGAAGTATAGTGGTTCTATAAGCGGCTACAGATCTCTTGTAGCGTCAAATAGGCCCATACTGTCCAGCTTACAGCTCGACATTGGATCTACAGTGGTCGTAAATAGTAATTATAATAGTACGTAGTATAGTAGTAATACAGGAGCGCTAAAATAAGATGAAGGTGGTATAATCGCGCTACAAGAGCTTTTTCGCAGCTTCGTGGCGCTTACCAGCTGTTGTACAGAGGTGGTTAGCGCCACGAGCGTTCGAAAAAGCTCTTGCAGCGCGATTATACCACCTTTACCTTATTTTAGCGCTACTGTGTAACGGTTATAAATGCTAACGCTCTAAATTAGTAATATAGTCGGTTTATTATGGTGTAAACTAAATATATTTTTTTAAAATGAATCATCAGTGACAAATGAGGAGACATTTTATTTTTAGTGATTTGAATTATTAAAATAACAAGTAGTCTATCGCTTTTATTTCTTTGTGTACGTGATATGAAAGTGCGAGTTCCAGTTTGCTGTCAATATATATGTATATTATCGTCAATATTTTCATGCGCCCTCAAAATATTCAGTTTTAAGTGCAAAAATTATATAGATATGTGGATTTGGAAATTGTATTTTGAACATAAATAAGACTTTGAGGGTTACAGATAATTTAATTAGGGTTATAGGTAATAAAAAATGATTTTAATTATGTTAACGTTACCAGGCTATAGATTTATATGATCTTCAAAAGATCGTAATAACCTCAAAAAATATGTTTACCAAATGCTATAATGGCGTCTCGATCAAGCAGCTCTCAGAGTTTGTTACATCTGCTCTAGCGCCTTAAGCTGTGCAAAGGCTCTAGTGTTTGCTGTTGTAGACCTCAAGGTTTTGCAGTTGTGGCATAGGAGTGCTTCAATATAACTGTTTTGGTCGCACACCAGCATTTTACTCGTACTTTTAGGGGTCAGTCGTTGAATATTAAAATAGTTTGAAAATCTTTTTTTATTTTATTTTACTTTATATTATTTTATTTTATTTTATTTTATTTTATTTTATTTTATTTTATTTTATTTTATTTTATTTTATTTTATTTTATTTTATTTTATTTTATTTTATTTTATTTTATTTTATTTTATTTTATTTTATTTTATTTTATTTTATTTTATTTTATTTTATTTTATTTTATTTTATTTTATTTTATTTTATTTTATTTTATTTTATTTTATTTTATTTTATTTTATTTTATTTTATTTTATTTTATTTTATTTTATTTTATTTTATTTTATTTTATTTATTCTTTAAAAACAGTTGACAGACTGAACCACCACTGCACCTATGTAAATATATTATGAAAATAATTTTAAGCTTTAGTATAAAGGTATATTACTCGGTTATAGCGCTTTAGGTGCTTAACATAATTCTGCAATCCCCATGGCTGTAAAAATGTTTCGAATGATAGTAATGATACCTTATACATCTATTTGCCGTACAGAAGCCATATAAATATCTGATATAACGCTCAAGGCGCTATTAAAGACCTACGCAACTCTTTTATAGATGAGTAATACACTAGCCCTAAAAAAATCTGTTATAGAACCTAAGGCATTACAAAAAGCTTATTTACGCTCTTGAGCGCTATAAGCGCAACGCATAACTCCGTTTAAACTCCTTTATCTCGTAAAGTCCCCTTATACAGTTAACGGTGTTATAGAAGATTCCATTAACTCAGTTATACTTCCCTAGGCTGTCTAGCGATGCAATTACATGCTCATATATCACTATAAGTCATTAGTTTCCTACTAAACGGCTACTGTCCCGCCTAGCTGTTAAAGGGTTTTTTAAATAGCTAGTATACAACTTATAGAGAATTGTACAGCATTTGAACGACTCTTATGCAACTATCAGGCTGTATAACGACTGTATAAGCAGCTTGTGTGCTAGTTGGGTACTGTGTACCTATATGATTTTTATTTTTTCTTTTCCACGTCTCATTACTACTATTTAAGCAGAGTTTTCATATTTTTATGATAAACTTTTCCTAATACGTCTTTGACTCCTCCACAGCCAGAAGGTCGCTAACATCGCTTGGCACATTTTGAAGCAGTCTAACTATCGGCCGGCTTTTTATTTCTGGGACCTACGACTATAATTTTGGCCCAACCCAGTATTATATCAGTCCATTTTTTTTAAGTCGAAAGACCCTGACATACATAAAAGGTTCTTATTGGTATGTTATTTATCTTAAGCTCGAACACTCGAACCCGAGACTCTATGATCGACAGCCGCGCTACTGCTCTGAATATATTTTGTATTTTGGTCATAAATGGAATTATAATTACTATATCGTCCCATTACTGGGCAAAGGCCTCCCCCATAGCTTTTCACTTCAAACGATCTCCTGCGGTCTGTACCCAATCTGGATTATAGGAGTCAAGCTTGTATCTCCATCTTTTACGAGGTCTACCGCGCCGCCGTCTCCCAGTTGGCGAGGTCCACTTAGTCGAAATTATAAATGGAATAAGTGAAAAGAAAATACATTTTAATAAAAAAACTATTTTAATAATGTTCCAAACTAATTGATATTTAAATGCTGAATAACATTGCTTTGGATAATTTAAAAATAACAATAACAAAAATATTGGCACGTAACGACTAAATAATACCTGTATTATTAAGTACAGAAACAGACTTTCTGCATGTTCAATTGTTCACCACTGATGATATTTAAGACTGACAATAAGTAAGAAATAGGATACTTTAAACTGCCTAGAATTGATATAAAAACATGTTCTTTGTTACGTTCTTAAGAACAGTTCTTGAAAGTATGCAAAGTCTCGCAATTGACCAGCGTGGTGGACTCAAGGCCTAACCCGTTCTTTATTACGGGAGGAGACCCTTGCCCAGTGGGACATTAATGGGTGAAATTATTTATCGTTTGTCAACTTAGTGTCAAAGTTATTTAAGCCCAACGGCTTTTGACATGGCTTAAGAAACAACAACTAAGACTATCTTCATACTGAAGCATTGAGATGCTCAGCTAACAACAAAGCGATCACCCATCTATGTTATGTCCTGGCCAAAGGTTGCTTAACCCACTAATCGTTTACCGACTGGTGAGCGCAACGATGAGAGTGATGATATGGAGTATCTATGTAGCGTATACAGGTCATATTATATACAACTCATGGCCAAATATATGTGTTTTTATATAAAGATGTTCTTTTGGCAGCTATAGGTAGTATCCCATTATTTAGTTCAGTGGTGAAATGCTTAGTATAGTTTTAATAACAACATGTGCATCTGAAAGCAGGGAACTTGTACACGCACTGTCCACTCTTGGCTCCTTCCAGGTTGGTGCAGTGTCTCTGGCAGTCCTGGGATAGGGCGTTGCAGGTGCCCTTGAACCACTTGGAGGGGGGGCAGGCGGCGAAGGTGGAGGACACCACGCACGCGATGATGGCGATCACGAAGAATACGTTGAAGGTCTTCATTTTGATGATTGAGGGTGAGGAGTTCTGGAAAAGGGTGAGTTTGTTATTATTTATATTCAGTAGCTCGATTCTCTACCACCGACAACCGGCTAGCTATCGACAAGATTTGCAATAAATTCTGATCAGCGCCTCTAGCGGGTTCAGTAGGAACTATTTTAGCAGTACCTCTTAAACGTCAAACTCTCGATACTCGACAGTACTGACCGGAGAGAATTGCGCTACAGGTCGTGGACCCACGATTGCTTGTTATGCGTGATTATTAGCTTAATTAGTTATTATTTACGTCAAAAATAATTCTACTTCTAGCTTACTGTTATTGTTTAAGCTAGACAAAACTATTTTTTGCTTTAAGTCTTACATAGAAATCTATTGGGAATACTAAAAAATATCGAGTATATGATTCAAAATAATTAATTAGTTATCTCTAGTTATCATTTTGAACAAAAAAGACATTAATTTATGATAAAAGAATCAATAAATAACACCTTCATTATTCACAAATGCCTATCAAGTAATAAAATCCTTAAATATTTATCACAAACAAAGTCTAAAGAATTTAAAATTAGAAAAGAAAACATATTATACAAATGCACTATTAATCAAATAACTACCCCGAACTACTAAAATTATGTTCAACCCCTAAGACTATGCAATAAAAAAACAAATTATTGTAAAAAATAATAAATAAAAATACTATTTTACAGAAAAAAGAAATACTCTTATAAAAAAACTACCCCTCAATATCAAAACCAAAAAATATAAACCCATCCAAACGAGAATATCACATTTTCCTTATGAGGAAAAACAAGGCGGCAAAAATTTAAATATTAATTCAAAATAATAAATACATTTTAATTAAAAAGCTACCCCCTAATACAAAACCAAAATAAGACACCATTTGAAACACTAAACTTAACAAAAAAAAATGTTTTCCTCAAAAGAAAAAATGATTTAAAAATTTAAAACGAAACAATTACCGAAGGAGAATTTCCTTATAACAAATAAATAAATAAAACTTACTTATTTATCACAATGTTCCTTCTACCGGAGTATGTAAGGTAATGCTGTTATGTGCCTCGATTCTCCTTATATACCTTTAAAACAATGTACTTTGTAGTACTACACTCGGGGAAAAAGATTTACCCCAAGCCACTTAGTCGCACAGGTTATCATAAAGCTTGGTTTAGACACTTACTGTATTACGGATTTTAATGGGTATTTAATTAGGGTATTAAGTAATTTTTGGGGGTATTTTTAATTGTTTTTCGTATTATTATTATGTTAGATTAAGTAATAGGATATAGATTTTGATCACGTGGTTTTAGGAGTTAGGGAGATAAGGATCTAATTATTTTTAAATTAATGAGTAATTTTGTAGTTTTTCGTTTTTTATGGGAGGACTTTTTATATTTTATTTTAATTTTAGTCAATAATTAAGAATTAGGTCAAGGAATTATTTATGAAAATATTTTTTAGTTGTAATTTCGTGAAAAGATGCCGAGTTTCTGGTAGATTTTTTAAAAAATTTAAGCAAATTAATGTTTATAATATTAAATTTGACTTCGGAAACGATGGGAAAAACACTTACTAATTAAATTTCTGCAACCAATTATTGCCAAATTAAGAGGTAATTACCATAGTCACCAAATACCTTATTACATATCATTTAAAGTATAATACAGAATAACAACAATTTTAACAATAACTTACATGAATTAATAACTCAAAAAATAAATAAAATAATATTGAGATCGGTTTATGAAACCAGCCTTAGGATCCCAACCGCAGGATCAAAACATCTCTTTACCTGTGTTGCTAGCTTAAAATATTAACTCCAGAAAATATTGGAAATTTATTGCATCAACTGAAAAAACATTGAGAGTTTTCCGCAGTCTGTTTCAATGCATGTACGTCTAGATATTTAAAACTACGTAGCGGATTTTGGTGCGATTTTTTAATGGAGAGAATGATTCAGAAGGAAGATTTATGGTGTAAAAATTGTAAAGGTTTTATGTTAAATAACTCTTTACACAAGACATAAACGGAGCATAATTAATTATTAATTCCTAATACATATATAAACTATTTTTTTTGTTTTAGACTTAAGAACGAGAAACATTTTTGTATGGGGTTAAAAATATTTTTTTATTATTCCGAATCATTTTTTTTTATTGTCGGTAAAGTAAAACTTTAAAGTTGGCAACACTCCCGGGGTTTAACCACTTAGCTGTTGAAACTAGTTTATTTTCCTCATCAAACAATAATAGAGAATTTTCCTCAAACATGATAAGAATACATTTGTATGCATTTTAAGTTATGTACATGAAATAATAAACAATATGTGTCGTGGAAGCAAATTAGACGGCAATTAGGAATCAATGCTTGCTTTCATTGCATTATTGCTCGTCACGAACGATAAAATTAGATTGAAAAGCAAAACATTTCTTTTGTAAATTCTCGGAAAGGAAATCGTGCATTTTTGTTATTATTTAAAATATTGGTTTACCATTTTCTTGCCTTCCCTGCGACCACAGCCAATGCAACCTACTATTTTCTTTAATTAAACTTAATAAATTATAAATTTTCACTATAACTGGTCGATTTAGTAATTTCAGAAAAAAATCGATATCATTAATTAAATATCAAAATTTCCCATTTATATTCGCTTAGCCTTTGTTCCAAACTATGTTGGAGTCGGCTTCCAGTCTCACCGGATGCAGCTGAATACCAGTGTTTTACATGGAGCGACTGCCTATCTGACCTCCACAACCCAATTACTTGGGTATTAACACGATACCCTTCGTTAAGACTGGTTGTCAGACTTTCAAGCTTCTGACTACTGTTAACGACTGTCAAAGATCTTCGAAAATGACAGCCGGGACCCACAATTTAACGTGCCTTCCGAAACACGGAGGAACTCGATATGTATAAGATGGTCACCCATCCACGGAACAACCTCGGCAAGCGTAGCTTAACCTCAGAGATCGATCCGTGCGGCTGTTGTAAACTAAGCCACGAGCTCCTCCCATAAATTTCCCATTTGATAGTTATAATTATAAATTAGCAACTCAGCAAGAACTTACTATTATAATAGCGATTCTTTTAACGAAAAAGTTTAACTCAAATTCGATATAGCTTAGTCGATCAAAACGTCCGGTAATGAAAAAAAAATCTAATTTACTCAAAAATTATCATTTAAGTGGGTGAAATAGGGCAGACATTTTGTATTTGAGCGATGCCGAGTGATTCAGTAGTAGGCTTATTGTTCATCTCACTATCCCATAAATAAGTTTACTGTCCGCATCGTGTATCAAATCTGAATATTAAATCCCTTAATTTGTATGTTTGTAAAGTCCCCGCAACTTAAGAATAAATATTACGTTCTACGTGAGTTGTGTTATAAAAAATAAATACATGTGCTTTTGTTTTTATAATAAATATTGTTTTTAAACAGCCATTTGTTATGTTTGTCTGAACGGTATATGACAACTAATGAAGAGGTTTTGTGTTCGATATCCGGGACAGCCAAAATGCTAATAGGCATTTTTAGTTCGATTAAATTATAAGTAGTAGTTTGGGAACGTTCCCTGCATATAGCAATAAACTCGTCTCATGGGACTAACTTTATACATAAATCGCGTAAATAATACTGGTATTCAGCTGCATCCGGTGAGACTGGAAGCAGACTCCAACATAGTTGGGAGAAAGGCTAGGCAAATATGATAGGTTTATGAAATACATGGTATCAAAATCGAACCTGCTACTACCACGTGCTACCTACCTTTCTAAGTAAGATTGCTACTGTTGATTACGAAGTTCCGAGTTCAAATCCCGGGTCATGAAAATTTCAAAATGTTTCATGTATTTGCATAAGACAGGTCTCATACAATGATTTGAATGTGTTTTAATATTTCATCATTTACAGTCATTCATTGTTTCATATTTCCTGCAACTGAAACTGAAACATTGTGCAATGTATTACAATACTTTTGTAGTATGTAATGCTTAATATTTTCAAGGAAAACTTGAGGTTTTTACCTGTTTTTTTTTGTGAAAATTAATCTTTTGCGCTTCAAAATGGAAAAGAATTACTTATTGCTGTGGCATGGTTAGGCCCGGATATCCTCTCAAAATGAGGGAGGGTTTAGACCTTCAGTCCATCACGCTGATCAAGTATGGTTATAGAGCTGTTGGTAGGTAAGGGAGTTTCTTAAAGGTGTGCTAAGTCCTTTATCCACTTGGCTAGCATGGTGTACTCAAGGTGTAACTTATCTATCATCTGCTGAAAGAGTGGGCAGAAAATTCATGATAAATATACCCGAACTTAAGTTAGCATAAAATCCCATAAAATAGGATGCGAGTCTATTGCCAAATATCCGGCACGTATTCAAACTCCGGAATACTATTGAGAAGAATCTAATATAAATTAGATAATGACCAATAGCACTTCTTCTGACTTGGGAATCGAACCCGGGATCTCATGGTTAGGAGTTGGACCTTTGTGGTCAACCTAGTGTCAAAGATGCTCAAGCCGCCCGAGAAGCCTTAGACATGGCTTAACGACTATTATCTTAGTAGACATCAGCCGGGACCGACTTTTTACGTGCCCTCCAAAGCACGGGACGCCCAGCTCATATACCACTATGCCACCCATCTATAGAATGACCGCGCCGGTTGATTTACCCATTGATCGTTTACCGACCGGTGAACACAACCGGCTATGTCTTAATTTATTCCGCAATGGTTTATATGAATTGTGAAATAATTGTCTAGTCACAATTACTGATTCTATGAAACTAACCACAGAAGAGGAAGAGAATTGGGAATTATACTGAGTAAAATAAATATTGTACGTCATTGTAAGCAAAACGTGATTATGAAAAATGACACCTGTTTGACCTCAGGTTTTCATGTACATCTCCATTCCTGAAAATCAATTCATCAGTTAACAGTGAAAGTCTAGCACACGAATGAAGCTACTTTTAAAATTTGTGGGTTGCATAATTATTTCTTGTGTATGTGGATCGAACCCATGATTTCCAATGCACTAGTGACGCCATGGCGACCATCTTAATTACTGCGCTATAGGGGCCGTCGAATCATACAAGCCGACTTTTGATTATCGAAATGTTATGTATTTTTTAGCACAGAGATTAAACGTTCTAGCACAAAATATGTGTATAAAGTATAACATCTCATAATGTTAATGTATATGTGTATAGGTAAAAAGCATGCCTTACGGTTTAAAAGCAGTCTACATAAATCAATTACATATACACACAATATCACGCCTTATTTGCATATGGGTTAGCAGAGACTAAAGAACGCCACTTTCCTTACAAGTTTCCCTTGCTTTATTCACTTCCATTTATTTTTATCCACATATTTCTTATTTTTATCGCATGTTTAGTGGTCAACCTAGTGTCAAAGTTGTTCAAGCCGCCCGAAGGCCTTTGACGTGGCTTAACGACTGTTATCTTAATTGACAACAACCCGGACCGAATTTTTACGTGCCCTGCGACACAGAAACGCCCAGTTCAAATACCACTATGCGGTCACCCATCTATGAAATGACCGCGGCAAGCGTTGCTTAACCCACAGATCGTTTACCGATCGGTGAGCGCAACTTACGGCAATTAATGTTTAGACAAAGAAAATAATTTCGATTGCGAAAATTTTCCTCATAATTAGTAATATAATGCAATAAGATTGTTCCACTCAATGATAAGTGATAACAGTTTAACGCACTAAGTAGTTCTAGTAATTATTAGTATAGTTGCAAAAACTACTGCCCCCGTGACGTAATGGTTAATATAAAGTCAAATAAGTTAATATTTTTGAACAACTCACACACGGTCATTTGATTCTACACTAAGCAGCTTGTGCTGTTACCAGATAACTAATAAACATACTGATATAAGGTACTTTTTAAACACATAAATATATTAACAATCAGGCTCAGAACAAATACTCGTGCTCATCACGCAAAAAATTATCCCGGTTGGGATTTGAACTCGCCACACGCGGCGCTATGGTTACTTTGGCAAGGTGATCACGATAACCACTGCACCAAATGCAGTTAAAATGAGTACTAATTACGTTTTTTATAAGTACCAAACATAATAAGACCTTCAGAAGACCTTAAAATTTGGGCCCAGTTAGAACTTTGTAATTTCGAAAGGACATCCGTGCTTAATGCGCACATTTTTGGCTATTATTCTGGCCACCCATGTCCAGCAGTAAGACCGTTATGGATCAAATATACTATAAATAGATTTAATATATTACAAATACATACGTGATAATTGCATCTAAGCTTCATGCAGACTGCTGCACTTATAAGGATAAAATTCTACTAAGTAATAGTCTAATGATACCTGGAAAATACCTGAGGAAATGACCCAGTTTCTTATATTTTCCTTAAGAAAACAAAAAACTATTGTAATTCTATTATTACGAGTAGAAAAACTATAACCAGTTAAAGGGGATTATTACGTATCTCAGTTGACAACTATTTGAAAGTCACTATGCAGTACATTGATTTATCTCTTAGATTATAGTGATTAGCTCGTTACGTCAAAGCAGCAATGTACTGAATATTGACCATTAACTTGACGTTAACACTAGTTGGCAACTGAGATACGTGATACGCATACAGGTAATTCACACATAATATTAAAAATGCACAATTATTTATGTGTCTGTTTGCACATAACTAAATTACTCGATAAATTTTGAAGAAATCTAGCGTTTCCTTGGTTTATTTTGGTGCAATCTATCGAATTTCAGCCATCGTCATAGCTGAAAGAACGACAGCGAGCAGTTTTTTCTACTTTGTTCAGGCAGGTCAGCTGAAATTATATTATTTTATACTTAGTCTTTTGTGTAAATCGTTTTGATAATTACCTGATGCTTTACTATCAACAAAAACTAATATTCTTAAATTTCTGTTTGCTTTTTATCAAAATTACTTTCGTTATAAAATGTCGGTCGACCTATGGTTCCAGAATATAAGGCATGTTTATCCAATACTGTCTATTACTATAGTTCAGTCTACCTGGCTTTAGGTGAAGAATTAGGCCATAATAATTGCTGTAATTTATATGCTTGTATAAATCAAAGCAACAAAGGAAATTGAATGCGAGATATTTTCAAAATAAAAAATGTAGGTATCTGTTTAATGTAACAAAAAAAAATTTTTTTTAGATTTAAGGCCTAATTTCTCCCTCATTCCCTTGGAACTTGTCCCACAGCTGGACAAGGATCTTCTCTCGAACGAGAGAAAGGTTTAGTCGACCACAAACAAACCCGGCTTAGGGTCTTTAATTAGACCATTAATGGATAACAAAATTAGGGTACAATTTCGACCACGTTCTAAACCACAATATATCACCAAAACTATTAACTAATTATGAAGTATTTAGCTTCGGTATTTCCATTATTTCATATTTTCCTGTACCTGCGATTGGCTGGTGTGTGTGCGTGCATTCCTTGCAGTAACGAGTATATAAAGACGTGCAACTGAAGGGACTACACAGTCATCTACGAAGTTGCAACCTTCTTGAAATATAGTGAGTTTTTATACTTTATTATATTTTTTAAAGTTTATTGTTTGTTTGTTTTGATGAAAAGTAGGTAGTTTTTGGGTAGTAACAGGGGTCGTGGGTTCGATTCCTGTAAAGTATTTTTTTTGAGAATGTAGTTGGTTTTGGCTAATGATTTGTTTTGGGAATCGAGATTATTTTTTAAATTAGTTAACAGGTTTTTAATAATTTTCCTAGATAAAATACAGTATAATAGATGTAAATACTCATCATTTACATTTTTCTGTTTATCGTCACAAGTCTTTGCCCAAACTGGGAATCAAACTCACCACCTTTGCAATTTAAAATGCTTTTTTACACTAACTCTATTAAGAAATGTTCTACATTTAATTTAAAATGACCAACCGCACTTTGCCCGATCCGGGAATCGAATCCGACACCTCATAATCAGTCAGGTACAGTACTGACCGCGCCACAGTACCAGCTCATTATTTTTCATTGTTCATTGGGGTCAGACAGGTTAACCTTAATGCATAAATATTTTCCCTGTCTTCGTACACATGCACTTATCCTTAATGCAATAAAAGCCTATTTTTAATATGTATCGTGTGGTGGAGGCTCAGTTTAAATACTAAGTGGCTTTGGAGCGCTGCCAGAGGTCAATGATCTTCGACTGACTATAGGTATTGAGTGCAACCTGGTACAAGTGTAGAGTACCCTCATTGTTATAGAGTAGTAGTACGAAAAAGTAGTTTTTGGGAAATAGCGTTTATCATCTTTGAATTCTGACATTCCGGCAATTTTTTGTAAATCCATGCTATATAAGTTATAAATTCGAAATGTTGTATACTTGTTCCTTTGATAATTTTTCTATAAATAACTATCAAATAATGAAACAAATTACAAATAAGTAATTTAAAAAATGGACGACACTAATGCATTTATTAAGCCATTGTAATCATTTTTCCCTCTTTTTCTGCACTTACCAGCAGATAACATCATTTTGTGTCGTTAGCATTTAAATCTTATTCTTAAGAACCTTTCATTATTCTTTCAAATGATTCACTTCATATACGCAATAGAATGATGTGTGTATAGGGGGCCAATATGTCAGTTGAAAAATCGTGTCAGTTAAAAAAACAAAACACTGCTGGAGCAACATTTCCAATATTATTTCCTTCCAGAAACCCAATCATCCAAAATGAAGACCTTCAACGTATTCTTCGTGATCGCCATCATCGCGTGCGTGGTGTCCTCCACATTCGCCGCCTGCCCCCCCTCCAAGTGGTTCAAGGGCACCTGCAACGCCCTCTCCCAGGACTGCCAGACTCACTGCACCAACCTGGAAGGAGCCAAGAGTGGACAGTGCGTGTACAAGTTCCCTGCTTTCAGATGTACTTGCTGTTACTAAGCGTGTACTTTGATTTGAAATAAATCAATATCTTTTTCACTTTTTTAATAAATGCTGTGATTTGATTGTTACCCAAAATACACTTATATTAATATATAAAACTGAAAAGTTTGTTCGTTTGAGCACGTTTATCTCAGAAATTACTGGTTCGAATTGAAAAATGATTGTATTGATAATCCGTTTATTGAGGAAGGCTATAAAAAATGTTAAGAACGGCAAAACATAAAGCCCACGCAGATGAAGAAGCGTTCAGATGCTAGATACCACTATAATTACGATCGCCGATTAGTAAGCTAAGCTATCTTTGCGCGGGTTTTTATAGATAGGTTACGCCGTAGCTTTTGGGCTGAGCGTCTCCGTACTTCAGAAGGCACGTGAAAAATCCTGGTAGTTATCAATTAAGATAACAGTCGTTGAATCATAGGTCGAAGGCCTTAAAGCCTGGTTTCCACCACCCGGTTTAAACCCATCAGATTTCGTTATTACCACATCTCTTCTCCGCTTAGCTTCGGTGAATTCGGTGGATTGGTTATCTTTTCTCGTCTCCGCTCCTCTCTGCTTTGGTGGAAACCCGGCCTAAGGCTTGGACAACTTTAACACTAGGTTGACCACTAACTATACATTTCATAAAAAGTAGCTGATTTGATTAGTTGACGTCGGCATTAATTGGCCTAGCCTAACGGTAGATTTATATTACGTAAATTAATATTCGGGAAAAGTGCCGCTCGACATCGCCGCGCCTGAATTTTTTACCGCATTGTGACGATCAGACCCGAAGGAACTACCGTACGGCACATGTCGAACCAGTGCAGTAGTTGGTGCCAGTGCGGGTTTATTGTTCGATAAATACTGCCAAACCGACTAAGCAATTATGTGTGTATGATAATAGATGACTATTTTCCGCCAGGTAGGAAGGTAGATCCAAATAGATCAAGAAATGCTACACCGTTTTCTTAATTATCGTTAATTGCTTACAATACAAATTATAATTAGAGTAAAACGAGTAAAAAAACAAAAACAGGTCACGAGTTAAGTGTAATTACTTTATATCCGGATTAACCGGAAAGTCTTGTAAATCTAGACCAATACGTGATGAGGCGATTTCTATTGTCTTCAGCTGCACTACTTAATGATAAATAAAAACCCATGACTGTTTAAATGCTGGGCAAAGGTCACCTAAAATGATGAAGGAGTCAGGCTTGAGTCCACCACGATGGCCCATTGCGGTTTGGGGACTTTGCATGACTTTAAGAACTGTTATAAAGAAATCTAAGGCATGCAGGGTTGCATCACGATGTTTTCCTTCACTGTTAGAACAAGTGATAGTTATTCATAATACCTACATTTTTAACTTCAAAAATCAGTACTGTGATCAAAATATCTGCAATCAGTGACAAATATATTTTTTGAATCCCGCTGTTAAACAAGCCATTATTCGACGACTTGCAAATACAAATATATTAGGTCGGGGAAAAAGTCTTTTCGCATTATAGTATGTATGAACTTGTAATAAAATCTCTTTGGCTTCAAGAATCACAAATGAGTACACGGTTCATTAGGTTTCTTTCAGTGAGCTCGTGAGGTACCCAAATATCAAGCTTTTTTGTGTAGAGAAAAGGTTTTATTACAAGTTCATACATACTATAATGCGAAGACTTTTTCCCCGACCTAATATATCCACTTTTCTTTTTCTACTGAAAAATGTTTAGGACTCTAACTCACAATTATACGTCAGTGATAGGTAAACGCAATTATTGCGCCATAGGTACTATTATTACATTTTCTATTGTACTCTGGTAATGTTAAGGTAATGCCCATTTTCCTTGTAATCTCATTATTTTTAATAGCCATGTTATTCGCGTATGTATGTTAAACAATAGTAATCTGCGTGACTCATTGAAAGACATCCCTATAGAGATTGTACCATAGAGAAGAAGAAAATTAAGAATTGCAATAATATTGCGCAATTTTATTGCACGATAAAGTTTAAAGTCATTATATATAAACTGAACTTATTTTGAAATCACTGCATCCGTTCGGGAGTTTTGATGCCACAGACAGACAGACAGACACATCAAACTTATAACACCCCTCTTTTTGCGTCGGGGGTTAAAAAATATCGAGTAACATACATCTTAAACAATTTTTTTTATTGTAAATACTTTTCTTGGGTGGGTTTTTAATACATTGCCGCGGGGCGCGTTGTGGCAAAGAACCAAGTTACTGTGCCAAACATGCAGCATAAACACATTACCCTCCTTTGCGTTGCGCAGTCGGGTAAATAAACAACTTACCAAGTAAATCAACATTCACGGATGGGACGCCTACATCACTACTTTAGTAGTTTTTATCCCTTCTGTGGTTTCAGCCTGATGAAGGAAAATGCTGATCTCGAATTCGTGAGTTGGATTCTCCCAAGACAGGAAAAGGGTTTTTGGGCTTTACCGTTTTGACTGCTTGCTAACGTTAACGCTAACTCCACGTGCTAACTTAACATGCGCATCAAAATTAGTTCACCTGTTTAGTCATAAAAACGTGCTTGACATACTGATAGAAAAACTATGGCTTTCGCACTTGTAAGCACGGCGCCGAAACGTCAGGTAAGCTAAGGCAAAATGCGTGTTTGTTTTATAATTCTGATTGAGCACATATATTTTTTAGGTCAAGGGAAAAATTCATTCGGATGCCCAACTTTCTTATTGAAGAAATGTTGGGTTATGTGTAATTCCGCTAATCCGTGCGTGATAGGCTCTGGGACCTAAATCTGTGTGTGTATATGTATAATATACTATATAACTTTTATATATTTTATTATTTTTATTTCCGTAAATTAATTGTTTTCTATGACTTTTTTAATATTATTTTAATATTATTATAATTTAATTATACATATTTGTGATTTTATTTCTAAGGTGTATGATGTGTGTGCGCTGAGAATAAACATATTTCTTTTCTTTCTGAAAAACTCTTCAGTGCCTTCCACCGGTACCTCGCCTCAAATACTTCTAACTTCTTTTTTTTCTTTTTTTTTAAAGACAACTCCCGCACTAAGAATTGCTCTTGTGTCGCGGGGACTTGTCCATCATGTGTATCTGTTCTGAGCCTGGATGTAAAATTATCTATGTATGTATGTATGTATTAAGAAGTATATAAGTATGTTTATCAGTTTCTGGTTCTGATCTGGTTACCATAGTACAAGCTTTGATTAGTTTGGAATCAGATGACCGCATGTTAGCTGGTACTCTACCGGTGGGAGCTCAGGACCGACAGCTTCACGTACTCTTCGAGGGACGAGCGTCTCTATCTTCCAGTTCTTTTATTCTCCGAATAATAATGAATTGTTTTTTTTACAACTCTCCATTTATAATTACTTGCGTTGCCGCGACTTCTTTTATTTAGAAATGCACGTTACAGATCATTTTAAATCATTGCACAAACATACAAACAACGGACACAAAGCACAACCAGACCCGAAACAATTATTTGTGGATCGCACAAATAATTGCTCCGTGTGGGAATCGAACCCACGACCTCCCGACGCAATAGTGTTGGCGTGGTGACCTAAACCACTGCGCGACGGAGGCAGTCAACTTACCCATTTCAGTATAAAAGGGGGGATGTTATTAATAATATTGACTGTATAATTGTTTATCGGAAGTACTTGAATGTTATCAGCTGTTTACCTTCCTCTGATAGCGTTGAGGAAAATTGACTGAAAACATCATGTTTGTTTATTCAAATCGTTTTCCTGTTAATTGTTATGTTTACGTAACTGCACATAATTCAATTGCTGTTTGTTTTGGTCGCAGGATCGATGACCGGGTTAAATTCTTAATAATAGATTGATAACATAAGATTTTTAATGTTTTAAGGTTAAAACAATGTTTTTTGCAGTTTACTGCTGCTTTCTGAGAGATCCCAGATCGAGCAAAACAATGGTTTTTCACTTCCTAGTCAAGAAATTATATTTTTTCACTGAAATATGAAAGTTGAGGTCATCGACCTACGTACCTTGGAGATTAAAAAAACACATTTTATGAAGAAGAGAGCATTATGTAATATTGATTACACTAATTATATGATATAATAATTACCCTAACGACAAATTAATTAGGAAACAATATTAAATGACAGTTGGGTATTCTTAGTTATTCTCGTTTAATAACAATTAATAACGGATATAGGTTATTATATAATATATATTTACATACAGACATAATGAGCCGCCTTTTTCCCGTAGAGGCGCTCGTCGCGCTCATCGGTCGGTAAACGATCTATGGGTTAAGCAAATCATTGCACGGTCATGCCATAGATGGGTGACTGAGTGGTATTTGATTTGGGCGTCTTCGTGCTTCGGAGGGCACGTAAAATTTTGTTGTTGTTAATTAAGATAACGGTCGTTCAGCCACGTCAAAGTCCTTCGGGCGGCTTGAACAACTTTAACACTAGGTTGACCATTAACCATACTGTAAGAAGAAGTAAGTTCCATAGAGGTAGGCAGATACCAAAGAACGCCACTTAGTACGATCCTTACAAACTTTCCTTGCCTCATTCACATCCATACAATATGTTGTCATACAGGCTCGCCGGTTACGAGCACTACGCACCTGACCATTTTGCAAGACATCACTGATATGAGCACCCATAGCCAGTTGTGCTCACCGGTCGGTAAACGATCTGTGGGTTAAGCAACCGTTGGCGCGGTCATTCCATAGATGGGTGACCGCATAGTGGTATTTGAACTGGGCGTCTCCGTGCTTCGGAGGGCACGTAAAAAGTCGGTACCCGCTGTTATCTACTAAGGTAACAGTCGTTAAGCCATGTCAAAGGCCTTCGGGCGGCTTGCACAACTTTGAAACTAGGTTGACCACTAACCATACGATAAGAAGATAAGAAGAAGACTGATATGATCTGTGTATGTCTTTCTAGGGCGTCCCCTTCCGGCGTTTCTATTTACATCCGCACAAAAATATATATTTTGAAACCGCTTATATACACGTTTATATAATAATAAACACTTATTGTTATAATCACGTGTATATAATGGTCTCACTGCACATAGGGTCATAATATAACGACAGCTAGTTCAATCAACAACGGTGAAGTAAAAGTGAGTAGAATTTTATTGAATATATTCTTTTTTATATGATAATAGGCTTGCTCCTATTACATGGGAAATGGGTTAATGGTAAAAAGAGGGATTATTTCAGATATCTCTGCCTACATATTAGGTCGGGGAAATAGTCTTTTCGCATTATAGTATACTAGCTGACTCGCGCAACTTCGCTTGCGTCACACACATAAGAGAGAATGGGTCATCAATTTCCCCGTTTTTTGTAACATTTCTCATTGCTACTCTGCTCCTATTGGTCTTAGCGTGATGATATATAGCCTATAACCTTCCTCGATAAATGAGCTATCTAACACTGAAATAATTTTTCAAATCGGACCAGTAGTTCCTGAGATTAGCGCGTTCAAACAAACAAACAAACAAACAAACTCTTCAGCTTTATAATATTAGTACAGATATGAACTTGTAATAAAATCTCTTTGGCTTCAAGAATCACAAATGAGTACACGGTTCATTAGGTTTCTTTCAGTGAGCTCGTGAGGTACCCAAATATCGAGCTTTTTTGTGTAGAGAAAAGATTTTATTACAAGTTCATAGATACTATTATGCGAAAAAACTTTTTCCCCGACCTAATATAAGGTATAACAAACGTGATGTTATGTTAAATATTTAAAGGGCTTGTGAAATTAGATTCGCCAATATAAGACTATTCGCATCGCAGATGGATGATGTCGGGATTAAGCTCGCTCCATACTGATTACATACGACCTTTCAAACGTAGTCGTTCCCCATGGTCGGTAGGAATTTTGGTGAATGTTTCGATAAAAGACGTGCCTAATATTTAAAGCAATGTTACAGCAAGGTATTTTTTTCAGAATCATCTATCTAGCTCTCTATTCAGCCCACTGTTGAGTAAAGGCCTCCCCCTCAGTACGCCATAGAACACGCGATATTTTTTTTCTGTTTTTATAAATAGCTAGCGGACTGGCCCGACTTCGCCCAGGTATAGTACAATTTTATCCCATTGATTCCATTCCTATCAGGATATAGATCCCATCGAATTCATACAAACTTTTCCCGACAGTTAAAAGCATAAAAAAAGCCAATTTAGTTAAGTTGTTTAAAACTTATGCGTGTAGATACATTTCGATGATTCATTTTTATTTATATATTTAGATAATACGGAACCGTTCGTGCGCGAGTCCAAGTCGTTCTTGGCCGGTTTTTTGTTGTTAGATACTATCAATTACTAGAGCAGTTCTGAACAACGCCATCAACGATTAAAATCTATAAAATTGTAGTCATAACGTGCACTTAATTATTTGTTGACAATAAATTACAATGTAACTGGTCATTTCACACACTACATTGAGTATATAAATAAATTCAACTCATTAATGTCCCAAGTAAAGTAAATTTAACCCATTAATGTCCCACTGCTGGGCAAGGGTCTCCTCCCGTAATCAGGGAGGGGTTAGGACTTTGCATGCCTTCAATAAATGTTTTAAACAAATTTTTTAGGCATGCAAGGTTTTCTCACGATGTTTTCCTTCACCGTTGGAGCATGACGTGATAATTATTTCTAATACACACAGTCATTGGTGTGTTGCCTCGGGTTCGAACCTGCGACCACTTGCGTGGGACGTGTCAACTTATACCACTCGGCTATCATCATATCATAAGGCTTTTGCTAAATATTTATTTTAACCAGGCTAATCTGAGGCGGGCCGCGCTGGTACATAAAGAATATTAAAAATTCATTGGTGTGTTGCATTGGTTTCACTGACCAATTGCGTTGGAGGTGAAGGAAAGACATCTGGGCTATCATTATTTAGATAAATAAAAATAAAAATCTTCGAAATGTATGCACGCACCTAACTTTAGAACAATAACACTAAATTGTATGATTATTTTTGTTAATGTATTTGTAATTATCGGGATTAGGTTGGTATGGTTTGCCGGGATCCAAATGCCCGCAAATAGATTCAACGGGATTTTTGCATATTTCTTTTTTTGTAAACTTGCCAAACTTTGAAATTTGATGGTGAGAAGCTAATAACCAAATAACCAGACTATATTATATTCGGACGAAGTCATAAATAAGTAAAAAAAAATACCCCATTTATATCCCACTAAGCAGGGGTCTCCTCCCGTAATAAGGGAGGGGCCTTGAGTATTTCCAAACTATGTTATATTTTCGAACAGTAAAATCAGTAACCATTTTTACAGTAACCTCAACGACCTAAATATGCATTCTTCCACCATCATCCTGGTCTTCATCATGATCGCGTGCCTGTCTTCAACCCTGGCCGACTGCCCCGACTCCAAGTGGTTCAACCGGACATGTAACGCGTTAACCCAGGACTGTCAGACTCACTGCACCAACCTGGAGAGTGCTGTGAGCGGCCATTGTGTGTACAGGTTCCCTTCTTTTAGGTGTACATGCTGTTTTAAGTGAATAAATATAAGTGATTATTAGTAATTATGTGTGATATTTTATTGTCCCTTTCGAGGTACCGGGTTCTTTTCCCGGGACGACCAAAGCGCTATTAGTTTTTACTAATTTGATTAATTTTTTATTCTTATTTTGGCGGCAATAGAAATACATTATCTGTGAAACTTTCAACTGTCTAACTATTACGGTTCATGAGATACAGCCTGGTGATAGACAGACAGACAGACAGCGAAGTCTCAGTAATAGGGTAGGTTTTTACCCTTAAGGTACGAAACCGCAATAAATAGGTTTCGGAAATTAACGCGAACATGTATTTTAACTCGGAATGCCTGACGTTTCGGCGCAGGTTACACTGGCCGTGGTCGCAGGCTGACTGATCGACTTACATCGGCCTTGGTCGCATCGCATCGGCATAAGTTCTATGGACATGGTCACATTCCTTTGATAATTTTGATTATGGCGTAGTTTGCACGTTTGTTATGGTATGATGCAATAAAACAAAATATTTTTTTTAATTTTTTTATTAAATCAATGTTTACAAAATTTACCTTATTTATTATCCGTCTTACGTGTAAACTCTGATTAGTTACACGTTACACAGTGATATTTTGTCTTTTTCACTCATATACAGTTTGAAAGTGACAAAACACTAAATAACTAATCAAGACTTTCCCGTAGCTCAATTCTCTACTACTATCGACTACCGACAACCGAACTGTCATCGAGAAATTTTGTATGAAAATCTGATCAGCGCCTCTGACGGGTGTCGTAGGAAACATTTTGGCAGTACATTCTAAATGTCAAATGTCTATAGCTAGCCGGTTGTCGGTAGTCGATAGTGGTAGAGAATCGAGGTACCGATGTTTATTATCAACACAGCAAGAGCCAGTTTCACAGTAGATAAATAATATAACGAGGCTTAAAGACAAATCTACACATGGATAAAAGCAAGCATGATTGCTAAAAGTGCCATAGAAACGTGAGCACTAGATGCGGCACTTGCCATAGTTTCCCCTATCAAGAACTCCGTCATCTGATCCAAAACGCGCCGTTTTACCGCTTCCAGTTCAGTTATATTTGTGCTATCGAGGGCCCTGTGAAAAAAAAACAGTTGAAATGACAACTCCTGCACTAAGAATTGTCCTTGTGGCGCGGGCACTTTTATAGATATACAAACAGACTCAGGGTACGTCAAAATAATTGTTCCATGTGAGAATCGAACCCATGACCTCCCGACGCAATGGTAACGTCGTGGCGACCTTAACCACCGCACTACGGAGGCAGTCTATATATCTATAGTCTAGTCGGATACAGCACGATACCCCTCGGTAAGACTGGTTGTCACTGAAACTTCTGACTACTGGTAACGACTGTCAAAGATCTTTGAAAATGACAGCCGAGACCCACAAATTAAAGTGCCTCCCGAACTTGATATAATCTGGTCACGCATCCACTGACCAACCTCGGCAAACGTAGCTTAACCTGAGAGATCGGTCTAGGCGGCTGTTACTTAGCCACGAGCATCTTATATTTTACCAAATGAGTCTAAATATAAAGATTACATAAGATAATAATATGTAAATGACATAGTGTTATGCTAACATGTAGTTCCAAGTATAATATATTTATTTTCGTCAGTGAGTGCAAATATTTAAATTTAATGCGTCATTTACTATGCGAAATTTGCAGACGAGTTTCTTTAAAATTGTCGCAGGTTTTGTCATTATTATTATATTTATAATATATTTTCGTTCGCTTAAGATAAAACTTAATGCGCGTACTGCTGGGCAAGGATCTCCTCCCGAACGAGGGAAAGGGGAGGTCTTGAGTACACCAAGTACGGGTTGCGGACTTTGCATGCTCTCAATAAATGTAGGTATTAAACAAATTTTAGGCATGCAAGGTTTCATCAGGATGTTTTCCTTCACCGTTAGAGCAAGTGAATTTCTAAGACACACATAACTTCGAAAAGTCATTGGTGTGTGCCTCGGGTTCGAACCGTTGACCACTAACGTGGTGCCAACTTATACCACACGGCTATCATGACCACTAACCATACGATAAGAAAAGTTGTCTTACCCAATAGCCATACAATGAGACACTCCCGGGACGATATGGAGGGGTGCTAGGGGATGTGCGGCAGCAGCTTTAGGTCCCATGGGAGACCATGGGTCTTGGCCCCCAAGTACTGTCACCACGCGGTCAGGCAGGTGACCGCCGCCGAAGAAAATGTTAGTCCGATCGATTCCCGAGCGAAGTAGGTCTTCGTTGAAACTGTGAAATATAAAAAATACAATGAATGATCATTATTGTCTTGGGTTTGGTATCCGGGTGAAGCAAAGTGTTATTTTTACTAGAATATTCGTAATAGTAGTTTGGAGTTTGGTAAAGTGGCCGATATAATAGAAAAAAATACATAGGCCTAACATTGTAAACGTTATGAGGGCGTATTTCATAAACTTCTTCCTGCATATTTCGGTATAATAGGCGTGATATTATAACAAAGACATTTCAATGCAACAAACTCTTCATTATTCGTTATACATACAAGTTATTGACTTACGATAGGCCGCAATGATGGTACGCTGGACTTGTGTATTTTATACAGGGTCTACAATTTCGGTGGTTGTTGTGATTTGGTTAATATAGTGTGTCGCACTCGTCATACAAATGATTGTCTTTGTTGGGAATCGAAAATACGATCCTCATTAGTTAAAGACATAACACCGGCTATCGTACATTGCTATTCTTTTACATACATACATGATCTCACGTTTTTATCCTATTGGGATAGGCAAAGACATTATTAAGTACTAGACATGACTTTAAACTAAACCTGTTTTTCAGTAATCGCGCTAAGTAAATATGTAAAGTTAGTCACAAATTCTAGGTAGGACCATAAACGGATGTTAGTTCCCAAAATATTGTGATTGTCAACATAGATAACGTGATATCATCTTACTTATATTTACGTAATATATATGTACATAGTAAAATTAACATTGACATGGAAATTACGTACACGCCATATACATAAATCTATACTAATATTATAAAGCTGAAGAGTTTGTTTGTTTGTTTGAACGCGCTGATCTCAGGAACTACCAGTCCGATTTGAAAATTCTTTCAGTGTTAGATAGCCCAATTATTGAGGAAGGCTATAGGCTATATAACATCACGCTACAATAATTAGGAGCGGAGTAGCAACGAAAAATGTTACAAAAATGGGGAAAATTTTGACTCATTCTCTTAAGTAACGCAAGCGAAGTTGCGCGGGTCAGCTAGTATGATTATATTTAGACAATAATATTGACACACGAAAAAGCAATATAATTTTTACCCTTTGACAACTCCCGCACTAAGAATTGCTCTTGTGTCGCGGGGACTTTTACAAACATACAAACAACGGACACGAAGCACAACCAGACCCGAAACAATTGTTTGTGGACCGCACAAATAATTGTTTCGTGTGAGAATCGAACCTACGACCTCTCGACGTAATGGTAGCGTAACTACCTTAACCACGGCGCTACGGAGGCAGTCAAATATTTGAAACAAATAATACGGATATGTTTTGTGTCTCCATTCCAATACAGTCTACACGAATACATCCACGGAACAATTAATATTTGTGCAATCCACAAATAATTGTTTCGGGTCTGGTCGTACTTTGTGTCTGTTGTTTGTATGTATGTAAAAGTCCCCGCAACACGAACAATTCTTAGTGCGGGAGTTGTCTTTTTTAACAAGATTTTTTTAACATATGCGAAGACGTAAGTACCTTACACACATTAATTAATCATGTCCTTAATTTGAGAACTACATGTTTCCAGAATGCTAAGATAAATGATGATATATGAGATAACTTCCTAGAATATGTAGTTTGATAATTAGTTATCTTGACGGTAGATAATATGAATGTTGAATGGAGGTAACACATACATGACTGCCTCCGTGGCGCAGTGGTTTAGGTCGCCACGCCGCTACCATTGCGTCGGGAGGTCGTGGGTTCGATTCCCATGCGGGACAATTGTTTGTGCGATCCGAATTAATTGTTTGCGTCCGTTATTTGTATGTTTGTAAAAGTCCCCGCGACACAAGAGCGATTCTTAGTGCGGGAGTTGTCTTTAAAAAAAAAAGAAATAAATAAGTAAGAATTTGCTCGATTTTCTACTTCTATCAATAACCGCTATCTATAAATTTTACACAAAAATCTGTTCGGCGCGTCTACCGGGCTCCGTAAGAACTATTTTGGCAGTACATTTAAAAAGCCTATCCCTCTTATTCATAAAAATATATGAAGTTATGAAAGGCAAAAAGAGTTTTGTTTCTTTCACTCCTTAGCGAAATGAAAAAGAGAAAACATATTGTAGTAGCTTTTTAACTAAAATAGGTTTATAGTGTGATTATGAATAAGAGGGTAAGTCTCGATATTCAACAGTACTATTGGATACGAGAATTAATTCCCGTTTCCTTTTATATATTAAACATGCAACGCGAGAGTTTAAAAGTTATGATGTAACAGTACCGTTTGTAGAGAATTGCGCTACAAATGTATGGATATTCTTTTGCATTTATTAAAACGTCCTATACAATTAAAATTATTGCAAGTCAGATTTTTATTGAAGTAATATACTTTATTACCAGTCATGTACAATTCCTGGTTGTCTCTCATATATCGTTTTATTAACTGTGATTGATGTGGATATTCCTTTACGTCAAACATTAAATTGATATATGAGTATCAATTTATAGTCTGTATTGGTATAGCAGTTGATGTAACTGGGTAGTCTCGAGTTCGTTTCTCGGAAAATGTGACCTCAAGTTTTTCGTAACGGAAATCCCACAAGGATAATAATCATATTATCTATATATTATAAATAATAAAAATCTCCCAACCCACACATGGCCAGCGTGGTGGACTCAAGGCCTAACCCCTCCCTCATTGCGGGAGGAGACCCTTGACCAACAGTGGGACATTAATAGGTTAAATTTAAAAAAAATATCCCGTACTGACTGATAGACAACGCACAGCCGCAACTACTGAGCGTAGGAAGTTGAAAGGAGATCACTTAAAAAAAACGAAAACGAATGATCTCCTTTGGTACGAAGATTCCTTAGGAAGTGTAGAGGAGCACTAAGAGAGGATTTTTGAAAATTCCACCCTGAAGGGAGTGCAATTCCACGCGGGCCATGCTACAGGCAGAAAATTAGTCATATACCTCTAATAAGGTCTGTCTTTGTAAACTTTGTCAATGTGGTATTTATATATTTTTGTTTGAAGAGTGCCGGCCATGTTTTGCAAATCAATTATCTTAGAGCAGATTCGGATCTGCGCTCTTGATTCCTCAATATAGATTTATTTAATAGGCCTATCGTTAAAGAAACTAGCTGAGTCAGCGTTGCTCGATTACAAGGATTTATTCCCCACTTCAGTGAATTATAGGTGATTTTTTTAAAAACCCAGCTTCTTGATCTTGCTTCAACGAGAATCTTTCACATTCATATTATTCATTTGTAAATATTAGAAGGATAGATTTTAAATCCTTATTTCTCTGAAACGAAAAAAAATCTAAGTAGTAAGAATTAATGAAGGATATGACCTAAACATCATGACGTTATTTAAAATATAACAATGACGTCATATTCGGTATAACCCACAAAAAATTGGGATCTGTCATTGATTAAGTATTAAGATAGGAAGCTGATAGCATTAATGTTATCCTTCAGAGAATATCTTAGTGACTCAGTGTTAGCTCCCACTAGACACTAGCCGCGCGGCTGACCGGTTCTTTTTATTCTTATTCTTATCGTATGTTTAGTGGTCAACCTAGTGTCAAAGTTGTTCAAACCGCCCGAAGGCCTTTGACGTGGCTTAACGACTGTTATCTTTATCGACAACAATCAGGACCGACTTTTTACGTGCCCTGCGAAGCACGAAGACGCCCAGTTCAAATACCACTAGACGGTCACCCATCTATGGAATGACCGCGCCAACAGTTGCTTCACCCACAGATCGTTTACCGACCGGTGAGCGCAACTGGCTATGGACCGGTTGTACAGATTATTATGCAAATGTTATAAACTTGCGAGTTCGTGCATAGTGCCTTTTCGGATGATTGCGATACAATCACATGTGTAAAATATTCATGACATCACGCTATAAATTCGTGAACACATCATTATCAATAACTAAGGCTTGCTACACAAATATACGGTTCGGCCGTTTATATACTTAATACTAGCTGACCCGCGCAACTTCACTTGCGTCACATAAGAGAGAACGAATCAATTTTTTTTTACTGCTGCTCTGCTCCTAATAGTTGTAGCGTGATATATAGCCTATAGCCTTCCTCGATACATGGTCTACCTAACACTGAAAGAATTTTTCAAATCGGACCAGTAGTTCCTGAGATTAGCGCGTTCAAACAAACAAACAAACTCTTCAACTTTATAATATGTATTAGTGTAGATCAGTATAGATTAGCTTAGCCTTTGTTCCGAACTATGTTGGAGTCGGCTTCCAATCTCGCCGGATGCAGCTAGGTACCAGTGTTTTACATGGAGCGACTGCCTATCGGACCTCCACTATCCAGTTACCTGGGTTATAACACGATTCCCTTCGGTAAGTCTGGTTGTCAGACTTTCAAGCTTCTGACAACTGTTAACGACTGTCAAAGAACTTCGAAAATGACAGCCGGGACCCACAATTTAACGTGCCTTCCGAAACACGGAGGCACTCTATATGTTTAAGATGGTCACCCATCCACAGATTAAACTCGGCAAGCGTGGCTTAACCTCAGAGATCCATCCACATGGTTGTTGTTAACTTAGCCACGAGCTCCTTACGTAATAAAGATAGGCCGAAGTAGTTAGTAGGTATTTAAATTGAGCTGAGGACATTTTGTTTGATCTTGGTCTTTAAAGAAATCGGTATTGAAAAGACGCATTTATTACAATAAAATCGATAACATGGATTTAATGATAGGTATAAAATTCACCTTTCCAATCTTAATAATAGTTCAGTCAAAAATCAACTTTAAAACACACAAAACAAAGTTTAATTTCCAACGAGATATAAAGTTCTGTGCCGTTAATCATTCTATTGACAGAAAGGGGCGGGGTCAATTCAAAATTATATAGTAATAGTAGCCAATAAATAAAATTAATTGGTTGTTGTCCATTTATCTATATAAGTGTGTATTTAGAGGTATATAAATATGAGGTCGGGGAAAAAGTCTTTTCGCATTATAGTATGTATAAACTTGTAATAAAATCTCTTTGGCTTCAAGAGTCACAAATGAGTACATGGTTCATTAGGTTTCTGTCAGTGAGCTCGTGAGGTACCCAAATATCGAGCTTTTTTGTGTAGAGAAAAGATTTTACTACAAGTTCATACATACTATAATGCGGAAAGACTTTTATTTTTCCCCGACCTAATATGTTTATCAGCTATTTCGTTACCATAGCAGAAGCTCTGCTTAGTTTGAAATCAAATGACCGTGTGTGAGTTGTCCAATGATATATATAATTTATGTTTATTTATTTTTAGTCAGTTTCTTTAAAGCTAGACAGCTGTGCGGCTGTTTTAAATAGCGCTGCGTGTGTTCGAATCCCACCCAAATATTTGTGTGATGAGCACGTGTATCTGTTCTGAGCCTGGATGTAAAATTATCTATGTATGTATGTATTAAGAAGTATATAAGTACTAGCTGACCCGGCGAAATTCGTACCGCCTAAAATATGCAAAATTAAATGTCTATTTCTCAATATTTCTGAGAGATTTTCTTAATATTTTTTTCCGTAAGAACCTTCTCCTAATAATAACAAATACAACACAAAAATAATTAAAACGGTCCAGCAATTCACGCGTGATGCCGTGACCAAGGAAAACGGGTTTCATTTTTATATATATAGATGTTTATCAGTTTCTGGTTCTGATCTGGTTATCATAGTACAAGCTCTAATTATTTTGGAATCAAATGGTCGCGTGTTAGCTGGTACCCTACCGGTGAGAGGTCAGGATCGACAGATTCACGTACTCTTCGACGAACATTTTTTTACTTCAACTTCATTCTGTTATTTTTTTTACTACTGCCCATTTATAACTGCTTTTGCGTTGCGGCAACTTCTTTTATTCAGAATTGCACGTAACAGATAATTTTGAATCCTTGTACAAACATACATAAAAAGGACAGAAAGTATAATCTAACAACTATTTATGGTTCAAACATAATAATATATATATTTGTTTCATATGAGAGTCGAACCCACGACCCGATTCAGTGGTAGTTGCGTAGCAATAACCTCAACTCTTGTCTTCAGCCACGAAAGCTATCAAGTCGACATTCTTAATAGGGAAACTCGAAAACGATTTCTTGTCTCGTTAACGAAACCCGTGACGTCACAATACAGTACCGTTTGAATAATAAAAACATCACTGCTTAAAGTTTGTTATTTCAGTAGTTTGGTATTTTAGTTATTTCGTTCCCATGGATCTTCCGATGACGTCATATTAAATCTGACGCTTGGCGCTATGGTGTATATTCCCATGAGGAAAAACTTTACTTAGTAACACAAACACATACTACGAAATTTTTAGGCTAAATACATAACTGGCCAATTTGTAATGTGTCATTCTGATACTATGGGTCTAAAGGGCACTTTTGGTAACTAGTGACCAACCTAATGCCGTAGATTTTAGGCAATGGGTGAGTAACTGTTTACGAGTTTGCCCAACTAGCACACAAGCGCTATAACAAGCTGCACAATGGCCGGTTAAAGGATTTTTATAACGCCTTAGGCTCCTTAGTAAGAAGTATAGTGGTTCTATAAGCGGCTACAGATCTCTTGTAGCGTCAAATAGGCCCATACTGTCCAGCTTATAGCTCTAAATTGGATCTACAGTGGTCGTAAATAGTAATTATAATAGTACGTAGTATAGTAGTAATACAGGAGCGCTAAAATAAGATGAAGGTGGTATAATCGCGCTACAAGAGCTTTTTCGCAGCTTCGTGGCGCTTACCAGCTGTTGTACAGAGGTGGTTAGCGCCACGAGCGTTCGAAAAAGCTCTTGCAGCGCGATTATACCACCTTTACCTTATTTTAGCGCTACTGTGTAACGGTTATAAATGCTAACGCTCTAAATTAGTAATATAGTCGGTTTATTATGGTGTAAAATAAATATATTTTTTTAAAATGAATCATCAGTGACAAATGAGGAGACATTTTATTTTTACGGACTGGATTATTAAAATAACAAGTAGTCTATCGCTTTTATTTCTTTGTGTACGTGATATGAAAGTGCGAGTTCCAGTTTGCTGTCAATATATATGTATATTATCGTCAATATTTTCATGCGCCCTCAAAATATTTGATTTGGAAATTGTATTTTAGAATAGAATAATGAATAGAATAGAATAATTATTTATTTGCGTAAAATGTGGTAACAAAACATGGTAGTAAATAAAAATAGGTACAAGACACATTTTGCCATTTACAATAGCATGCAAATATACAAAAAGGTTGACATAGGGATGCCATCATTAACACTAAGTTAAAATATTAAAACTTAACACTACACATAATATAATATTAACAAATAACTTGGTATCTCTTACAAAAACAGTACTATAGTTTATTAATAGTCTAATAAAATTAATTATTTACAGACATACCACTTATCTATTACACATACCAAGCATGAATAAAAATTTACAATAAAAACATTTTATAATAGTACAAAACAAAATTAAGGAAATATAGTATCTTCTTATTTTATAACCCTTCTATTATTTTATAATGCATTTCTAAAGTGATAGGCTTTTTTAGCATGTTCCTTAATAAACTCATCTACACTATAAAAACACTTTTCTACCAACCATTTCTTTAATGCTGTACAGAAATTCTTAAAGGGTAGAGAAGTAATTGTGTCAGGTAAGGCATTAAAGATGAGAGGCGCCATGTAAACACAACTACGCCTAAACATTTCCAAGCGAGGTATGGGCATTTTTAAATAAGACTGTGCGGTTCTCCGTTTATTATTATTATCATTTTTCTCAAATAGATGAATGTTGTACTTGACGAATTTAGCTATTTCATATATATATATACATGGGGCAGTTAGAAGATTTTCCGCAATAAAGACTTGTTTGCATGATTCGGAGCGTTGTATTCCATAGAGAGCGCGGATACATTTTTTTTGGGCTATAAAAACCCTCACTAGGTCAGAGGAGTTACCCCAAACAACAATACCGTATCTAATTATCGAACATACATAAGAGTGATATACCATTAATGAAGTATCTTTATTTGTAATATCCTTTACTTTTTTTATAGCAAAAACGAATTTATTTATTTTTTTGCAAAGGTTGTCCGTATGCTCTTTCCATGTTAAATGTTCATCAATAGTAATACCTAAAAATTTTGTGCTTTTGATCTGTTCCACTGGTTGACCATTATGAACAATATTAAGATTTTGACATTTAGCCTTTTGTGATCTAAAATTAACTATTTTGGTTTTGTCAATATTAAGTTTTAATGAATTTGCATCAAGCCAGTTAATTATGTCTTGTAAAGTAGTATTGACAAGATCTTCATAGGATTCTTTATTATCGCATCGAATGATAACTGAGGTATCATCTGCAAAAAGTACAGAGTCATGCGCTCCCAACGCTTGAGGTAAATCGTTTATATAAATAAGGAATAATAAAGGTCCCAATATACTTCCCTGTGGGACGCCAAAGTTGTTGTTTCTTGCTTCTGAATTAAATTCTTCCAAATTGCTATTAATATCATTAAATTTACATATTTGCGTGAATTGACTCCTGCCATTTAAATATGACCGAAACCATTCTAATGCTATACCCCTTATACCACAATTATCTAATTTATCTAAAAGTTTTAAATGATTAACATAGTCGAATGCTTTGCTTAAATCTAAGAACAAAACGCTAGATGGTACTTTCATATTAATATTATTTATAATGGATTCTTTTTTTTTGAACATAAATAAGACTTTGAGGGTTACAGATAATTTAATTAGGGTTATAGGTAATAAAAAATGATTTTAATTATGTTAACGTTACCAGGCTATAGATTTATATGATCTTCAAAAGATCGTAATAACCTCAAAAAATATGTTTACCAAATGCTATAATGGCGTCTCGATCAAGCAGCTCTCAGAGTTGGTTACATGTGCTCTAGCGCCTTAAGCTGTACAAAGGCTCTAGTGTTTGCTGTTGTAGACCTCAAGGTTTTGCAGTTGTGGCATAGGAGTGCTTCAATATAACTGTTTTGGTCGCACACCAGCATTTTACTCGTACTTTTAGGGGTCAGTCGTTGAATATTAAAATAGTTTGAAAATCATTTTTTTTTATTTATTTTATTTTATTTTATTTTATTTTATTTTATTTTATTTTATTTTATTTTATTTTATTTTATTTTATTTTATTTTATTTTATTTTATTTTATTTTATTTTATTTTATTTTATTTTATTTTATTTTATTTTATTTTATTTTATTTTATTTTATTTTATTTTATTTTATTTTATTTTATTTTATTTTATTTTATTTTATTTTATTTTATTTTATTTTATTTTATTTTATTTTATTTTATTTTATTTTATTTTATTTTATTTTATTTTATTTTATTTTATTTTAAAAACAGTTGACAGACTGAACCACCACTACTATGTAAATATATTATGATAATAATTTTAAGCTTTAGT
This sequence comes from Anticarsia gemmatalis, assembly GCF_050436995.1. NCBI lineage: Eukaryota > Metazoa > Arthropoda > Insecta > Lepidoptera > Erebidae > Anticarsia > Anticarsia gemmatalis. The sequence goes on along the minus strand of NC_134770.1, from coordinate 337,035 downwards.
ATAAAGGTATATTACTCGGTTATAGCGCTTTAGGTGCTTAACATAATTCTGTAATCCCCATGGCTGTAAAAATGTTTCGAATGATACCTTATACATCTATTTGCCATACAGAAGCCATATAAATATCTGATATAACGCTCAAGGCGCTATTAAAGACCTACGCAACTTGTTTATAGATGAGTAATACACTAGCCCTAAAAAAATCTGTTATAGAACCTAAGGCATTACAAAAAGCTTATTTACGCTCTTGAGCGCTATAAGCGCAACGCATAACTCCGTTTAAACTCCTTTATCTCCTAAAGTCCCCTTATACAGTTAACGGTGTTATAGAAGATTCCATTAACTCAGTTATACTTCCCTAGGCTGTCTAGCGATGCAATTACATGCTCATATATCACTATAAGTCATTAGTTTCCTACTAAACGGCTACTGTCCCGCCTAGCTGTTAAAGGGTTTTTTAAATAGCTAGTATACAACTTATAGAGAATTGTACAGCATTTGAACGACTCTTATGCAACTATCAGGCTGTATAACGACTGTATAAGCAGCTTGTGTGCTAGTTGGGTGAGAGTACCTTATTTACTGCTTTACATTTTAAACTTTCGCGTTATTTAATGTACAGGGTGTTAGGCAGTCCTGTTGCCCAAATGATGATGGACTTCTGCCGATAATTTAGCATCACCAAGTTTTAATGGCACTTGAAGAACTCAAATTCTTAGATATAAAGTTTTTTCCGGCATTTTTAATATCACTCACTAGTAACCGCCCGCGACTTCGTCAATTTAGTAATTTTCTACTACACTCTTATTAGTCAAACTATGATGTTAATAAAATCTATAGTCCTCTTCAATAAATGAACTAACCAACACGAAAATATTTTTAGTAATTCTTGAGATTAGCATGAGTCTCGGTTGTTGTCTGTAAAGATGACAATCGTTAAGCCACGTCAAAGGCCTTTCGATCGGCTTGAACAACTTTGACATTAGGTTGACTACTAACCATGCGATAAGAAGAAGATTTACTTACTAAGAAGAGAAGAAGTCCTTGCACATCTCATGGAAGTACTCCAGAGGAACAGTGGATAGGAACGGCTGGCGGGAGCTGGTGGTAGTCTGATACCAGCCGAACTCCACACACGTTTGATAGGTCCAGAGTCGCACTGTGAAAGAAGACAATGTTAAGATATAGCAGAAATAGTTCCTTTTAGAGACCTGCAGAAGAAATTAGACTTTAAATTTCACCCTTTTTTTGTTATGAATCAAAGTAAACGATAGATGCGGTTGGCATTTTTTTTAACCCATTACTGTCCCACTGCAGGGCAACCTGCAACAAGGCAGGGGTAAAGCCTTGAGTCCACCACGCTGGCCAAGTGCGGGTGGGGGACTTGGCATACCCTCAATAAATGAAATCAACAAATTTCAGATTGCCGTAAGAAAGTATTTAGTTCATTGTATGGTTACCAGTCAATCTAATGTCAAAGATAAATTAGATTGGCCTACCAAAGGCTTTTGAAATGGCTTGACGACTGTTATCTTAATTGACAACAACAGTTACCGATATTGACCTTATTGGCTTTATAATGCCTGGGTTACCCACCTTAGAGGACCTCGTGGCTTAGTGAACAACAGCCGCGCGAATCTACCTCTGAGGTTAAGCTACGCTTGCCGAGGTTGTTCTGTGGATGAGTGACCATTTTATACATACCAAGTTCCTCTATGCTTCGGAGGGCACGTTTAATTGTGGGTCCCGGCTGTCATTTTCGAAGATCTTTGACAGTCGTTAACAGTAGCTTGAGTCTGATAACCAGTCTTACCGAAGTCAGATAGGCAGTCGCTCCGTATAAAACACTGGTATTCAGCTACATCCGGTGAAACTGGAAGCCGACTCCAACATAGTTTGGAAGAAAGGCTAAGCCATGATGATGATGGGTTACCCATTTTACTATTACAAAAATACGAATCGTGCTGTTCCAATTTCGTCTGAAAAGCAGTTTCATTGAGCTACTCATGAGCTCAATGAATCGACAAATTTTGTTCCAAATTACTTCCCCGAATTGTTTATTCGCGAGCAGTATTTTGGCACGTAGATTTTGATTGACGTTGCAATGTGGGCTACTCCCATGTGCGTGGGAAACTCATATGAAGCCATGACATCATCTAATTTATGCTATTAATGACTTGCATGTATATTAAATGATGTAATGTATGCTCTTAAAGATGGGACGTTCCTCGAACTGTATTGTGTTAGGCAACGTTTTTTATTGTTATAAGTTTTGGATAAGAAATACTTTGAAAGTGGTACAAAAAGAATATGTTAGGTTAAATCTGGGAACTAAATTTTTTACAATAAGTCTAAGGCACGTTTCCAATCGACAGAGATGCGATACCAATCAACGATGTCCAGTTGAATATTTTTTAAATTGTGGTATAATAATTGTAAAAATGTAGTTTTTTACGGTTTCGTACCCAAAGGGTGAAACGGGACCCTATTACCAAGCCTCCGCTGTCTGTCTGTCTCCAGGCTGTATCTCATAAACCTTGATAGCTAGTAGGCTTCACAAATGATGTATTTTCAAAAACTCACATTTTGTAATACTTATTAAACTTGCAATATTTGTTAAACATTTATAATAGTCAAACCAACCCGCACTTGGCCAGCGTGGTGGACTCAAGGCCTACCCCCCCCCCCCCTTCGTTTGAGAGGAGACCCTTGCCCTGGAGTGGGACAGTAGTGTTTTGAAAAATATGTGATTAGGCCGCCTGCGACTTCGTCCGCGTGGAAACCCTTCCCATGTAAATCCCTCGGGAATTCCAGGATAAAAAGTAGCCTATGTGTTATTCTGGGTCTTCAGCTACCTATATACCAAATTTCATCGTAATCGATTCAGTAGTATTTGCGTGAAAGAGTAACAAACATCCACATATTCTCACAAACTTTCGCATTTACCATATTAGTAGGATTAGTAACCTAAAGGTTTTGAAAATATGTCATACAGGTTAGGTTTTGAAAACTGCCTAGAAGGAAAACAATGACTAAGCTACTTTATCGGGTGTCGCTCTTTCCTCTACAAATTCTAAGAAGCCCAAAACAGTCACCAGAATTTTGAATAGAAATCATTTTGTCATTATTCATTATGTCAGCAATTGTTCAAAATGCATACAAAACAATACATTATTCGGATCTATTGTTTATAACGGGGGTTTTTACAGTGACTGTTACATGAAAACGTGCCTTTACTATAATGTTTTTTGAGGATACAAAAGTCTGGGAAGTAATCTTCGCTTTAAGTATATTTCTGACAAATTAGTAGAGTCTTAGCATGAACAATTTGTCTAGATTATTTATACTAATATTATAAAGCTGAAGAGTTTGTTTGTTTGAATGCGCTAATCTCAGGAACTACTTGTCCGATTTGAAAAATTATTTTAGTGTTAGATAGACCATTTATCGAGGAAGGCTATAGACTATTTATAATCACGCTACGGCCAATAGCCATGTGTTAATTTGGATCTTCAGCTACCCATATACTAAATTTCATCGTAATCGATTCAGTAGTATTTGCGTGAAGGAGTAACAAACATTCATACATACTCACAAACTTTCGCATTTATATTATTAGTAGAAGTAGGATGACTGTATTAGCACAATAACATTGCTGTTTCAAACAGGCCACCGTCAGCTACATAGACCCATGGGTCACTGATGTTCTAAATGTCTAATTTTGTATACCTCCGATAGCCACGAACTCTGTATACAAGGTTCTCTACGAAGTTGTTGGACTATAACGTTCAGTCAACTTTCTATTATTTACTTATCACAGTCGTGGGTTTGATAAAAATAAACAGTGATAGCTGAGTAGTATAACTCGCAACCTCCCACGTAAGTGGTCGACAGTTGAAACCCGAGGAGAAGATCCTTGCCTAACAGTAGGACAGTGATTGATTTAAAAGAAAAGATGAATAAAGCTATGATGATTCATGAGAAACAGCCTGGAGACAAACAGACAGCGAAGTCTCAGCAATAGGGTCTTGTTTTTACGGTACCCAAAGGTTTTTACGAAACCCTTAAAACTAGAGTGCCTCCGTGGCGCAGTGGTTTAGGTCACCACGCCAACACCACTGCGTCGGGAGGTCGTGGGTTCGATTCCCACACGGAGCAATTACATATTTGTGCGATCCACAAATAATTGTTTCGGGTCTGGTTTGTAAAAGTCCCCGCGACGCAAGGGCAATTCATAGTGCGGGAGTTGTTAAAAAAAATTTCAAAAAAAATTGTCCCAGAATATCAACTTATGTGTCATTAAGGTAATAATTTCGTCGTTTTCCTCATTTTCTAATATTTAGTCAATCTGTCGATGACTGCCGTTTCCAAAGAAACATAAAAGTCTAATTTATTTTACGATTCGCTATTACTTTTTATTGTTCGTCGAAACTACGGAAAATCCTGAATTTAATGTAAAAAATTACTAACGTATGATATTATTTTGTTTTATAATTTTTATGGTTTCGTACCTAAACGGCAAAAACGGGACCCTATTATGGAGACTTCGCTGTCTGCTCGTCTGTCCGTCACCAGGCTGTATCTCATAAACCGTTTTAGTAAAAAAGTTGAAATTTTGTCACATGATGTATTTTTGTAGCCACTATACTAAAAAATTCTAATAAAATAAATATTTAAGGGAGCTCTGATATAAAAAAGTGTGTTTTTTGATAAATACGGAACTCTTCGTTCGCGAATCCAACTTGCACTTGGCAGCTTTTTTTAAACTACCTCTTAAAAAAAGTGTTTAGATAATAAGCTACCGTTTGAGCTAGAAATATTCATTTGAACGCATCCTATAAAACTTTAATGCGTTTCTACATTGTTTTGCTCAAAAATTATCATATATGAGTATACTTCTAACGTTCTCGAAATTTCCAAAATTCTTGTTTTGTTCAGTATTAAATAGTATGAAAAACATCATATATTATAATACATAAATTATAAAAATTGATTCCTTCTTTTTACTGATATTTTTGTTGCTCTTTCATAAAAAAATACTAACTTGGGAGTTTTTTTTAACGAAAACTAATCTACGTGCGGAAAATAAATAAACGTTTAATTAATTTTCTGATTGCCTATGCAGTATCGTCGGTAGTGTAACCAACTGCCGATCATAAGTTCTCAAGGTCCATTCCCGGTTCAGGCAAAGTAAAATTTTCTAATTTATATATTATGTATACGAATATTTTCTAACAGTAGCTCGGAATTTGGTAACTTGCCTGGTAAATAGAAAAAGTACTCATATTGTTTAAAGGGCGAAACGCGAGTTAGCCTTTTATAAATAAATAAAAATCTATTTGTCAAAGTCAGAGTCTCCTCCATAAATAAGGAAAGGATTAAGTCTAGCGGGTGGTTGGTAATTAAATAAACCAGCAATTTGATAACAGTAAAATAAAATAACATTTAGTAGAAGACAGTAGGGGTTGTAAATAATGCATCCGGGCGGAGCGCACCGGCAGTCCGGGACATCTGCAAATCAAACGTCGCGACAACACGACGACACGGTGACGTCGCGCGACACACGGGCAACAACGAAACGACAGCGAAACGGCTACTTTATACAGTAGAGCGTTGATTATCCGAACTAATTGGGGGACATGGTTGTTCGGAAAATCGAACTAATGTACATATATTGATTCAGCCATACAAATTTACGTACGGGTGAATAAAACCATATTATCTACATTTATGAATATCATTGTTAAATCCATACTATCTCCATTCTATCCTCAATCCCTATTTTTAGTAGAGTTAATAATGTCAATGACTGAAAAACATAAAAAAAGAATTAATAATATTTTTTAATAATCATTTTGGAATCAAATGACCGTGTGTAAGTTGTTTAATAATATTTTTTTGTAGTATAATTTACACGGCAAAACAACGTGTACTAGTAATATACATATTATTATCTTATTATTGAAACCATGTTGTTGGCAAGAGCTAAGAGCAAATCGAACAAGCTCGCCATCCTTCCAGCCCGTGAGTGACTCATCTCAGATAATCTGTGTGTCTGACAATTAGCATCTCATCTACAATGCAGATGTGCTACAACAATAACCTATTCATGCCTCCCTAGTACTGTGATAACAATGTACCTGTGTTTGTACAGACACAGATTTTATCATAACTTTTAAACTCTCGCGTTGCATGTTTAATGTATAATAGAATACGGGAATTAACGCGAACACGCATTTTACCTTAAAATGCCTAACGTTTCGGCGCAGGTTGCACTCGCCGTGGTCCCAGGCAGACTGGAGCCACTGACACAGCCTGGGACCACGGCGAGTGCAACCTGCGCCGAAACGTTAGGCATTTTAAGGTAAAATGCGTGTTCGCGTTAATTCCCGTATTCTATTATACAGATTTTATCACCAGCCTAGCCTTTCTCCCAGCTATGTTGGATTCGGCTTCCAGTCTCGATAGGTATAATGGTCACCCATCCAAAAAACAACCTTGTCAAGTGTAGCTTAACCTCCGAGATTGATCCGTGCGGCTATTTTTAACTAAGCTGAGTTTTTGTGTACGCACATAATTTGGTAACTGCAATAAAAAATCTAGTGAAATAGTAAGAGGCGAGACATTTCCGATACATGTTTTCAAACTCCAACTCAGAACTTTGTAATTTCGCTTAGACTGCAGGTATAAACAGGAGGTTTTTTTTTAACCGTCGCAGGTTCGAACCCGAGGCAACACACCAATGACTTTTCGAAGTTATGTGTGTATTAGAAATAATTATCACATGCTCCAACGGTGAAGGAAAACATCGTGAGGAAACCTTGCATGCCTAAAATTTGTTTAATACATTTATTGAGGGCACGCAAAGTCCCCAACCCGCACTTGGCCAGCGTGGCGGACTCAAGGCCTAAACCCTCCCTCATAACGGGAGGAGACCCTTGCCCAGCAGTGGGACTGTAATGGGTTAAATTTATTTATTTATTTATTTATTAACCGAATATTTTAGCCACATATATAATGTTTACATGGTTAAAGTGTTATAATACTGCCAGGAAAACCCACTAATAGAGGTAGATATCTAATTACGCATAATTGTGTCACCCTATAATAGTTCATGCGATTTGATACAAATGGACTCAGTAATTGCGTAGAAAACAATTATAAATCGTTGTATAATTGACGTTTATTCCGTATTTATTATATTACATTGTTTATAGTTTATCCTCATAGAAAAAGTATAGTTTCCATAGAGAACTAATTGATTTCTATGTATTGAGTGGTTAAAGAAATATCGCGCGTGCTTTAAATTCCTTCATAAACTAGAATATCGGAAATCATTAATTCGAAATAAAACAGTGATATACTTTTTTGAAAAACGACTATTATTGCTGAACTAAGTGATATGGATTTTTTTTTATTTTTCCCAGAACTGGTATAACTTGGCCTTTCGTCCGGTCTTAGATTATCGTTGAGTTTTGGGACACCCTATATGTGATACCCGCGTGGTTTAAGTAATAAGTATAGTATAGTAGTAACATATGTGTGTAATAGAGGTCACCCGCGACTACGGCCGCGTGGAAACCCTTCCCGTATAAATCCCGATCCCTCGGAAACTCCGAGATAAAAAGTAGCCCATGTGTTATTCTGGGTCTTCAGCTACCTATGTACCATTTCATTGTAATCGGTTCAGTAGTATTTGCATGAAAGAGTAACAAACATACATAGATACATGCGTTCTTACAAACTTTCGCATTTATAATAATAGTAGGATTTGAAATAAAGACCACTTTTGCCACCAGTGAAAAAAAAATCGTGATGCAACCTTGCATGCAAGAGAGTTCTTTAGTACTTGAAGTAATTTAGTAGGAAATTAATAGGCTAAATATATTCATTTTATTTTAGCAATAAAAATAAGCTATTTACTGTACACCACGCTGAAAAAATGCGAGTTTTGGGGGCTTTGACTTCCCTTAAGCTCCCTAAAAAATTCTCAGGCCGGAACATTGTTTCATGATGCTTTTATTCAATTTTGAATATACTTGAAATAGGGTTTGTTGTTTGGTGTTTTTGTTTTTATGCTCTGTGGTCATTGTGGTAATTGATTTATTTACGAAACAATGGACAATTATCCATTGTATTAACAATTAAATGATATTATATTATGTATATAATTAAATAATATTTTAACTACGACGTCCGTGTTGCGTTAATTGAGATACTTATCACGCCGCTAGGGAGGCGGTTAGTTTGGTAGAGTTTGATTTCCATGCGGAAATAACCTAGCTTTTCTTTCAACTAGGTTGGAGTCAGCTTCCAATCTCACCAGATGCAGCTGAGTACCAGTGTTTTACATGGAACGATTGCCTATCTGACCTCCTCAACCAAGCTACCTGGGTTATACCACGCAAAATTATATCTCTGTGATCTACAAATAGTCAATATGGTTTTGATTCGTCTTTGAGAATAAAATGCATGTGCGTTATCTATCTATTTCGATTCAAAAGAGTTACTGAAAGATTCTTGCCACATCTTCTGTTTTTGTTACACATAAAGAAACATCACAAATACAGAACTTAATAACTAGTCAGTACATTTAAACAGTATCCTTATATTATTTTCTTAAATGGGTTGTAATTTCACTCATTATATTTTTGACGGTAAATCATGTTAGTTACTTACTGACTGCATCAGGGGAGTCAAAGCTAGTGTTTCTATGATTTTCCACCACTTGGCTGTATCTGGTCTCGATACAGGGCTGAGTCCACGGCTGGGAAGTTATCCAGTTAGCCAGACGCTGGACTGGATCCGCTGGAAAATACAAGGTATTTTAAATCACCGTGTCCTTATACAAGATGGTTGCTAAGGAATTGTTTTGTCTTCGATAGACTGTTTTTTCTTAGGTATTGTAAAGCGGCTAGGTTGCAGAGATTTTGGGCTCGAATTCTAGGGTGGATAAAATGTTAATCCTGAGTTTCTTTGTCAGGAAATATCAGTGGTTGCCGGGAATGTTAAAAAGTTGAGATCTAGAACCTTCGTGCCCCGGAGTGTACCTCGAATCCTTCTCACTAGTCGTGGTGTTTACCGTCCCACCCTACTATGAGAAGCTTGGAACTGGACTCCGGCATAGGAACTTATATACAATACTTGGTGTTCACTTTTTGTATATTTGTAAAAGTCCTAGAACAATTTTTAGTGCGGGAGTGGTCTTTCAAGAAAAAAACAACAAAATCGGCTCGTTTATTAGAGTCCCAGCAACAAAAGAGCTATTTTTAATGTGGGAATTGTCTTTCTTAAGGGATAAGAAACAATAAGTTGCCTACACAGGCTACAGATGTACTTACAAACACCACTAGCAGTCAAGACCTCGCAGGCAGCAGGTATGTCTCCAGGGTTCGCGTACTGCACCAGGTACGCGAAGGTCTCCGTGATACCGTACCAGAAGAACGTGGCCAGGTCTAGAGGAGCAGTCGCTGATATTGTGGAACAGGTGCTGTTGGAAGACAAACAGCTTCAGAACCAGGTCCATTGGAGAGGTGGGCAATAATTGTGCCAACCAGTTAAACGATCAGTAGGTTAAGCAACCCGAGCCACGGACTTTTAAAGATGGGTGGTCAATTGGTGCTATTATAGCTGAGCGTTGCTTTGGAAAGTACTTAAGAGCGTTGTCTTATTACCTAGGACTAATGTTTGTGTGATGAGATCATATGTCTGTTCTGAGTTTGCATGTTAATTTGTCTAACATCTATATTACATGAAGAAGTATATGAGTAGGATGGCGATTGTTTGGTTTAGCTCTATCAGTAAGCCATCTTTGATCTTATCTAAGTTGTCCAGCGTCATTTATTTAGCAACAACTTTAATTATATCTAGCAGTTTTTTTATAACTAACTTGAACATGTTGGAGACGGTAGCTGGTCCGTTCTGCGTCGCCAGGAGTTGCACCAACCCCTCCATGGACGTCTCGATGCTGTTCAGACAAGCTTCCCCACCCTGAGACCTGATGGCTTCGGCTATTACTTCCAGGTATTCTGCGGAAAGACAACAAAAAAATTTTAATTTTTATTCCTAAATATATTTCAGGATTTTGTACCTTTAACTTTTATAAAAATTATGACAATCGGGTCAGTAGTTTAACCTAAAAGGCGTAACGAATAGACAGACTTCCACATTTATAACCCGCTTTCCGAGCTTGTGGTAGATTGTAACGACTATCATAGGTGTCAATATTTGACCTAAATGAATAAACGATTTGATTTTGATAACACTAGTTGTGTCCGCTTGCATGCCACCTCATATTTTAGGGGTTTTTTTTAGTCACTTACCCATCTTATTAAAATCGATGCAGCGGCCATTAAAACCAAACCAACGGACAGATTTTAGCATTTTTAATATTAGTTCACATTTTTACCAAGTTAATGCAATATTGTATCTTACCGGGGAAGTCTTCCTGCGCGAACAAAGGTCCACTATCAGAGAAGGCAGCATCTACCAGGTGAGGATACGCCAGCCTCATCCAAGTGGCCATGCTCCCGGCGTAAGAGCATCCTATTAGACCAACCTTCGCGTCTCTGCAACAAATAAATAAATGAAACAATAGATATATTATTGGACAACTCACCCACGGTCTTTTGATTCCAAACTAAGCAGAACTTGTGCTATGGTAACCAAATAACTGATAAACATACTTATATACTTCTAAATATATACTTATATAGATACTTTTACAATCGGGCTCGGAACAAATACTCGTGCTCAGCACACAAAGATTTGTCCCGGGGGATACGAACCCGCCACACGCGGCGCTATAATTATTGCGGCAAGGTGACCACGTTAACCACTGAGCCAAACGTACAGTTAACTTTAAAAATATATAATTTGTGTGAAATTCGCCATGGGTGGGGGTGATCAATTCTTCATACTAACTCGTTAGGAAATCGCTGTAAGATATCGTCCGGAAGTATTTGACATAATAAAACAATGACTAATTTCGAATAGGACTATTTCAACTTTAAACCGGCGGCGGCGCTTAGTAATTATCAATGAACCGCATTACATGACTTATTGTGAAACAAATCGATAATTATTTATGAGTAACATGTGACGTCATCAAACCGCAGAATGACGGGATATAAGATGTCTTTTAAACAGAGAGGAGCTGTCAATACGTCAAACACCACAGCCCTTCCCTAGATACAAGATTAAGTTAGATTCCATGAAAATGGGCTCAGCAGTTTTGACGGTAGTTACGTCACAAACAGACACTTTTGAACTTTGTACTTGTATACGATGATATATGTAATTCACATACGTGTTGCGGTTTATATTGTTAATCCTAAGTAATTAATTATGAGTCTATTTGCCAGGCTACCAAACTCCAGACTATTATCCTACTAATGTTGTGAATACGAAAGTTTGTGAGTATGTATGGATGTTTGTTACTCTTTTACGTAAATATTACTTAACCGATTACGATGAAATTTGGTATGTAGGTAGCTGAAGACTCAGAATAACACATAGGCTTTTATCTCGAAGTTTCGGGATTTACACGAGAAGGGAGTCCACGCGGACGAAGTCGCGGGCGGCGTCTTTTTCAAAATAATCTTATTCTTACTTAAAATTGAAACGCCATATATGTATGTTGCTAAGCGCCAAACTCAAGAACGGCTCAAAAATTTCACTTACTGATTTTGTAAAATTATCTGTAAGACACGGAACAGATTTTTATGGAGAAAAAAAAAACGTAACAAAAATTCGTGAACGGCGCGGGTCAGCTAGTCAATTATAAATTACATATCAATGGTCTTTTTCTCGACCCAAGAATTAAATTTGAGACCTCATGATAAGGATTCATATTATACGCTATTGTGCCGACAATTTGTATGGTAGGTAAAATTAGGCATTAGTATTCTACAAAGAATAATAGTTAATGAAAATTTTCTACAGAAAAAACGACAAATGAGTACAAATTAAGCTTAATTGTACGGAGGTGGTCTAATTACGAGGAAATTTATATTTAATGCCACTAATGGAAATATATTTGACAAAGGAAATTTCTCTAAAACTGTTTAATTACTACTGTAATTACTTTTTGTGGCTGTTTTTGTGCACAACGTGAAAGTACTTGGTTAAGCAATGTCACCGGGGAAGCGATTAGGATGGGTGACCATTTGTTTAAAAGTGGTTTAGTTCTTCGAGCTATTCGTTTTTCTGTAGTATATGGTCAAGATGATCATCGCGCCATTGCCAATTGAGGCTAGGGTTTGATTCCCGTGCAATAAATTTTGCGTGATCCTCAAATGTAATGTAACTTTGATAGTCATAATTAACTGCATGTTTGGCACAGTGGTTAACGTGTTCATCTCACCAGCAACCTAAGCGCCGCGTGTGGCGAGTTCGAATCCCACCCGGAACAAATAATATTTGTACGATGAACACGAGCATCTGTTCTGAGCCTGGTTGTTAATGTATGTATATAAGTATGTATTTAGTAGTATATAAGTATGTTTATCAGTTATTTGCTCTGCTTAGTTTGGAAACAAATGAGAGTGAGTTGTCCAATGATATTCATTTATTATCCATTATTAGACTTGAGTGATTTGATTTTAATAGTACCAATTCTTGGATATATTATGACTTAACTTGGATACAATCTTACGTAAGAAGGAATCATGACCAAACCCATGAGTAACTAGTATTATCGTACAACATAATTATAGATCTGCACTATTATTAAGATGAGTAATATAATATGTGATTTTATTTGCATTGTACATCTATGACACTTTAATAGTATAGTCCAACAACATAATAAAAAGCTTATGAAGTAACCTTAAAACCCCTTTTGAAATTCAAATGTTTAAAAAGACAACTCCAGCACTAAGAATTGCTCTTGTGTAGCGGGGACTTTTACAAACATACAAACAACGGACACAAAGTACAACCAGACCCGAAACAATTATTTGTGGATCGCAAAAATAATTGTTGCGTGTGAGAATCGAACCCACGACCTCTCGACGCAATGGTAGCGGCGTGGTAACTTAAACCACTGCGCCACGGAGGCAGTCAAAAATTTTAGCAGAAAAAGTCGGCAATCCAAGAAACCGAAAACTCTGTGGGGTAGTCGCAAACTACGTCAAAAAGTTATAAGAAAGAGTTGTGCTTTACCTGTATCTTCCATTTTCATAGTCATTACTCTTGATGTACTGAATGAACTGTGCCAGGTCAGCCAGCGCCTGGTCTACCGTCAGGAACCGAAGGCCGGAGACACTCGTGTCACTGCAAGGAAATGAAAATATGATTAATTAATAATTACTAGTTGTCCCGGCTTCGGCTAAATTACTAGCTGCGGGAATCGTTTTATCCATCGGTCTTTTCTTCTTATCGTATGGTTAGTGGTCAACCTAGTGTCATAGTTGTTCAAGCCGCTCGAAGGCTTAACGACTGTTATCTTAATTGACAATAACCGAGACCGACTTTTTACGTGCCCCCCGAAGCACGGAGATGCCCAGTTCAATTACCACTAGGCGGTAGGACTACAAAATAGTGACGTTACAGTTCCGTATTTTCATTGGTATCAAATGAGTAATGAATGCCTGAAAAATGTTTCAGTCTGTAGTAATTAGAATTTCAACACTATTTACCAGCAAAATTACATAGCCTGGGCATTCTACATGAACCTTTCACGAATACCTACAAGTTTTATAATTTTTCGTTAACCCAGTCAGTTACCAATTCTTACCGTTAAAATAATATTAGCAAGTGGCAATCTACGACTTGTAGATAATTTATGGTCAGGCGCTTAGCATAAAGATAAAGATAAATATACATTTATTACATAACTGTGTACACAGGACGTTACAATTAGTGTTGAATCAGCAGTTTAAAAATATTATAAATTAATTAAAAACCTAGATGCCTGCTAAAAATATAATTCTTCAACAAGGAATCAAGGTGTTGAAGCAACATGCATAAAAATAGATACTTTTATTTAAATTACAAAAATACGTTTAGGTATTCCTTACTACGTACATACATACATAATATCACGATTTTTTCGAAGGGGTAGGCAGAGACAAAAGAACGCCACTTTGTTGGATCCTTACAAACTTCCCTTGCTTGATTCAAATCACATCCATGCTTTCTTGAACGTCCCTACCCGGCGTAGGTATATTTTTTTTAACTAGCTGATCTGGCAAATGTTTTTTTGCCATATGAATAAAAAAAATGGTGTAACTTTAGGGTTATGAGAAATAGATGTTGGCCGATTCTCAGACCTACTTACCCGCGCAATTATTTTCACGCGGACGAAGTCAAAAGAATCAGCTATCTTATAAAGTCTAAGCGCCTTCCATAAAAACGTGCGCAAATCACACGTACGCATTTAGCTAAGAAAAAATAATCAGGCGCTTTACTTACTATTTATTTATCCTAAATTGTCATAATTTTTAAGGCCCGTTAGCAATTTTGTATTATATTTTTTCTTATTAAATATGTTAATTCCCGCACTAAGGATTGTTTTTGTGTTGCGGCGGCTTTTACACACATACAAACAACGGACTTAAAGTACAGCCAGACCCGAAATGATTACTTGTGGATCACACAAATACGTATTTGTTTCATGTTTGAATCAAACCTACGACCTCTCGACGCACTAGTAGTGGCGTGGTAACAACCTTTACAACAGATCGAAATGTCAATTAGTACAATACAATATTACTTGAACGGTAATCGTACCCAAGACCACGTGTATCAACAGTAGCATACATCCACTCAAACCACAGTGGCAGTTAAATCTTTCAAATTAAATTCAATTAGTAGCACAATCACTTTCTAGGGTCCTTCTGTATGACGTCACGGCCAGCTCACGCTTGACCCTCGGGTCATGGGGGCAATGGCCAATTGACCCTATACATCAAGCTGGCAACAGGGGATTTATACTGTGCAATTGAGCTATACGTAAGTATAGAATTCCATACCTAATATTATTACTAGTAATTATATGAAATAAAATACCGCGGAATCAATTTTGATAACATTTTCACATTGCGTTGACTGCCTTCGTGGCGCAGTGGTTTAGGTCGCCACGCATTTCGTCGGGAGGGCGTTGGTTCGATTCCCACGCGGAATTATTTGTGCGATCCACAAATATTTTTTTCGGAACGGGAAGTATACAGGTATTATTATGCCTTCAGTTACGAACATATTATTTTAAGAATTATCCAATTTAGTTTAGTTGTTCAATAGTCATTGGCGTACATACATTTTAGTGACTTATTTTTATTTATATAGGTAGATTGTACATTACATAGGTCTCAGTGTTTGACGTGACCTGAGTTAAAAAACACTAGTTATGTAATTTACCTAACTATACTTACAAATTAATAACGGACTTGCAATAAAGTTAAAACATTAATTTAATTAACTGCCACAGTAGTAATGTAGTGACTGCTGATCGCTTTTCGTGTTCAATTCCCGGGTAGGTCAAAGTGCAATTTACTTAATGATGCTAATCGTGAGACCATAATTCAAATGTATTTATTTTAATTTAATAGAAATCGCTAATAAACTATTGTCAACATCGCAATCAAGCTTAGAACAACATAAACTTAACTTTACAAATAACTAAAATAATAATGACTATCAAAAAGACTAAATCAAAATCGAGCCTCCCTTCACTAGACGCTAATACATCACGCTAGTAATGTACTGAGGGTTGGCAGAGCGCCAGACCACGTGCCGCTGTCATACCGTATATCATCGCGCTATTGTCTGCCGTGCGGGGTAGGCTGGACTGAGTCATATCGGACGTTTATGGCACTAGCCATTGTGAGGGGTCTTCTTCGAAATAATCCTAGTGATATTATTAATGCGAAAGTTTGTGTGGATGGATGTATGTCTGTTTGTAACTCTTTAACGCAAAAACCACTGAACGAATTTGGATGAAACTTGATAATTATATTATACATTTGAATAACACATACCTAAGTTACAATACTAGTTTTTACCCATGGTTTGGTCCGTAACATTACGTCATATTACTGTAGTCCCCGCGGACGAAGTCACGGTTACAACCTAGTAGCATAATAATATAATCTATCCAGTCATAGAACCCATTGAAACACAACAATGACTTTCCTAACGTTTATTTACACTACTGAACAAATTTTCATGAAATTCAGTACCTACAAAGATAATTATTATTCTAGAGACCTAGATTAATACATAGTATACTTTTAATTCTAAAAAACTTTTTCGTGCAAACGAGAGCACAAGCAGAAGCTTGTAAAAATAAAACTCCTTACTTCAAATTATCAGCAAGGAAAAAAGCAAGCCTCACTTACATTTAATTAAAATGTTAATCTACCCTCTTAATAAAATGCAATAATTAGAAAAATCTGCATGAAAATATGCTAAATTCTAACAATTCTGTCAACCGAATGTCCTAGCTGTAATCCTTGCTAATTATCTGCTCTGCTCCTTACAAAATAACATACACACAACACATACAAAAACCACCCTTATGTCCTGAGCAATAAAGTTCAAATCAACGGCAAAACTTATAGTGGTTCCTCGCACATTAACAAATATACATTGAACACTGTGATATATACGAATGTATAAATAAATGTAGTGCATAGATCAACGGTGACGTCGCTAGACTCGCTAGCTCACTTCACATCTGTCAGTCGAGGCGAGCGGACGTACCGTTGAGCTGTGTACCTACTTACAGAATATTATTTGTTGTTTTATTCTAACTCCGCCTGAGCCTTAGGCCAATTGGAGGACATCACATTGGCGACGAGTAAAAGTGCTGTGAGTAAAAAATATTTATAAACGTTATGTACAAGCTTACAGAATTCGGTTAACAAAAAAAAAAAAGAAGGTGTGTGAGTATTGTGTCAAATTTAAACAAACATCGAAGTGTTTTGTAATACGCATAGCAATATTACAACACATATAGCAAGCCACTGGTCATATCCTAAATCATTATTGGAATACATGAGGTATTTAACTTTGTTTTACCTACATATTTTGGTGTAAATCACATTTATAAATTTAACGATAACAACAACTAACATAGGCAGATAAAATTCAATTTTATTTTGCTAAAGTGATTATTGCGATTGTTAACCGAATCTGTTCGCAATGAAATGTGTCATGTATTGAATAACAATGTTCGCTCAAGCTACAGTTCCAAAGAACATCCTTTAATAATTCATACATTAAAAAGTACCACTCCGATATCCTCAGGAGTTATATGTACCTAACTAAAATGTTATAATTAAACAAGTGTCACAAAGCTGTTGCACTAAATACGAATACCTGCATTTAAGTAATGCAAATACATTTAGCACTGTCTATCGTAAAAAAAAAAACGGAAGCCTTTTATTGTCACTACATTTTATCTTGTATTATGTAACCGCCTTCAGGACTGATTATAATTATTTATGTAGTAGACGTAGGTATAATAACATAAATCATCATTATTTAAAGATTTTGTGTGGTTGTGCAAAATACCTAGTCAGGTTGCTGCTAAGTTATAGATATAATGCAAATAGTTATTAAATACCTACCTACCCTCAATATAAAATTATTTTACAGTCATTATATTGCGCTGGACACTGATCAAACACATCACTTCTGTTTGTAAATAGGGTCAACGGTTACAGATGCTAAATAGTGTTCTAAGTATATTAATGATTTATTTTACATAACCGACTATTACAAATAAATATAATTATAATAAATGGAAATGAATTAAATTACATTGAAGTATCAAAGTAAAACTATATATAGTGTTAATATGCGTTTTTCTGAGATTATATTTCACATATTTGAACTTTAGTTTACCGTTCAGTGCCAGTGTCTGTTAGTATTTAATGGAAACAATATCGTAGTCGTCGATTACACATAGTTTCCCCCTATTGCAGATCGTCCAACATGTCCCAAACACAAATACCGACAATAGAACCATTCGATTGTGAAGGCGATCCAACTTCTTTAGGCTCCCGTTGGGATAGATGGAAACGAGCTTTAGAGATATATTTTGTGGCCACCAATACCAAAGACCAAAGTACAAAACGCGCAATATTACTACATTCTGGAGGCATGGTATTACAAGACATATATTTTAATATACCCGGCGCTCACGTAACTGATCCAGACGCGACTGATGTTTATGACACTGCGGTCAAAAAACTAGATGATTACTTTTCTCCGAAGCAAAGTTATTTATTTGAAAGACACGTATTTCGGTTGATGAAACAAGAACCCGAAGAAAAATTTGAAAAATTCTTAATTCGGCTAAGACGACAGAGTTCAAAGTGCAATTTTGCTAACGAAGATGAAAACCTTATTGATCAGGTGACTGAAAAGTGTAGTTCCACTAAACTAAGAAAGAACATTTTGATACTCGGTGACACCGCAACCGTAGAAAAAATAATAGCCGAAGCGAATACTTTAGAAACTGTAGAACGTCAATTAAGCGAGTTCCACGATAGACAGAACAAACATAGTGCATCAACTAGCATTAACAAAATCGACACTAAACCAACCAAACGATTTGTCAGAAAGGAAGTTAATTTCTGCACCTGATGTGGTAGTAAAACTCACAAAAGTGATTGTAATACCTGCCCTGCAGTTAACGCCAGCTGCATAAAGTGTGGTTTCAAAGGACATTTCCAGAAACATTGCAGAACCAGGGCCAATAAGAGAAAAAGTACCAACCCCTTACCATGTGACAACAACAAAAATAAGAAACTTAAAACAGATACTACCCACAGTAAGGAATCTACATCTGTAGACTATATTTTCCACATCGACGACGATGCACAAATAGACTGTCAGGTAGGTGGAGTTAAAATTGAAGTACTCATTGATTCTGGTAGTAAATCAAACATTATAAATGATAAAACTTGGGAGCATATGAAACACTGTAATGTTAAAGTTTCAAACCAGCAAAAGTCATCGAATAAAACGTTCCTGGCATATGGTGCCAAAGAGCCATTAAAAGTATTAGGCTCATTTGATGCTTTAATAGAAGCTGGTTCTAACTCAATAATTACAAAATTTTATGTAATTAAAAATGGTTCAAGGAACCTTTTAGGGAAAGAAACTGCGATTGCCCTTAAAGTGCTAAAATTAGGTCTTGATGTGAATTCTATAGAACAAAAACCATTTCCCAAATTCAAAGATGTTCAATTAGAGATCACATTTGATAAAACAGTCCGTCCAGTCTGTCAACCTTACCGACGTGTCCCGATTCCTTTGGAAACAAAAATAAACAAGAAAATTGACGAATTGGTACAAATGGATATAATTGAACCCGTAAATAAGCCTTCCGCTTGGGTTTCTCCGATGGTACCAGTCCTGAAGCCTGATGGTGATATTCGTATTTGTTTAGACATGCGGATTGCCAACAAAGCTATTATTAGAGAGAACCACCCACTGCCTACTATGGATCAACTCATTCCCAGGTTTAGTAAAGCAAAGTTTTTCTCAAAATTAGATATTAAAAATGCATTTTATCACGTTGAATTGGCTGAAAATAGTAGAGAAATCACAACATTTATAGCTAGTAAGGGGCTTTACCGATACAAAAGGTTAATGTTTGGAATCTCATGCGCACCGGAACATTTTCAAAAAATTATGGAAAAAATGTTATTACCGTGTGGCGAAGGCGTTGTTAATTTCATTGATGACATCGTTATTTATGGACGTGATATGAAAGAAAGTCAAACTAGGCTGCAACGGGTATTAACTGTACTCAAAGGCAACAATGTCTTACTGAATAAAACAAAATGTATTTTTAATGCAACATGTATTCAATTTTTGGGCCACGAACTTTCACCATCAGGCATTAAGCCACTTGACAAATACATTAAGGCAATTGAGTCATTTAGGCTACCGGAAACCATCGAAGAAATCCAAAGTTTCCTAGGACTGATCAATTTTGTTGGCAAGTGGATACCTAATTTGTCAACCCTAACAGAACCAATTCGGCAATTACTTCGGCAAAAGCTGCCTAAGAATGCCAATATCACCGCATTTTGGACCAAACCGCATACAATAGCTTTTAACGAATTAAAAAACTGTCTCTCAAAGATTCCTACTCTTGGCTACTATGACCCCAATGACCGCACCCAAGTTTTCGCAGATGCGAGTCCTGTAGGATTAGGTGCGGTACTAATCCAATACGACAACAGTGGACCTCGCATTATCGCTTTTGGCAATAAAAGCCTGACCGCTGTAGAAAAACGTTATTGCCAGACTGAAAAAGAGGCCTTAGCTTTAGTGTGGGCAATCGAGCACTTTCATATTTATTTGTTTGGAAAGCAGTTCGAACTTGTCATCGACCATAAGCCTCTGGAAGTCATATTTGGGACGCGGTCCAAGCCTTGTGCACGAATCGAACGCTGGGTTCTTCGATTGCAAACTTATGATTATAAAGTCATTTATAAACCAGGCAAATCGAATATAGCAGACCCATTATCTCGCCTATGCAGGTGTACGACTTCAGAAGTAAGTCCTTTTGATGATGAATATCATATTAACCAGATAGTTCAATATGCCAGACCGATAGCAGTATCCCTAAAATGCATAGCTGAAACATCGAACCAAGATACCGAGTTCAAATTGGTTAAAGATGGTCTACTGAACAATCATTGGGATGTTTTAGTAAACAACTATAAGTTATTCCAACATGAGCTCTGGGTACATGACGATGTATTACTAAGAGGGACCAAGATAGTTATTCCTGCTGGTTTGAGAAAACAAGTCTTGGCAGCGGCCCATGAAGGTCATCCAGGCATTGTCAACATGAAGGCTAGACTACGCACTAAGGTCTGGTGGCCGAAAATAGACAAAGACGCCGAAAATACTGTAAAAAATTGCAGAGGGTGTACTTTAGTCTCGACTCCTAATCCACCAGTTCCCATGAAAAGGCGTGAACTCCCTACAAAAGCCTGGGTCGATACTGCCATTGATTTTTTGGGTCCGTTGCCAAGTGGGGATTATCTCTTCGTGATTATCGACTATTACAGCCGATACAAAGAGATAGAGATCATGAGATCAATATCGACACAAGACACAATAAAAGTCTTGAAGAAAATTTTCTCGCGCACTGGGAATCCTGCTAGTATAACTGCCGATAACGGCAGACAGTTCTGTAGTCAAGATTTCAGGTCATTCTGCATTGAACAAGGAATTACACTTTTCAATACAATCCCGTACTGGCCGCAGCAGAACGGGGAAGTTGAAAGGCAAAATAGAGATATTCTTAAACGCCTTAAAATAAGTCAATGCGAGAAATCAGACTGGAAGGATGACTTGTTAAAATATTTGACCATGTACAATAGTACACCTCATTCCTCTACAGGCAAACCACCATCCGAGTTGTTCTATGGAAGACAATTTAGAGACAAATTACCTTTTCTAGCTGATGTTGAAAATAATTATGCAGATTTAGAAATCAGAGATCGAGACAAAGAAACAAAAGAAAAAATCAAATTAAACGAAGATAGAAAGAGGAGAGCTGTAGACAGAGAATTAGAAATTGGTGAGAAGGTATACGTCAAAAACTTTGTTAAAGAAAACAAACTGACGTCAGACTTCAATCCAACACCTCACACTGTGGTTGGCGCTGAAGGAAGCGACATCAATGTCAGGAACGATGAAACTGGGCAGGAATACAGACGAAATATTGTTCACTTAAAGAAACTAGAAGGCCAATGGAAGGTCGTTAATCAAGAAGAATCAACTGATAAAGAGGTTAAATGATTTAAGTTTAGTACATTTGTTGATTTATTAATATATTAAAACATTGTAATTAAAATAAATATTTCATATAAAAAGGAAGAGATGTGATATATACGAATGTATAAATAAATGTAGTGCATAGATCAACGGTGACGTCGCTAGACTCGCTAGCTCACTTCACATCTGTCAGTCGAGGCGAGCGGACGTACCGTTGAGCTGTGTACCTACTTACAGAATATTATTTGTTGTTTTATTCTAACTCCGCCTGAGCCTTAGGCCAATTGGAGGACATCACAAACACAAATCATTAGAAAATCGCCTTTATGTTCATAAAAATAAGGGTTATATGAAGTGTATATGTATTGTTGTAATGTGACATTCAGTATGCATGAAGTGGGTTGCTCAAGAGTAATATTTTTGTCGAATTAAAGTCAGTTTTGCGTGAAAAGAAGCAAACGGTTTGTTTCTCTCCAAGGAGGGCTTAGAAAGGGGCTTATTCCGGCTTATTTGGACTTATTCTGACCCTTTTAGATACATTCTAATGTAATATGCAAGATGTTTTTCAAACCATTTGTTGGCTTGCCGTTTGAAACAATGTTGATAGCCATCAAATTAGAAAGAAACGTTTTTGGATTTATGTAAGTATGTATCCTACTTATGTATACCTAAGCATGTATATGTAAGTATACCGGAGTTCGTTTATTTTCAGCGCATGAAACTATATATTTAGGTTTCTCATTTTGAAATAAAATTAATACGTGTATGTAATTGTAGTGTTTTCAAAAAACCATCCCTAGATATGATAGGTGAATGTTGTAAAATAAAATATATCGCTAAATATGTTGCTAAGCACAAAACTGAAGAACGGCTCAACCATTTCTAGTTATTGTTTCTGTCCAATTGTCTTTAAGATGCGGGAAATGTTATTATGGAGAGAGGAAAAAACGCGTAAAATTGTCACGCGGCCGAAGTCGCGGTCAGAAGCTAGTACCTACATTATAACACTGTGTTTGTAGTTGGAATGCAAACGGCAATAAAAGTAATTAACATGTTATCAGTAATTGATAAAGTTATCAGTTATCAAATTACAGAAGTTTGTATTTAATTTCAATTTATTACGTACAAGATATAGGTAGTTTGTTTTAATAATTTATTACCGTTTTATTCATAACAATATATGAAGTTATGAAAGGCTTAGAGAGTTTTGTTTCTTTCATTTCTTAGCGAAATGAGAAAGAGAAAACATATTGTGGTAGTTTTTTAACTAAAATAGATTTATAGTGTGTTTATGAATAAGAGGGTTAGAAATAGTTAGAATGGTAGGTAAAAACTGGAATTAAATTATGCTTTGTGTCCATTACTTGTATGAAAAGTCAAGAAAAAAAAAAGTAAATGGGAAAGTCTGTACCTCACGCTTAAGCGTCTTAATTGCTGAATAGATTTTGAAATGAAATATAAATAAAATTAAAGACCTTTGATGTAAAATAGGCTACTTTTTCAGAATTCAATCCATAGTTTTTTTGTTATTGTTCTGTGTACCTATTAGGTCGAAACGGGATCCTTTTTTTGAGACTTCGCTATCTGTCTGTCACCAAGCTGTTTCTCATAAACCGTGATAATTAGACATTTGTATAACAATAAACACTAAAAATTAATATTAATTAGCTTCTTTATATAAAAAAGTAGCTTGAAGCCTTTCCCTATAAATGGACCATTCAACACATACAAGCCACAAAACGCGTCACAGTAGTTTCTGAGGATACTACGTTCAAACAAACAAACACTTCATCTTTATATTATTAGTACAGACATCCAGTGATATCGGTTTAATGGTCGTTCAATTTGGCACAGTGTCAAGTGCGAGCGATTAAGTCACGTTACGTTTATTATAGCAGGTTCGATCCCGTGCCGCACAATGTACGCTATTTACTCATACAGATAATGTCTGTTGTTGCCAATTATTGTTTATTGTATGGTTATAGGTTTGATTCCCCGGACACACTGTTATCCTACTAATATCTTAAATGTGAAAGTTTGTGAATGTGTATGTATGGATGTTTGTTGCTCTTTCACGCAAAGACTACTGATCCGATTACGATGAAATTTGTTATGTAGGTAGCTGAAGACCCAAAATAACACATAGGCTACTTTTTATCCCGGAGTTTTCAAGGGATCGAGATTTACACGGACGGGTTTCCACGTGGACGAAGTCGCGGGCGGCCTCTAGTTTGAATATAAATTCATAATATCATGTATGTTAGTCCTGATGGTGTAGGCAGAGTTGTATGAAGTACACCCACAATTCGCTATTAGGTACCTACTAATGATTGTTTCATGTAATTAAGGGCGAGTCTATGGCCATATACCAGGCATGTTGCCAAAACCCGAGCTACTTTAAAGAAATATTGTAATATAAACGATTTAAATTACTCTGCCGGACCGGGAATCGAACCCGAGGCGTTGTTAACAGCAGTCGCATACACTGCCGACAGACTATCAGTATCATCATTCCTATTCAATTTTGCAAAGCAAAGCTTTTGGTTAGTATTAATTTAATTCTCGCTATTTAGTATAATTGCTTCTACAATTAAGCTGACTTAGTTAGTTTTATTGTAATACGTGTAGCCTAGATTATTCTAAGTAGTATTAAAGGGTCTCAGCACACATATGGGATCGGAAAGGGATCGTAACCGTAACGCCTTTCGCCTCGCTGTCAACCAGGCGTCAACCTACCGTATGCACGTAACGAAAGCGTATCAGCAGCGCCTGTACGTCGACTCGGCTACGGCTAGGCGACACCGCGCTTACGCCTCGCTTATGGATATTTTCTCACTTCTTCAATAAGTTTCTCCCTTTGCATCGTTATTTTGTGTTTGAATCGAACTTAAAATTTTAAATAAAACATACGCGCAACACGAATGAAATACTCCTTGCGAATGGCGGCGTCTTTAGCAGGCAAGTCGCGGGAGGGGAAAGGGGAAAGGGTGGACGAAGAGATGTGAGCTCGGGTACGGAGAGACGTAAGCGCGGGGACGGAGAGACGTAAGCGCGGGGACGATGAGCCGTAAGCGTGGAATTCAAGTTCGGAGCCTGTTCCGAGGCGAGGCGATTACGTTATTATTCCGATTAGTGTGCGTTGCAGTAGGGAGTTTAATACAAACCATTCTGAACGGCTCGAGGCGATACGGTGACGATCCCTTTCCGATCCCATATGTGTGCTGAGACCCTAATACTCGCTGACTAACGCGGTTCGACTCAAATTCTTATAAAATATAGAATTACTTTTGAAAAAGAGGATTTCAATTCCCCATTTCCTTGGTTTAACAATTTAGACGCAAAATCGGTCTCTTTGTACGTCTGTCACAATTTTATAGCAAAATTATTAGACCAATTTTAATGTATACTGTGGGCGCATGCAACTTTAGTTCTCCAATAGATACTGTGATTGCTTGTTTATGTACATAGAGTCACCTATACCTAGTTGCGGTCAAGCGGCCTTAGTGCAGAACTTACATAGAGCGCTTGATGGCATTAGAGCTGATTGTCTCCGTACTTCAGGGCACACCTAAACTGTCGGTTGATAAATAGGATAAAGCCGCGTCCAGACTAAGCGAGCGAGCAGCCTCGCGAGGCAATATCTCAGTCTCCTTTCTTTAAAATGGAAATGAACGAGAGCGAGATATTGCCTGGCGAGGCTGCTCGCTTAGTGTGGACGCGGTTTAACAGTCGTTAAGTTAAAAACTCGGACTTTTGAAATTAAGTTGACCACTAACAATATCGTTTTTGTTCTTTTTATTTATTAGTCTATGCCTGTAACCTACTGGTAAGCAAAGACTCTTAGATTTCCACTTCCTTCTGATATTTGTTGCGTCTGACCCTCAATCTAGGCACTCATCGTAGCCCCATTCTGTCTTCCCCTTCCACCTCATGGCAATATTAGCCCAAAAAAAAACAAATTCAGACAAGAGAAAATATGACTTACTTGAAAGGCCTCGTCTGTCCATAAAACCTGTGCTCGGTATAAAACAGCGTGGCGCCGACTCTCCTCGCCAGGTCCAGGCCGAGCCCGCCGGTCACCCATCCAGGAGAGATCTCCCACTCCCCTCCCACGAATATCAAGATTGTAGAACGGTAGAACTCTGAGTTCACGTAGTAACGCTAAAAAGATAACAAACTCATAGTAAATTGCCACTTTGTTATAGTTTAATAACTTAGTAAAGAGTTTTGTGTGTATAATTCGCGGCTGGCGAAGGTATACAAGATCAAAATCAAAATTGAATCATTTATTCATTTAGGACAAATATTAACACTAATGATAGTCGTTAAAATTACTGAATCTACCACTAGAGCTCTATGAGAAGAGCTAGCAACAAACTCTCGGCCACTCTTTTCAATCGCCAAAAGATTTACAATGTTGTTGATACAATGATTGATCACGCGTGGAGCTCCCAACAATCAGCGATATAGACTAAACGTCAACAAGAATCAACATATAAAAGATTAGTATAATTATAATGATCACGGTAGGACTTAAAGCAGGGAAGCTGAAATCTGAAGTCCACCCAGACGAAGTCGCGGGCAGCCGCTATCATCAAAGTAACACATAACACGCATTAAGAGGATATCTCAAAAACTAATCTTGAAATCTGGGTCTCATTTAAATGGGACGAAAAAATGTACTTTTCAATTTTTTTATATAAAATTCAAATATTCTAGATTTTAGACCTATTTTTTAAAGGGATATAATAAAAAGCAGTAGTATTGTTTTTTTCTAATTTAAATAAAACAATATCTTTAGTAACCCGGAGATTGTCAACGTGCCCGGTATATGGCAATATTTTCACCCCTATTACATTCAACTATCATTGCCCAATCAATTGCAAATCATAGTTTATTTAATACACCTCTCTCCACACTTTCTTGTAAAACATGCATGGTATTATAGAAATTAACTCACCATTTTAAAAGTGTCTGTATCGAACGCCATGAAATGGTTTAGTCTGACATCGAGCCATTCTTCTGAGGGGGTGTTCCGTGTGTTGGGGACTGGAGGGGGTGGTTCGTGAGTCTTCAGGGTAAGGCATGGAGCCACTAGGAGGAGAAGCAACCCTGAAAAGAATAAAGATAAAATTTAATTATGTTATTCTTTCAAGGCTTCCGTGGCGCAGTGGTGATGGTGGTTGCCACGCTACTGTATCGGGTCGTGGTTTCGATTCACGTAATCAATATTAGTTCGATTCGACTGTGGGCGTTGTTTGCATATTTGTAAAACACAGTCTAATATGAGAAAATGTATGGACGTGGATTAAGCAAGGGAAGTTTTCAAGGATCGTACTAAGTGGCGATTTCAGGCTGCCTACCACAATGGGAAATGAAAAGGCATGATATAATATATACTATATACATATATAGTTCCTAAGCTGGATTGACGTCAGACAGAAATAGTCAGCTTAGAATAGTCAAGTCTTTTTTACCGCATGTTTTTGGGAACGAAAATATATTTTCCGACCCCACTCTAAAGGACAAGTTATAGAGTAGTACATAATTATAAGTGTTTTTAATAGTAGGAACTGCTGTAATAGAAATAAATGCTATTTTTTGTATATTTTTTTAATCTACTTACACATTTTTTAAGCGTTGTTTGAGCGAGCACTTTAAATCGATTACTGGCTCAATTCTTAATCTTTATCTTAAGATAACGTATTCATATGTAAAACTAATCTAATTGATTTAAGATAACAAGATAAATGGTACATAAAATATTCGTTATCAATAGCTGGCCTAGTTTTTGTTTAATAACTACTGTTTAACATTTTTTACTCTCTATGGTTTTTGCGCTATATACGACCATTATTAGTTCGTCTTGGATTCGGTTCCGGGGTTGGAAAAGGCGCTACTCTCATATTCTTAACTAGCTGACCTGCGCAACTTCGCTTGCGTCACACAAAAGAGAATGCATCAAAATTTTCCCCGTTTTTGTAACATATTTTACTCGTACTCTGCTCCTATTGGCCGTAGCGTGATGATATATAGCCCATAGCCTTCCTCGATAAATGGGCTATCTAACACTGAAATATTTTTTCAAATCGGACCAGAAGTTCCTGAGATTAGCGCGTTCAAACAAACAAACAAAAAAACTCTTCAGCTTTTTAATATTAGTATACTTAGATAATAGTTTGGGTTTAAGTAAAGTGCAAGTATAATAAACTAAGATAAGATAAGAATTATTATTTACTTTCAAAGCGTCTGCGTCAAAAGATTTACCGGGATGAAAGTATCATTGTTAATCCAAGTTATCCGTTCACTAGTTTTTTCTATCATTCGCATTTATAATATTAACATACTTAAAACTAAATAAATAATAAATAAATTTAACCAATTAATGTCCCACTGCTAGGCAAGGGTCTCCTCCCGTAATGAGGGAGGGGTTAGGCATTGAGTCCACCAAGGTGGCCAAGTGCGGGTTGGGGACTAATACTTAAAACTATGTTAACGAAATCGGTTCATCCATATTGACGCTAAAGAAAGACAACCAGACTTTCACATCCTTAATCGTTTCACTTTCATCGTAACTATGATCAACGTGATCAGAATACTGATCAACATGATCAAATTGATCAGCATGATCAAGCTCAGTGTTGTCATGCGACACGTGTCATTGTTATAGTAAGGTGCACGTGGGTCACGTGACAGTATGACTCGTGTGCGAAGATGTAGAGTGACTGGGTGGAGTACAGCGTGGTTATTGTTTAAATGATAATTTTATGTTGACCGAAGTGCCTGCAAGTATTTGGATTTTACTTATTACTTAATAATTATAACTATCTTACTTATGACTACGAATGCTTGTGATAACTGCCTTTATAGCGCAGTGGTTAATTAAGGTTGTCGCCTCGCCATGGAGGCAGTGCGATCCACAAATAATTATTCCGGGTGTAGCTGTACTTCCTTTCTGTAGTTTGTATGTTTGTATGTTTTTGACTGCCTCCGTGGCGCAGTGGTTTAGGTCGCCACGCCGATACCACTGCAACGGGAGGTCGTGGGTTCGATTCCCACACGGAGCAATTATTTGTGCGATCCGCAAATAATTGCTTCGGGTCTG
This sequence comes from Anticarsia gemmatalis, assembly GCF_050436995.1. Lineage (NCBI taxonomy): Eukaryota > Metazoa > Arthropoda > Insecta > Lepidoptera > Erebidae > Anticarsia > Anticarsia gemmatalis. Next base: position 308,177 of record NC_134770.1, on the reverse strand, counting down.
GTTGTGCTTTGTGTCCGTTGTTTGTATGTTTGTAAAAGTCCCCGCGACACAAGAGCAATTCTTAGTGCGGGAGTTGTCTTTTTAAAAATAAAAAAATAAAAAAAAAGCCTATGAGCCCAAATCTCTTGGGTCGACTAGAGATTTTTTTTAATATAAAAAACTACAGTCTCTTTACTGAAAGAGACAAAACATACAGTCTGTATAAATAATCAGAGTTAACACTTCGTTTGTTAATAAGATTATACTTACATGTATGCGAAAGTTAATGTTTGGAAGTATATTTTACAGACAGCTAATTGATGACTACTCAATTTAAATACTAAGAATAAAATACTCTACTTTTAAAACAAATATAACTGAGAATCTTCTCACTACTATTTAAAAACTACTATTATTATTTTTGGTACTAATCTTTTTATAAACTTTTTACACTAAACGGTATACTCAGGCTAAGGAAACTATGCAACTTTGTGTTAATAATACAACAAGTCTGAACTACGCTCCCAGCCACATCCATTAGCTCATTGAAACGTAACTCATAACTGGACTCAACTCATAATAAATGCTATTATATGTATGAGTCAGAGATGTGACTCAACTCATTTTATACAAACGTGGCGCACATAGCCAGTAGCGGTCAGTAGTCGGTAAACAATCGGTTGAGCAACCTTAGCAGCAGACATTTTGAAGATGGGTGACCGTTTAGAAGTGTTTGATCGATTTGGTCACTACATATTATAAAATAAAGTCTCTTTTGTCTGTCTGTTGGATTACAGTAAACTTAAAATGTATTGAACGAATTTTCACACATACAAACGTTTATGAAATCACGCCTTTTTCCCATACCAAAGAAAACCACTTGCTACGATCCATACAAACTTCCCTTGCTTCATTAACTGCACGTTTGGCGCAGTGGTTAAAGTGGTCTCCTCGCCGTATTAACCGTAGAGCCGCGTGTGGTGGGTTTGAATCCTACCGGGAAAAATATTTGTGTGATGAGCACGAGTATTTGTTCTGAGTCTGGTTGTTAATTTATCTATATAAATATGTATTTAGAAGTATATAAGTATGTTTATCAGTTATTTGGTTGCCATAGCACTGGCTCTGCTTAGTTTGGAATCAAATGACCCTGTGTGAGTTGTCCAATAATATTTATTTATTTATTTTATTCATTCACATCCATACATCTTGTCATACAAATATAACAATAACTATAATTTAAAACAGTTTAAATTGCTTTGACAACAATAACATGACGTATTACGTTAACCGACCTTCAACAAAAGTGGTATGTTGTTAAACTAACCGTGAGAAAAATAAGCTTCCTCATATTTTTTATGTTAAAATGAATTTTTGCACGTCTCATATTATAACGTTAATCAATGTTCACAGCTGGCAAACTGTATGCCACTAATTGTTATCTGTAGGCAAACTGTTTGTGGAAAACTGTAAGTGACTAATTGTTTACTATAGACAAAATATTTGTAACAAACTGTTGGTGTTATTATTTTCTGCAGGCAAACTATTTGTAGTAAATTCATGGTCACATACTTCTTGTCTCTACCATGATATAAATAAGGTACTACTAAGTCACGTATATTTTAAAAGGGGCAAGTTCATTCATAAAATCCCTCCTTTTTCGCATAAGGGTCAACAGAGCCCATAGAACATTCATTTCTAACTATGAGCAAACAGTGAGCCACAAACAGTTAGCTCAATAAAGCCACGTCCTAATGGCGTCTTTGTTGCAATAATTTGTCCTTATTAAGAGCAATACCTGACATGTATGATTATATGTGTCAGCAATTCTCACGTATAATAGTTTCACGTGAGAAAATTACATTTTTATGACTAATATTATATAGACCTTTGGAAATTTACTAATTGATTGATGTTAATTAGTCAATTTTAAATTGACTTTAATAAGAGGAAAAGGTTTTCATTTCCTCTATTTTTTATGGTGGCACGTTCGTTAGTGTATCCGGTTGCCGGCTATGAAGTTTCGGTTTCGGTTCTCGAGTCGGGCAAACTATTGGTTCTTTAATTTAATTTAGAATACTTCTCAAGAGAAGCTCATTTAATACACATCTTCCTATAATTTTGGGCATGATATTATGTTGTTTGTTTTTCCAGGTTAATCGATTTTGGTAGTTCTTTATTTTTGATCTATGATTTTCTTCGAAATTGCACATGAAGTTTTTGAGATATATCTAAGAAGTGCATATCTTTTTATATATTTGTATAAAATTTGGTCTTGAAATAGGCTATAATTTGGAACAACACATGAAATACTTATTTACCTCGGAAAATCTTTCACTCGAAATCACATGCTGAAACCAGTGAGACATAAATTACATCGGGAATTACCACCCAAATTCAGCAATTAATCATAATTACACATGTTCAAAGCTGCTATATTATACATAACATATGCGTTTCTATCTATATAATACGCACAATATGGCGTCATGATCCTTCATAATTTGAACTTAATTATATTAAATTGACTACATACATACATACACACATACGTAAGACGTACTCATATGTACTAAGTTGCGTTCACTGGTCAGTAAACGATCAGTGGGTTAAGTTATCTTAGCACAAACATTTCATAGATGGGTGGCCGTAAAGTAGTATTTGAACAGACCGTCTCCGTGATTCGGAGGATACGTGAAAAGTCGGTTCCGGTTGTTGTTATTAAAGCAAAGAAACGATAAAATAAAATTCCGCTTTTTAAATATTATTATGAGTATGTATTATTTAAATACATTATGTAAGTATGAAAGTAGGAGTAAGAGTAGACCCATACAATCTGTGTAAAACTTTCTATGTTAACCTCTCCGGACTGCGTATTTGTTATCTATACTAATATAATAAAGCTGAAGAGTTTGTTTGTTTGTTTGTTTGTTTGTTTGAACGCGCTAATCTCAGGAACTACTGGTCCGATTTGAAAAATTCTTTCAGTGTTAGATAGACCATTTATCGAGGAAGGCTATAGGCTATATAACATCACGCTACGGTCATTAGGAGCGGAGTAGCAACAAAAAAAGTTACAAAAACGGGGAAAATTTGGACCCATTCTCTTAGGTGACGCAAGCGAAGTTGCGCGGGTCAGCTAGTATTAAATAATTCTCGTGATTTTAGTTAAAGTGTCACACCACTAGTGTATAAATCATTATAAATCCCGGTGATTACGGTGCGGGTGACACGGGGCAATCCTGGTAATACCTCGGTTCGTTATATTTGGTCTGTAAAGTGGAAACGAATTAAAAATTACCATTATATTAAATGAGATCAGTGTTAGCGCAGTGGTCTTAGTATTCTGTTACCGTGCAAAGTAAAAGGTTTTTCAAGTAACTTATCAATAATTTTCATTATTGATAAATTACTTCTCTTGTGGCTTAAATTTCTAAGATTAATTTAACACAGATATTGCAAGGATATACAGTCCTAAACCCACACTTGGCCAGCATGTCGGACTATAGGCCTAACCTATCCTTCCTTAAGGAGAATCTTGTCCAACAATGGGACTGGGCTACATTTTTTTTATTAAGAATCGTACGTTTATATTCCACTAGCTGAACCGCGCAACTTTGCTTGCGTCACATAAGAGAGAATGCGTCATAATTTTCCCCCCTCTTGTAACATTTCTCGTTGCTACTCCGCTCCTATTGGTCGTAGCGTGATGATATATAGCCTATAGCCTTCCTCGATAAATGGACTATCTAACACTGAAAGAATTTTTGAAATCGGACCAATAGTTCCTGAGATTAGCGCGTTCAAACAAACAAACAATCAAACAAACAAACAAACTCTTCAGCTTTATAATAGATAAGTAATAAGCAATAAGTAATAAGTAATAAGTAATAAGTAATAAGTAATAAGTAATAAGTAATAAGTAATAAGTAATAAGTAATAAGTAATAAGTAATAAGTAATAAGTAATAAGTAATAAGTAATAAGTAATAAGTAATAAGTAATAAGTAATAAGTAATAAGTAATAAGTAATAAGTAATAAGTAATAAGTAATAAGTAATAAGTAATAAGTAATAAGTAATAAGTAATAAGTAATAAGTAATAAGTAATAAGTAATAAGTAATAAGTAATAAGTAATAAGTAATAAGTAATAAGTAATAAGTAATAAGTAATAAGTAATAAGTAATAAGTAATAAGTAATAAGTAATAAGTAATAAGTAATAAGTAATAAGTAATAAGTAATAAGTAATAAGTAATAAGTAATAAGTAATAAGTAATAAGTAATAAGTAATAAGTAATAAGTAATAAGTAATAAGTAATAAGTAATAAGTAATAAGTAATAAGTAATAAGTAATAAGTAATAAGTAATAAGTAATAAGTAATAAGTAATAAGTAATAAGTAATAAGTAATAAGTAATAAGTAATAAGTAATAAGTAATAAGTAATAAGTAATAAGTAATAAGTAATAAGTAATAAGTAATAAGTAATAAGTAATAAGTAATAAGTAATAAGTAATAAGTAATAAGTAATAAGTAATAAGTAATAAGTAATAAGTAATAAGTAATAAGTAATAAGTAATAAGTAATAAGTAATAAGTAATAAGTAATAAGTAATAAGTAATAAGTAATAAGTAATAAGTAATAAGTAATAAGTAATAAGTAATAAGTAATAAGTAATAAGTAATAAGTAATAAGTAATAAGTAATAAGTAATAAGTAATAAGTAAGTATATATTTTATTCAATATTGTCCAACTATGTTTATACCCCATTAGTAAAAACACTGAGGTAATTTTCATATTCTATACATACTCGACGCAAAATTCTATATCAAAAAGCCTCCCTATTCAAAAGTTGATTACTAATCACTTTGTAAAACTACGGCAGCCACTCTCCAATTCATCACCTTTCAGCTCAATCAAAAACCTATAATAAAAAGCCGACAAAAGCCAATCCCGCGTTTCAACAAAAAAATTCCGGGAAAATTCTCCCGCACGGTACATCACTAGTCACTGGCTTTGAGCCGTCTAGTTAATTGAGTCAAGCTTTTAATAGACTAAGAAGAGTACGGATTTTAATTGTGTAAGGAGTTTTTGAGAAATCCTATAAAGACTTGAAGAAAATATTACATCTTCTGAAAATTTATTTCGGAAATTTTCAGTAATGTGAAGTTGTTTGATATGTATTTATGTATGTATTAATTGTCAATTCAAATTCAAATTCAAAATATCCGTTATTTAGTAAACTTCGTACAAACCATTTGAAATAGTCATATATTTTTTTAGGCGTGAGTGATACTACTAATAATATAAATGTACACTTAAATGTAAAATATGTTTGCCCCCTTATTACTTTGAACTAATATTATTTATAGTGAAACTTAAGTGTATTTCATACACTGCCTAATACTTCAAGTATAAAAGGAACGATATAATTTATGTATTCTATCCATTTCGCATTTACGTTTTAACTGAAAATTATTTTAACCAGAAAACTACCTCATAATTTATATACGTAATTTTACAGTTTTTTAGACTTTCGCAAACACGCGTAGGTAAACGTAAGTAAAAGTTAATTGATTTCTTTATCAGTTATTTAATTACGACACTAATTTGTAGGCAAAACGTTTATAATTTCAATTATGATCATGTTTACCGATAAATTAAATTATAGTTGGTATAAATATAAGTACAAATTTCGTTTTATTTTTATTCACGCTAATAAATTTTATAATCATGTCTTCTTCGGTCGTATATAAGGGTGAGTACGAAATACATAATTATATTTTTTTTTTGCAATATTGTATTACACTAAAGATTGGCCTCAAATAGCCTCTCTGGCTTCGAAATCCTGGTCCTTCTATGCTTTTTGTAGATTCCCTAGCGTCTTCTGCATTTTCTGAAAACTTTCGATCTATCATCGCGCTGACCCTGCAAAGGTGGTAACTGTATTTTATCAAGTCAGTTTAGCATCAAATTGTAAAAAAACGGACACTTATCAATTTTTTTCTCTATAAAGTGTTACAATTTACTATTTACATACTTTTAACATTGATAAAATATTTACAATTAAGTATACAATATATATACAATATACATATACAATGCATACAAAAAGGAGTGCGTCACGCGTCGTAGAATTTCTAAATTTAATATTTATGTAATATTTTCTAATATATGTATAATAGCTAATAATATTTCTCTTCTAGTAATCGTGTGCCTTGCACTTCTTTTGGCATACACCAATGCAAAGCGCCACGACTCCCACACCCACCATGAAAGATCAGCGTCGAATCACAAGCACCATGCCCGAGCAATCCGGTCTCCAGAAGACGACTACGAAGACCCTCAGTTCCGAGGCGATTCTAAAGCTAAGCTAGCTAAACTAAACGCAGTATTAACACAATTTTCCAAAAACTCAGGAGACAAACCGTCTTCGCAATTCGGTAGTTTAATTCTATATAATGAAGCATTGCAGAAGATCCTTCGTCAAATTATCATGAGAGAAAATGGGAGCGAGAAACTTGACAGTGCTCAGAAGAAAGTGGCTGATAAAATTTCCAGGATTATTGACGATTTGGATAAAAATGGCGATACTAAATCTATGGTGGAAGTAGCGAATCAATTGCACACTAGAATGGCTACAGATGGTACTAATAATCTTATGATCTTTCAACGGAAGCAATAAAGTAATGAACAGTATATTAAAAGTCCTAATAAAATATAATATTTTCGTGTTAATATACTAAGTGTAACGACAGACCTACGAAAATTCACGTTAATTTAGCTGTTCTGTCAAGGGTGATTATAAAAATCACAGTTAGTAATTTAACGGATTTTTAGCACCGAACATTTCGCAGGTGTGTCGTTAGACTTAGATGTGTTCTTGAAATTATATTTCATTTCAATAAATTATTAATATATCAGACAAAATTAATTATTTTTACGATTATTTATTAGTAATTCCCATGTTTACAATAGCTCTTGTCTCGTGGAGACAAACATCCAATCCAAACAACGGACACAAATAATTGTTCCGTATGGCTATCGAACCCACGACCTCTAGACGCAATGGTAGCGCCGTGGGACCTAAACCACTGCGCCACGGAAGTAGATTTAGTAGGTAATTAAAGTTAGAGGATCGTGAGTGTATAACTCTCTAGTTAGTAATTAATTAATTGGCCAAAGTAGAGAGAAGAGAGCTTATGAGCAACGCCACGCTTTGTATGCATAGGTTCTACCACCACCATTTTTTTTATGTCCACAACATTTTTTCTACACTGAAGTATACATATACATAATATCACGTATTTTGTTGTATTCAAAAGTCTACACTTATTGGCATAAGAGACATTTCAGGCGTAGGCGTAGCGTAGGCAGTTAGTTCCATTAACATTTTTTTCCAGAGACTTTTGACAAATTGTACAATGAGGCGATTCAGCCTTCCCAGTGGGCGCTGAAGCTTTTAGTAGGGGTTGTAGAAGGTCCAAAGATTAAAAGAGTGAGATTTGTAGTAGGTTAGGGGGTGCTGTATTTCATTTTCGTATAAAGGGGGCTTCAAAAAACCTACAATCTTACTTGTTATGAACAATAGTAATGAAAAAAAATGTGCATATAAAAATAAACACAAGCATTTAAATGTAGAGTACACTTTAGATATACTTATCAAAATAATTTAAATTAGCTATTTAATATACTTCCAACTTCAGCATCAAATATATGTATTGAGTTATATACTATCCTGAAAATGGGCAAATTCTTGAACATCATGATAAATTTGTATATTAAGTTGGCAGCAGCAACGAGAGCTGACTCGTCCTTCTTGTTAATACCCTTGAGAGCCTTGTTCACTCGCCTCCTAGCCTTCCTGTAAGCCGGAGTGATGACGTCATCTATCTTCTCATTAGCCATGATCAGTTTCAACAATCTCTCTATATTCTGTGACAGTAATAAATATCTTCTCACGGTAGGAACCGGTTTCGGTTTAGTTATCTCTGATAATTTATCCAGTACTGCTTGTACTATTCTTGATATTGTTGACCAAAATCTTGGTGTTGGACGTTTGTTGCGTGATCTCAATAATGTGAAGGCACGAAACTTTCCTGTTTTAGAAGTTTTCTTGTCTACGGATAGATTTGCTTGTTTGAGAACGTGTGGCTTGTGATTTGATGTCAATCTTACATAGTTGATGTCAGTCTTATGAGATACATCATCGTGTTTTGATGCGGATGAGTATGTTGAACACAGCGCGAAGCATATAATAACTAAAACAAAATATAGTTAAAGCAGTTTCCGTAACTTCGGTCCTATTCATTCTAACTATTCTTATAATCACTTATAACGAACATAAAGAACGGCCCCGAGTTACAACTAGACCTAAAAGAATTTTTGTTTATAACAAACATTATGACCATGCAGTCAAAAACGTACTTACTAGTCGTTGAAAAGTACATTATTATAATATTTCATTTCAGTTTCTTTGTATCACAAATAATCTTTCCGCTTTTAAATACTCTGTTAAATACAATCATTGCTAATTTCTATTAACACGTTCAATTATACATACTTCTAATACAATTAACAAATAACGTAAAAAATCGCTTTGACTAGCGTCAATTGTTTTCTTGAGCTTCTTTGCATGCGTCGACCATTTTCTACTGCAGTTAGACCTAATGCTGATATATGCATATATTTAACCCATTACTTCCCCAGTGCTGGATAAGGGTCTTCTCCCGTATTAAGAGTGGGGTAATAGGAACACATACTAAAGGAAATTTTATTTCACTATCTTCTTTAACTGGAGACCCAGCTGTTCTAATATCCCATGGGCTGGCTAACGAATGTGGGAAAATATTATACAGCAGTCATTCTCAGAGTCTTCTCTTTGGAAACAATATGGTCCTACATTGGATATATATTTCAGGAAGGAGATTTCTGAATGCAGTGGATAAATAAAAGAGAACGATGATAGCGATTAAAATAAATCACACAATTACGTCATGATACATGTGTATTTATGAAACAATAGTAAAGTTTACTGAATAAGTACACCAAAATGATTATAAATAGAAAATTTTCATTTTTTTTTATTAAACAAATATATTTTATATTGATTTTATTTCTAAATACATACTTATATTGTTACAGGTAAATTAACAACCAGGCTCAGAACAGATACTTGTGCTCATCACACAAATATTTGTCCTGGGTGGGATTTGAATCCAGCGCACGCAGAGTAACAATTATTTTGACAAGACTACCACGTTTACAACTGAGCCAAATGTGCCGTCTAAATACGTAATAAATAATAATAATAGACATAAAATTATAATTTCAAAATATTTTCTATCAACATTATCCATTGAATAATGAAACTCCATTGCTAATAATCATGAAAATCTTCAACTTTTGTACAGACATCTTCTTGTACAACATATTAGCGGCCGCTACTAGGGAATTTGTATCTTTTATATCTATACCATCAACAGCTCTCTTTACAAATCCTTCAGCTTTCTTATAATCCACCGAGTTCCTATCAACTATTCCTTCATTAGCAACAATACGTTTCATCAATCTCCCTATAGATTGAGATAAAAATATTAACCTTCTCACTTCAGGAATATCTTGTTCTCTCGTTGAATCCGCAAGGTTTCTTAGCAATGGCTTAATTTTCTTGTCAATTTTAGAAGGATGTTTTCTTAGTGGTTTCCAAGGATCGACGGGAAATTCTCTCATTTTTGACGCATTGATGTCCAAGGATCGTACATGTGGCTTGCGTTCTGATGTCGATCTTATTTTGATGTCAGTCTCTTGAGAGACATCTTCGTTGTTTGCGTACGAGTATGTTGAACATAGTATGGTGATGGTGATAACTGAATAAGAAATACATTTATTAGTATTGTGAAACTCAGCTCGAAGTTGCTGAAAATTTCATTGTTAGTATTACAAATATTAACTTTAAGTTTGTTGCAGGTTTTATAAAACATTGTGAATTAATCTATGGAACAGTGCACGAACGAGACCCGAAACAACTATTAATAGTGGATAACGTAAGTATTTCCTCTGCGAAACAATTAATTATAACTATGAGCAAATTATTTTAATATATTTTAATCGTAAGAATATTGGAAAAAAATGTTCTTACGTGTTGTTGAAAAGTTCACCATTATAATGCTTAAAGGTGTTTCTTTGTATAGCGAAGAAAGATTCTACTTTTATACTTCATTAAGTGTATTACTATAGAGTGATTGGTAATTTAAATAAACATGTTCAAAATAATCACACTACAAATATTATTAGAAACAAATTTAGCGCAGTTATTGTTGATAAAAATATAACAATTACAGTACAGTTGTAATAATTAAATTATGTTTTAATTAAATAGTAATCATCGATGGTAATATAAAGTTTCGAAAGTATAAAAATAAATTGAGAACATATTGTTTTGGAAGACAGGTTAAATAGTGGGTCCCAGCTGTCATTTCGAAAGATCTTTGACAGCCGTTAACAGCAGTCAAAAGCTTGAAAGTCTGACAACCAGTCTTACCGAGGGGTATCATGTTATAGCCCAGGTAACTGGATTGAGGAGGTCCGAAAAGTCGCTCCATGTCAAATACATTATAGTGTAACATATGACCTCTATTTCATTTGTCCCACTGAGTTGTCCCACAATGAGACAGCAGACACAGTTTTGTCTCAGTATCGCTATATAATAAGGTTCTCCTAGCCGATAATTGGTTACAAGGCCTATGATTACTTCGAACAAGATAAACAGTCACTGTGCATAATGCAATATAAAATCTGAATTATTAAATGAACAACATTTTACATTATAATGGTGCACTTTTCAACGACACGTAAGTTTACAAATGTATTAAAAATTATGTTTAAAACTACTTAGAATTAAGTCCATCTGATGCCACATTAATCACCAGTTATAGATCAATACTGGCCAATGATGATGAGGATGACAATTCACATCACAATTAAGGATTTGCCAGACTATCTGCTTGGCTGCATGGCGCTTACGCTCAGTGTGTTTGTGTATAGCCCGCCAACTTAATAAAAAAATATAATTAATAATACAGTGTATTTTCAATAAAAGTAGCCGTATTGAACAGGTCATTGCTATCTACACAAGCCTACGGATCACTATTTTTTTAACGGACTCGACTTTACAGTGTATCGTTTGTTACAAACAAAAGATGTTTTCAGCGCACATTTCTGTTTCAGTTATCATCTGCTTCGCGCTGTGTTCAACATACTCGTGTGCATCAAACAACGAAGATGTCTCTCATGAGACTGACATCAAATATGCAAAATTGACATCAGAACACAAACCACATGTTCTCAAACAAGCAAATCTATCCTCAGACAAGAAAACTTCTAAAACAGGAAAGTTTCGTGCCTTCACATTATTGAGATCACGCAACAAACGTCCCACACCAAGATTTTGGTCAACAATATCAAGAATAGTACAAGCAGTACTGGATAAATTATCAGAGATAACTAAACCAAAACCGGTTCCTACCGTGAGAAGATATTTATTACTGTCACAGAATATAGAAAGATTGTTGAAACTGATCATGGCTAATGAGAAGATAGATGACGTCAACACTCCGGCTTACAGGAAGGCTAAGAGGCGAGTGAACAAGGCTCTCAAGGGTATTAACAAGAAGGACGAATCAGCTCTCGTTGCTGCTGCCAACTTAATATACAAATTCATCATGAAGTTAAAAGAATTAGGCCTTTTCATGATTCTGACTCACGAAATAAGTATATTTGGTCCCGATGGCGGGGTTGTCATTACATAATAGCTCATAAGAATTTAAATTATCGTGTTTAAAGCAGTTTTATTAATTGTGCATATTAATTTTGTAAGCACAAATGATTTTTTCATAATTTATTTATTTGTCTTATACCTACCTGAATAGTTTTAATATTGATACTGTATCAACACAGTATTGTTCTCTTAAAATATACATAAATAAAAGTATTATATTATTTATTTTGTTGATAGAAGAATAATAAAGTGTAATTCATCTTCCTTTGATATTTAAAGCCGAGTTATCTTAGCATTCGACTACCACACAAATAGTCGAATTGATTTTTGGCAACTCACAAAGGATTTACGAAAATATGTTAGCTCTTGAAATAATTATCATATGCAATAAAAACTTGCATGCTTCATAAAAGTTATTTTTACTAAAGTTACTTTCTGACCTTCTTTCTTTAAGATTTTCGTTCCTTGGTCCCTTATTTTTTGCGACCGTTCGTTCCTTCGTTCGTTCATTCATTCAGTCTTAAGATCACTGTTTCGTTTATTCTTTCACCCACTCATTCGTTCATTCTTTCGCTCAATCATTCGTTCATTCTTTCGATCACTGATTCGTTCATTCTTTCAATTACCCACTCTGTCATTCTTTCGATCACTGTTTCGTTAATTCTTTCATTCTATAATTCATTCATTCTTTCGATCAGTATATAATTTACTCTTTCATTCACTCATTCGTTCATTCTTTCATTCAATCATTCGTTTTTTATGTCACTCATTCATTTGTTCAATATTTCATTCGCTCATTCGGTGATTCTTTCGATGATTGTTCCATTCATTCATTCGGTCATTCTTACATTCATTAATTCCTTCGATCATTGTTTCTCTTAATTTTTCATTCACTCATTCGTTAATTTTTTCATTCACTCATTTGTTAATTCTTTCAAAAACTCATTCGTTCATGCTTTTATTCACTCATTCGATCTTTCTTTCCCTCATTCATTCGTTCATTCTTTCAATCACTCATTCGTTGATTCTTTCGATCGTTCATTGGTCATTCTTTCATTCACTCATTCATTCATTCCTACGATCAATGTTTCTCTTAATCTTTCATTCACTCATTCGTTCATTCTTTCAAAAACTCATTCGCTCATTCTATCATTCACATATTCGTGCATTTTTTCATCCACTCATTCATTCATTCTTTAAGTCACTCATTCGTGCATTCTTACAGTAATATTCATTCTACCGTTTTTTCACTTTTTCATTTTTATAGGAACGAACGAGCTCCCCATGCTTACTGGTAGTTGCTTAAGAATAATTAAATAAAAAAACGGAAGAAATAATTATTGTAAGAATGCACGAATGAGTGATTTGAAGAATGAACGAATGAGTGGATGAAAGAATGAAAGAAGAAAGAAGAAAGGGGCGATCTTTACTCCTCAACAGATTTTATAATAAACGGTGTTTATTCACGATCACCATTTTTTACCTTTGAGCAAAGAATACACGTATAGTAGAAAATACTTTATAACATTAATTATTTTTGTTTATTAGCCCAAAACATAGAAAACGAGAAGTAAAACTTCAAATAATAACACACACACAGTTTTACATAATATATTTACGTTACGAATACACGATAAATTGACATATGTAGTTATGCAATAATGTGCGAGTACCTAACAATTTATTAAAAAATATCTTAGACATTATAAAAAAAAATATTAATACTTTATAGCTGAACATCGAAGGATATCAGTACCCATTGATTGACACTCTGGCTGTCTCCGTCATCACTGAAGAGGAGCTCCTTCATACGGTATCTGGATTCCATCGAGCCAAGAATAATAAATAAATAAATATGATGGGACAACTCACACACGGTCATTTGATTCCAAACTAAGCAGAGTTTGTACTATGGTAACCAAATAACTGATAAACATACTTATATACTTCTAAATACATACAAACTTATGTAGATACACTAGCTGACCCGGCAAACATTGTCTTGCCATATAATTAAAAAAAATGTCACTTAGGGGTATAAAAATAAATGCTGGCCGATTCTCAATATGCTCACAAAATTCATGAGAATCGGTCAAGCCGCTTCGGAGGAGTACGGTAACGAAAACTGTGACGCGAGAATTTTATATATTAGATTAACATCCAGGCTCAGAACAAATACTTGTGCTCATCATACAAAGATTTGTCCCGGGTGGGATTCGAACCCACCACACGCGGCGCTCCGGTTGCGGCGGGGTGACCGCTTAAACCACTGCGCCAAACAAGAAGATAGATAGTAGTTAAAAACACCAAGCATTAGCTTGTGAAAAGTCCAGAAGTCCTCAGAAACCTTCCCTAGAGTTTCCTTAGCAGCAATCTCACTAGTTCATATTTTCCTTGAACCGACCGCAACAAGTTTTTGGGATATATTGCAACGGTCACTTACAGTTTCGGTAACGTTGTTCATTCTCGCTGGCAGATGGCAGATTGCGCTACAGTTGTATTATTTTATGTATATTATATAAAGATAAAATAATAAAGAATTAAAATAAAAAAATGTACATAAAAGATAATTTATATACAGGGTGTCCCAAAACTCAACGATAATCTGAGACAGGATGAAAGGCCAAGTCATACCGGTTCTAGAAAAAATTAAAAAAAAATTCCATGCCACTTAGTTCAGCAATAATAGACATTTTTCAAAAAAGTTAAAATTCCACACCCTTGCTCGCATTTTCAAGTCCTGTGATAACCAATGTCACAATTTGGCTGTGTTTTTTTGAATTCCGTGATCTTCATGAAATATGCTATTAATCGTAAAACAAATTTATGCACAAAACATTGTTAATTTCATAAAAAAAGTTAAGTTTTAGTGAGTCACGATTCACAAAAATATCGTTAGTTAACTTTGACGCTTCGTATTGAAAAAAAAATGTACTACACTACCCTTGGCAAGTTATTTCAAAAGTTGGCGCATTTAATCAAGATTTCAAAATGGTGCAACACTTGCCACTTTTCTTTCCATTAAAAATGTTATTTTTATTTGAACGAGGAGTATCCTCGCAAATGGATCGGACGCAGTGATTCAATTTTATGACCTCCTCGTTCCCCCGATCAAAATCCAGTAGATATTTTTGACTGGGAATGCATAAAAGAAAAAGTCTATTCGAAATCAATACAAAATCTATCAGAACTTCGCCAGAAAATTGACACAGCGTCAGAGGAAATAAATGCAAGGAATTTTGCTTGACTGGTGCAAAGGTCTTTTGTAAGGCGTTGCAGAGCCTGTATTCGTGACAGAGGAAAGCAATTATTTTTAGTAAAGAGGTAATTGAGTCATTCCATAACCAATATTTAATGTAAAAAACATAATAGGTAATAATAATTAAAAAAAAAACAATGAACGAACCATCATTCTTATTTAATTAGTCTCCTTAAACTAAAGTAATCCGAATTGTTTTCCTCTGTCACGAATACAGGCTCTGCAACGCCTTACAAAAGACCTTTGCACCAGTTAAGCAAAATTCCTTGCATTTATTTCCTCTGACGCTGTGTCAATTTTCTGGCGAAGTTCTGATAGATTTTGTATTGATTTCGAATAGACTTTTTCTTTTATGCATTCCCAGTCAAAAATATCTACTGGATTTTGATCGGGGGAACGAGGAGGTCATAAAATTGAATCACTGCGTCCGATCCATTTGCGAGGATACTCCTCGTTCAAATAAAAATAACATTTTTAATGGAAAGAAAAGTGGCAAGTGTTGCACCATTTTGAAATCTTGATTAAATGCGCCAACTTTTGAAATAACTTGCCAAGGGTAGTGTAGTACATTTTTTTTTTCAATACGAAGCGTCAAAGTTAACTAACGATATTTTTGTGAATCGTGACTCACTAAAACTTAACTTTTTTTATGAAATTAACAATGTTTTGTGCATAAATTTGTTTTACGATTAATAGCATATTTCATGAAGATCACGAAATTCAAAAAAACACAGCCAAATTGTGACATTGGTTATCACAGGACTTGAAAATGCGAGCAAGGGTGTGGAATTTTAACTTTTTTGAAAAATGTCTATTATTGCTGAACTAAGTGACATGGAATTTTTTTAAAAAAATTTCTAGAACCGGTATGACTTGGCCTTTCATCCTGTCTCAGATTATCGTTGAGTTTTGGGACACCCTGTATACATATGTAACGCTCAGATATTTTGGCCCCGTAGGTAGAATGAATATAGATTAAGGATTTTTTTTACATGATCAGGTTAGGTGCGTAGTACTCGTAACCAGCGTTAAGCAAAATTTAGATGAGATATTAATGTCGTTAGATTATATTAAGTTTCCAAGTTTCGTCTCCTCAATGCGCGTAAGAAGTAACTGCGCTGCTTTTAAAAGAACTTTATCATTATTACTTGTATCAATATTGTCGATAATATTAGATATGATATCCATTTCTTTCTTTTGTGCCTCGTTAAGCTTCTCCAAACCACCATTACGATCAATTAGATTCTTTATGAGGTCATGAGTGTTTTGGTTGTAAAACAACATGGTTCTTAGCCAGGAACTATCATCGTTTGATTCTAAGGTCTTCTTGAGGTGTTTAATGAGAGCAGCTTCGAGCGTGGCCAGTTTTGTGTCATTACGATTTGAGACATGAGCTGTGTCCTGTTTATCTCTCAAACTAATTTTCGATTGGAGAGAGGAATAGTTAGCTCGCTCTGTGTCTGTCAACTTGATGCCAGCGTCGTGAGAGGCATCTTCGTGGTTTGATGCGCACGAGTATGTTGAACACAGCACGAAGGCTGCAAGAATAAAAGCTGAAACAAAAATGAAATTTGTAGAGTCCTGCCCATGTATTCAACCTAGCCGATCGTGAGTTTAAAGAAGGAACGTTTCGTTAAAGTACGAAGGAACGAAAGTACGAAAGAATAAAAAAACGAAAGAATGGAAAGAACGAAATAATGTCATTTTCATTATTTCGTAATTTCATATTTATAATATTCACAGACTATGTTTCTGAATATTAATTAATTATTATTTATCTTTAATTTTTAAAGTTACTCCGTGAGAGTCATGCTTTAGAACTGTTCCAACATGCTGTGCTGAAGGTATGTAAAGACTCTAACCCGCAATTGGCCAAAGTGGTGGACTCAAGGCCTAACCTCTCCGTCATTACGGGGGACCCTTGTCCAGCAGTGGGACAGTAACAGGTTAAATTTGAAAATGTAAGGTATGCTACATAAAGCAAAAGCTTAATATACTCACAATTAAAAAATCTAGAAGACGACATTACACCTTTTCAGATTCTTTGTTGAGAGCGGAGATTGTGTGAATATTAACACCAAGACATTTTATTTATATACTTATCACAAATTATTTCAATAATTACTTTTGTAATGATTTATTTTCAATAATCATTTACAAAGATTTTAAATTAAAATGTAATACATACATTTTGAATTATTGAGTATGTTTATAAAAATTAGCAAAGTAAAATTCCATAAAATATCTTGGGAATTTTAATGTATTTATTTTATTTAACTGCCTCTGTGGCGCGGTCGGTAGTGTGTGGCTACTGCCGCACGAGAGGTCTCGGGTTTGAATCCTGAGTAGGACCAAAAAGTAGATTTCATGACGAAGACGTCGCATGGTAGCTTTTCCTTACAGATTTCGTAATGACGACGTCACATGGTAGAATTTTCCTGGAAGAATGACGTTGCTTGGTAGATTTCATAATGAAGACGTCCCATGGTAGAATTTTCCTGGTAGATTTTATGATGAAGAAATCACATGGTAGAATTTTCCTGGAAGATTCACTGATGAGGACGTCACATGGTAGTTTTTCCGGGTAGATTTCATGACGGAGACGTCAAATGGTAGAATTTTTATTTTATTACTACTTATTAGTAGTTCGCAGAACTACGTAACGTTCTCAGTATAGGGCAATAGTCCCACCAATACCAGGGCAGTCACAAAGTTTTGTTAAAACATTTTTTTTTTAATTTTGCATGACTTTCTGAGTATCTATCTATACTATTACTAACTATAAGGCTGAAGAGTTTGTTTGTTTGTTTGAACGCGCTAAAATCAGGAACTGCTGGTCCGATTAAAAAAAATCTTCCAGTGTTACATAGCCCATTTATCGAGGAAGGCTATATATTAACACGCTATGACCAATAAAAGCAGAGTACCAGTAAAAACTGTTACAAAAGCGGGAAAAAATATGACCCATTCTCTCTTATATGACGCAAGAGAAATTGCGCGGGTCAACTATCCCACATAGAGATAAAAAATTTAACGTTAAAGTGGTAAAAAGTGGGTGTATTTCAAACACCTCTGCCTACACCCAAGGGTATATGAGGCGTGATAGTACGTTAGTATGTACGTCAACTAATTATATTGTAATCGAATCACATAATCAATCAGTCATGTTATTATTAATTAGATTTTGTTAGAAAAACCCATTAAATGTTACTTTTTATTTATTATGCGTGTAAATGATTAATTAGTTTCACTTATAGTCGTCATCTTTGTGAACATATTTATGATGAAAAATTTGTTTGTTCATAATTTAACATTCTTACTTCTTAGGAATATTTGTTTCCCGGGGTTAATTAAGACCATCATTGTCACTTGGTTTACTAGTGCCGTATATTGCCACAATGGGACTTTTGGTACCAAACACTAGCACTGCACTCCACCAGGGGAATTCGGCCGGCTGGGCCTAGGCGACGTAAGCCTGGCCGGTTTAGGAGAGGCTAGTCGCGGAGGAAGGGAGGTAGCTAAACCCTATCCTCCGCGACTGGGCGGGGCAGTACCGCGAGATGCGGCAACGGTGGGGCTGCCGTGGGGAGCCGGGGGTCGGGCGGTCGGACCCGGCTCTTAACCCATGGCGGCTGATGGAGGAGAGGCCGCTTCCCCGTCTGGGTGGTACCGTTGTAGTCCGGGGGACCAAAAGCGGCCAGCCGGCTGGGCTGAGTGGACTCAGTCTGGCCGGTTTTGGAGGGGCTGGTCGCGGAGGAAGGGATGTATCCTATCTCCGCGACTGGGCGGGGCCGCACCGTGAGATGCGGCAACGGTGGGGCTGCCGTGGGGAGCCGGGGGTCGGGCGGTCGGACCCGGCTCTTAACCCATGGCGGCTGGTGGTGGGACCGTAGGGCCCGGGAGCGTTGGGATCTCGCTCTCGGGCTCGTTGGTCGGAGGGAAGGTTGCGGCGGCCTACACACCTTTCCGCCGCCGGCGGCCGGGACATGCTGCGCATCTGCGCGTGGCCTGTCCCGGCTTCCGAAGGCCCAATGGCTGGCGAACTCGGGGGAGTTTTCCAGCCATTGCACAAGGGGGCATAGTGAGGGGACGGCACCCGTGTGTTGGGGTGTCGTCCCACACTGTGGAGGAGTCCACATTGTGGACGGCGGCGTCGGGGTCGCGGATGTGTGCCTAAAGGCGTTCCCGTGGCCTCGGCACTATGCGGCGAGGAGGAGGCAACACCTCGGTGGTTTAGTGGGTAGGCCTAGCCCTTCTGGTTCGGAGAGCCCCACATACCCCAGCGCTCCCCCGGGCGCTGGGGATGCAATTTCATGCATTAACCGAGTTAAAAAAAAAAAAAAAAAAAAAAAAGGGGAATTTGATACAAAGTACCAAGTATCTGTTGCCCTATAATAACTCAATGGAACTAGTGAGATAGATCCTTGCGTCCATCTGTGAGTATTTCAAAAGGACCATTGCCACTAAAAAAGTTGTCCCGTCACGGCCCGGTCCCGACAACTCTATGGGAATATTGGGAATTACCTTTCCGTGAGCTTCCCATACGAGTCATGATTTTCAGGAAAACTTAACCCGCTACGAGACAACTGGGGCAAAATAGTGCTAGTTTTCCATCACGTGACATGACGTATTAATTTTAAAAAGATGAAAAAGCCAGGCGATATTATAAGCTGAGATTTGTTCCGCATTCGCCTCACTCGTTCGCCTCACATTCCAAAAAATTCCTTTTTCGCCCCATGTTTAATTTGATTCTTGTTTTGCCCCACTTGAAAAGAGTATGGTAGGCACACAAATTGATTCTACCTAATGGTCTTATGGCTAATGCGACAGTTTGTTATGTCTGGGTTTAATTTATCAATAATATCAAGGAATTGTGTAGGTATGTTGTTTCTTTTTTATCCATCAATAGGATGTACTTAAATTAATGGTACAACATGTATGTTCTCCCGAGTGCTGCCGAGGTCTCCATAAATGATATATAACTGTTTGAATGGTTTAACAGTACATTTAAAAGTGCCATCTCCGATAATGTTCTATATTTTGTATATATTTTCTGATTTCTTGATCAGCAAATGCCAATATTCTTGTTTTATTATACCCGTAGTCAAAAAGTAAAAAGTCTTCATAAGCCTTAGGTATTTGAACCTCAGAGGCGTTAAACGTTGACTTTTTAAAATTTTGAGATTTGTTTCTCGCATTGTAGAGACCAATTTTAATTTTCGATAATTCTGGTAAAACTTCAACTAGATCTGTACCTCTGTTTTTCATCCTTATTAAGCATTCATTATAAATTGATGTGATGGGTTTGCCATCCGCAGATGCAGCTTCTTGTTTATAACAAAACAATTCTTCTTTGATCAAATTTTTTGCCACATTAGGTTTGCAAAAATTGTGTTGCAATATTCTATTTACATGATTATAAATGGTAACTACTCCACCTTTACATTTTCTATTTACACATCTCGACGGAATAGTACCATTTTTATTATTTCTCCTATTTACGTGTTCATATCCGTCGAACAGAAGCATAGAGTCGCCCCGTATTGATTTAATAAACGATAGGTTTGTAAGGGATGTAGATTGAAAAGGTTCTTCCATTTTCAATTAATACTTAGAATAAAATAATGAACGTTAACTAAATTCAATTTGAATTAGACACCTCTTTGCACTTTAACTCAAACACACAAACGACGAATGAATACTAATTCTAATTACCTACATTTTGCTATGTGTCGCCCGACCCTTACTGATAATGTCCCTGATTGGCTGACCACATTTGACTGGTTTTGAAAAAACGGGTTGCGATCCGATCTATTGTCTTATTTTGTACCTGCTCATAAGTTTGTGTGCAAAGAGCTGTAATAAAATATCAATGAATATTTATGATTTTTTAGGCTGTCTGTACTAAAACAGTATAAATCTGAACTCATAAATATTCGAGGCTAATCAAGAACGAAAAATGAGGCAAAACAGGAATAAAAGCTTAAATTAAGAATAAATATGGCATTCGGGGCAAAACAGGAATAAAATGTAGGGCAAATACGGATTTTTTTATGTGGGGCAAAACATCGCGGGTCGAATGCGGAACAAATCTAAGCTGAAAATGAACATGAAATTAATTTAAAATATAATTAAAGTTACTTATTATACATATCAATCAATTAATCATGTACTTATTATATATACATACATATTATTAACAGGCATTCGTTCAACAATGGTATACTGATCGCTATGGCCGCCGCTACCCTATGTATGTATCATATTTTTATTTATTTATTAACTTAATTAACAAATATATTTTATTAATTTGTTAACCGGGATATCAAATATTGTTCTACAAAATTTCTCTAAAATCGGTTCAGTAGTTCTTGCGTAAAAGTGTAACTTATAATTTATTAAATTTAATTGATATAGTTGTGCCTGTGACTTCATTCAGGTGGTTTTATATCAAAAATATACTATAATACACCAAGAATAACATAATAATCTTTCTCTAAATAATGTATATACTTTACAATCCGTTTTAAAGCAGCGTAAGATAAAAATGATTTACCTTTTTATTAAACTTCATTTAAGCGATTTTATGAGACAGTTTACGCTTAATTAATATTATTTTTAATCATTCATTGTTATGTCCTTATACTATTAATTATTATCTTTGATAAAAGTTACATGTTTATATTTTAAACTAGAACAACGGATTCTTTATTCTAACATACGTTCCAAGCGCGAGCAAAACCGCCCCTTAGTGAGTGCTTCAGATTTTTGTACGTAGCTTCGAATAGTCGGAGGTTATAGTTTTTCCTTCGCCACAAGTAGTGTCATAATTAAGAGACTTTACCTTAAAAACTACTTGGTGTGCTGCTAAACCATGAACGATTCATATAATATTAACTAAATAACTAATTAAATTAAACTAAATTATTAATAACTAGGTGTAACTGTACATTTTTTCTGTTACAGTTTCAGTTCTCTTAGTATGTTCTCAATAGCTACCCGGAATTTTGTGTACCCAAAATATGTTTATAGGCTCCCCCCTTATTTTATGCGGCTAAGGTTAAAATAGTAAAATAAGGTAGGGCTTTTCAGTTTTCACACAACCTACACATTAGAAAAAAAAAGACAAGTCCACGTTTTTATTCAACATATTCATTGCGATATTTTTTTATCAGAAAATGGGACCCTAGTTGCATCGTACAGCTTTTATTTAAAAATATTATAAAGCTTAAATATGGATGTTATGAATACATGGAATCCCAAATAAAATTACTACGTCTGATAAATTTGATATTAAAGCTACACATAGACTAGGTTCTTTTATTTTGCTACATGCCTCGACTGCAATTATATGGGTTTTTAAAAAAACAGTGGTCATCATCAGCCTACCTGTAACTTTCTTTTTATTCTTCACAACTATGTTGGAGTCGGCTTCCAGTCTCACTCTCTTCCAAACACCAGTGGTGAACGATTTAAATTTTCCAGTTATCATCTGCTTCGTGCTGTGTTCAACATACTCAAGTGTAACAAGCGATGGAGATGTCTCTCGGGAAGCCGGCATCAACTATTTCAGTTCGGCTTCAGAACACAAGCCACCCCATCTTGATCAAGCCGATTTTGGGGCTATTCAACACGTAGACAAAAATATTAACTATGCTGGAAAATTACCTAATGATTCAATCTTAAAATCAAAAAAAAGGCCTAAACCTTCCAAGCCGTCGAAGCCGTCTAAGCCGTCTAAGCCGTCCAAGCCGATTAAAGAGACGTTCACATATAAAAAGTTAAAGCCGCTACTCAGGAAATTTGCGAGAGTTACAAAGAAAAAAACAGATCGCATTTTGAACTATTTATTATACATCACAGGAATCATTGACAGATTGTTGAAACGTATCATTGCAAATGAGGGTTTAAGTGATCAGGGCTCCCAGCAAGCACAAAATATGGTTAATAAAATTATCGATGAACTTAAAACATACGACAAAAAGAGCCTGGTTTCGGCTGCAAATATGTGTTTTAAGAAGAGTTCTATACAAAAGTTGAAGATTTTCATGATTATTAACAATAGCATAAATATATTTAACGGAGGAGGGTGCGGGGGAGGTTGCGGGGGGATGGGAGGGTGTTGTGGATAACCATATCATTTCAATACTTGAACTTAATTTTTTTATAATTTTATGTAAATTAATTTTTATCTTCTTTGTATTTGAACTTGAAGTTATCGCATATATTTTTTGTTACTTTGCCAAATATTTGATATTTTATATATTGATAATTTATAAATAAATTGTGTCTATAGCTAAAGTTTTTTGTATGTATGTAAGTGTACTTGTAGTGTATGCATTATATTGTTTGATAAATAAATATATTATAATACAATAATATCTTATGATTTATCTTGACGACTACATAAGCATTTATTATTTAACCAGCGTGACACTATATACTTAAAGAAGATTTTTAAAGGTTGTAGTCTCCTAACTTAACACACATATCTCTTAAAATAAATTCACTTGTTTGTTGCATTACTTATGATTGAAACCTCGTCGCCTAGTGTCAGAAGTGAACAGCTATGTCCCGCCCGTAGGACATACAATAATTAGTTCAAGAAATATCTCATTAACAGGAACAAAACAATATTCTTCAAGATTATACATATAACATATCAATTCAATTAATATACAAATTATTGAGAATGAAAATTAATTAAGGTACATTCTCAATAGGTCATGACTTTGACTTTGACTTTGAAGAAACACGTGACGTATCATACTTGTGTCTCGAATATTCGTGCTATGTGTAAATAGTGGTAATGATTTTTCAGTTATCGTCTGCCTCGTGCTGTGTGCATATTCAAGCGCATCAAACCATGAAGATGTATCTGAAGACGTTGGCACCAACTATGTCACAGACGACCCATACGTTCTCAACCAAGCAGGTTTCAACACTACTCGACTAATTGACAATAATACAAACCAAGGAAAATTCAATAATTCAAGCTTGAGATCAAGAAAACCGTCTAAGTCCAAACCTTGCAAGCTCTGTGTCATCATTAAGCCACCCCCATGCAGGCCAGCCAAGCCGTGTAAGCCGAATAGGCCGTGTAAGCCGGCCAAGCCGTGTGACCTGTCTAAAATACTTAAAAAATTAGCGCCGCTGATGGTTAAATTTGCGAAAGTGACAAAGAAGGCACTGATTCCCGTTGTAAATTATATGTTGTTTTGTACACAGCAAGTAGAAAGGTTGTTGAAACGCATGGTTGAAAATGAAGGTTTGAGTGATAAGGCCTCATCAACGGTACAAAAAATCGTAAGAAAAATTCTCGGTGCACTTAAAATATTTAATACTAAACGACTGGTTCAAGCGGCAAATACGATATACAAAAATATGACCGTGCAAAAGTTGACCATTTTCATGATTCTTAGCAATAATATAAACATATTTGGTGGAGGGTGCGGGGGTGGGGGTCCTTGTGGTATTGGCCGGTGACGTGGTTAACTGTAACATTTCGATACTCGAACTAAGGAATTTATGGAAATTGATCAAGGTTTTTATTGTATTCGTATTTTTAGCAAGCGTTTATTATTTTTGTAATTATTTCATATAATGAAATTATATCTATAACTTTTTTTTATTTATGTAAACGTTCTTGTGTACTTGTATTGTTAGATAAGTAAATATATTATGATGCAATGAAATTTTGTGATTTTATTTGACTGTGACCATGGTCATCATCATCATCATCACGGCTTCCGTTCATCACTACATAAGTACTAAGCACACTTGGCTTATATAACACTTTTTAATGTTCAAAAAGTTTATAAAAATCTCCAAAGATTTAAGATTTTCTCACATTTTTTACAGTTACATCAAATTATAATTCATTTTAAATACACACAACATTTCCAAAAGTCATTTAGTAGTACTTTACTTAAGTTAGAGAGAGAGGGTGAAAGGTGTAATGGTGTAAAATGCTTTTATTTCAAATATTCGGGTTATCTGTAAACAGCGGTAATCATATTAATGTTTCAGTTATCATCTGCTTCGCGCTGTGTTCAACATACTCGTGCGCATCAAATGAAGATGTCTCTCATGAGACTGACATCAACGATGTAAGATTGACATCAGAACACAAACCACACGTTCTAGAACAAGCAAATTTGCGAGCAGTCCGATCTGTAGGCAACAGTACTGCCGAAACAAAAAAGATTCCCAGTATTTCAATGAGAGCTCCGAAAAAGTCGAAAAAATCTAAAAAGTCCAAATTGAAAAGTATGTCAAAAATCAATAAGAGATTAGAGCCGCTACTGAAACAATTTGCGAGAAAATCAAATAAAGATACTGTTCCTACTTTGAGAAGGCAGTTATTTATATCGAAATTGGTGGAAAAATTAATGAGACGTATTGTTCAAAATGACGGTATAGATGATAAACTTACCGAGCCTTATAAGAAATCTGAAGCGCTTGTGAAAACCGCAGTGGATGGCATTGATACGAAAGATATGGAGACTTTAGTATCGGCCGCGAATATGCTGTACAAAAAGATGTCCATACAGAAGTTGAAGATCTTCATGATTATTAATAATAGTATTAATATATTTAACGGAGGGTGCGGGGGTGGCTGTGGTTTTTGTTGTGGATAAGATTTTTATTTGCATTTATATTGTTATCGACGAAGTTCTTTAATGTTTATTCATTTTGCGTATTAGTTGGTTGCGTTCACCCCCGTCGATTGTGGCCACTCCGCTCTCAATTATTGTAACGAGATAAAAATATCGATTTGTCATAGTATCCAAATGCGTAATAGACTAGTCGTGGAATTAGTCTTTTCAAATAATCAAAAATTTAATCATTTCATTTCAATTTTACTTGTCTTGTAAGCCATTTTATTGTAAAATAAATATGTGTGTACCATGTAATCTTGTGGTTTATTTTTATCTGCATTGTATTGTGTCCCAGTGGTGTGTAATTTTAAGATATTTGTCATATAGGATAATCATACGAGGAAAAGCAACTATTACAGTAAATGTATCTAGCAGTAGCCAGATTAGTGAAAAATAAAACCTTAAACAAGCCTTCCACTAAGCTAAGTTGAGATCATTTATACAACACTAGCTGACACGCGCAACTTCGCTTGCGTCACATAAGAGAGAATGGGTAAAATTTTTCCCCGTTTTTGTAACATTTTTTACTGGTACTCTGCTCCTATTGGTCGTAGCGTGATGATATATAGCCTATAACCTTCCTCGATAAATGGGCTATCTAACACTGAAAGATTTTTTCAAGTCGGACCCGTAGTTCCTGAGATTAGCGCGTTCAAACAAACAAACAAACAAACAAACAAACAAACTCTTCAGCTTTATAATATTAGTATAGATTTTGAGATACGAGATTCAGAGACGACGTTTTTCACCATAGAATCATTAAAACTAGTACTGCTACTAGGTATCGTTATCACAATTTTATTTATTTCTAATACGCGTATAACTTTATAAAATCATATTTATGCCTTATACATCAATTGAAAACTTAAAAGAGTAGAGGCAAACAATACACGTCACATTACGTGTTTTTACAGTTATACAGACTGTTGGTAAACAGTGGTAATAATATTAATGTTTCAGTTGTCATCTACTTCGTGCTGTGTTCAACATACACTTCCGCATCAAGCAAAGAAGATGTCTCTCATGAGACTGACATCGGCTACAAACAAACGGCATTTGAGAACCAGCCCGATCTTAAACAAACAGATTTGAATCAACCATTATTTCTGGACTTGAAATCAAGAAAGCCGTCTAAGCCGTCAAAGCCGTCGAAGCCGTCTAAGCCGTCTAAGCCGCCCAAGGCGTCGAAAGTTAACAAAAAACTACAGACTTTAATGTCCAAATTGATGAAGGCGACCAAGAAAGAAACAGTACCTGTATTGAGGTCCTTATATTTTGTGACAGGAGCTATAGGGAGGTTAATGAACCGTATTATTGATAATGAAGGAGTAGAAGATAAGAATTCTCCGGAATACAAAAAAGCAGTGAAACTTGTTAAGAAAGTAATTTCTAAAATTGATAGGTCTAACACAAAAGTCCTTGTTTCAGCTGCAAATATGTTGTACAAGAAGATGTCTGTACAAAAGTTGAAGATTTTAATGATTATAAGCAACTTTGTAAATATATTTAATGGGGGCGGCTGTGGGGGTGGTTGTGGATAGTTATTGAATTTTGATTTCTAATAACATTTAATATCATAATGTGTTTTATTTCTATTGCACTCTTGTTTTTGAGTGTATAACTCAATAAAGATAATATTAACTATCATTTGCTTTAACTGGTGAAGAGATACATCGTGATGAAACCTTGCATGCCTAAAATTTGTTTAATACATTTCTTGAGGGTATGCAAAGTTCCCAACCCACACTTGGCCTCCCTCATTCAGGAGATCGAAGTGCGTTGAATAGTTTGCAACTATTGGTGTGTAAATAGGTGTCGAAAACATGACCTTTTGCGTGAGAAGCGAGTGCTTAGTGTATATATGCTTAGTATATATGCATAGTATATGCCATATGATGTTTTGTCAAAATTCTCTGTATTTCGAAAGTCTTACTAGCGGACAACCTTAACTAATTATAGAAACCTTCTTTGGGAATCGTTTTCTCTAATTATAAAAACTGCATGATAATCCGTTTAGTAGATTTTGAGTTTATTGCAGAAAAACAGACATCAAAAGATGACTTTATTTTTTAATATGAAACGATGAAGGACTTTCACCCTAAACCACCCTTAAGCCACTTCCAGCCGTTATTCTTCTAAAGCGAGGTTTTTAAAACAATAGTGCATTGTCTCCCGGACTCCGGGGTTTATCACAATCCCGGGATTATTCCCGCTACACACACGCAACACTGTACGAGTAAATTAGAATTTTCTTTACACGTTTCTTGTTTATGAGTTGTAATTAGTGATGTGACTTGAATATAGTAGGCCGGGATTATTAGAGGTAAAGAAATATTGTGGATGTTTTCTTCGTTAAATTTTCTCTTTAGTTTATTACGAAAATAAAATAGATGTTCAAAGCCTTTATTCTCTTAGCAGTATGCAACTGCTGATAACGAGGTTCGATTCCTCGAGCAATTTATATTCTTATATAATTTCTATTCTAATTTATATTCAAATATTCCCCAATAGTATTAGGGAGTCTTGTACCGTGTCCACTATAATGGCAATAGGCTTGCCCCATATTACACGGGACAATTATTGTAAATATTACATACCACTGCGGACACCTATCTTAAAAATGTACGCGCTAAGGCTGCTTAACCCACTGATCGTTAGCCGACCAGCGGGGGTATACGCATCTCAGTTAACAACTAGTGTACGTCAAATTGATGGTCACTATTCAGTACATTGCTGCGCTGACGTGACGTGGTAATCACTATAATCTAAGAGAGAAAACAGCATAATGTACAGCATAGTGACTTTTAAATAGTTGTCAACTGAGATAGTTACGTGATAGCCATAGACCATTAACAATTTGATACTAATGACAGGTAGCTCGAATCTCTACTAGTATCGACTACCGACAACCGGCTTGTCGTCGAGAAATTTTGTATGAAAATCTGATTAGCGCCTCTAACGGGCGTCGAAGGAAATATTTTCGCAGTACATTCTAAATGTCAAATTTTCGATACTCGACAGTACCGACGGCACAAAGGCGAGCTGAGGGTATTCTGTTTAAATCTGACTAATAAATGAGTACAAAGTTTGTCCACGTGTTAACTACGGTTAAGATGAATGACTAACCGTGACTTACGCGTTACTTATCTTGTGGTTAGAGCAATACTCACAATTGATTATAACAATGACTGTCTGTTCATTCATGAGAATAATTTGAAGTTATTTTAAATGTTTAGACGATTTGTCAATGTGACGTAATGGGTTGACTAATTTTGTTTGCCTACCTTAATAATAAATAAGTAGATAGGTATGTTATGTAAATAAAAAAAAAACAGCCTGAAAGGGTTATGTACCATCCTACTAATAAATGCGAAAGTTTGTGAATATGTATGTACTTATGTATGTATATCTGTTACCGTTTTACGATAATGGACTGGACGGATTATAAGGAAATTCGATACTCAGATAGTTTATCACCCGAATTTACTTGCAGGACCATCCTTTCACTCAGATGAAGTAAAGGTAGTATAAAAGTGGCATAAAATCATGTCTGTAGTATAGGAACCCTTTAAATAAGTATTTTAATTTAATTATTATCAACCTTGAAAATAAAAATATATCACTAAATATTTTGTGATCTATACTAATATTATAAAGCTGAAGAGTTTGTTTGTTTGTTTGTTTGAACGCGCTAATCTCAGGAACTACTATTCCGATTTGAAAAAATCTTTCAGTGTTAGATAGTCCAATTATCGAGGAAGACTATAGGCTACATATCATCACGCTACAACCAATAAGAGCAGAGTATGAGCAAAAAGTGTTACAAAAACGATTCCATGTGACGCAAGCGAAGTTGCGCGGGTCAGCTAGTGTATTATATACCTCCGTCATTGATCGTTCTATCTATTATTGACAACTACATGATCACTTGTGATAATCGCAAGCAGACAGACAGCCGCGACAAAAAAGTTTATTTTATAACAGCGCAGTGAATTAGAACTAACAAACCAATAAGAATTATAATTATTACGTTTTAGAAACCATTATTGTCATAAACACTGTGGTTTCAGGACCCATTCATAAACACAAATTGTTTTTATTTTAGCTAAATCTTCTAAGAAGTCACAAATATACTAAAATCAGAGTCATTATGAACCAACAAATGCGTTACTAAGAATTAATTGTTATTCATTTGTTGACGAGTGGCGAGGTCTTATGTCAGAGACCACGGCTTCACCCCGTGGGGACAAACGTGAAGGAAACATATTTTTCCTTTATTTTGCTTTTTATGCGGTTAACCTCGTGGCTGAAGGCAATGTTAACAACAATTAGTATTAATTTATATTGCATTTAATATTATAATTTAATATAGTGCATGCGACTGACTGACTAAACTCAAACACTATACTATACGGATTATGATACAGTTTTAACCAGTTGCCAGAGAAATTCACTAGGAAACTTTTAGCGTATAATCTATTAAAGTTTCGTCTTAATTGACAGAATTATGGTGATAATAGTTGAATGAGAAGAAGAATTGCGGATCAGGTGGGGGGAAGAAATTCTGCCGGAGTCCGCTAGTAAGACCTAGACTATCAAATGATTTAAAAAAATATGTACTACAAGCTCACGTGGTTGCACTCATGGTCGTGCAGTTAAGGGCCTTAAAGGAACTATAGCGGCTCGCTACATACAGCGACATCTACTGGGACCAGCGCGTAACCAACCACCACGCGCAGTGTGACTGACGTCACAAGTCCTAGATCGCGCTATCGAAGTTTGCACTGCAACTGACTATATATACAAGTCCCCGACTACAACAGTCGGGCAGCCTAGGCCCACCAGGCATGATCACTTCGCCTGGTCGGAGGATCCTCCCTTTGTGTTGGAGGAACACGATCACCTCGTTCCTCCACAGAACATTCTAACAAGGAAATCGACCTACCTATGTAGAGCAAATTAATTAATACTAAAGTTGATTTATTTCAATGTTATTTAATAACAGGACAAAAAGTTATATGTTAGGAATAGCAATTAAAGATGTTCACCACATATTGATATGTTATTTAATTAAAACAACCATTACGTAAATACAATAGGAAAATTACATAATAAGATTTATTTTAATTAATTGTAGCCTGTTTTACTTAATATAGTTACTTTGCTTATATTCTGTTCAAGGATATTTAAAATAAAATAGTTCTATCAGTTTAAAGGCGTTCTTGAAGGGATGTAGAGTCTCCAACCCACACTTAATCCACCATTTTAAAGTGGGTTTACAGGGTTCGATTTTGACCTTGTGGCTAGTCGTTCCACAAATCGCTTCATGTCTCTTGCGAACCGAATTACTATCCAGACGGTCGACTTTCACCCCACCGCTGCCTAAATTTCCCCTACACTTTCTAGTTTCAAATTAGAACATTTTTTTAAGACAACTCCCGCACTCAAAATTTCCCTGTATCGCGGGGACTTTTAGAAATATGCAAACAACGGACACAAAGTACAAAGTTATTGCTCTGTGTGGAAAGCGAACCCACGACCTCCCGACGCAGTGGTATCGGGGCGTGGCGACCTAAACCACTGCGCCACGGAGGCAGTCATATACACATACACATATATATTTTCACGACGCAAGCAATCGTACGGCATTAGCTAACCTTATAGCTGAGATGAGCGAGGAAGCTACGTTGTTACGCGTTGGCTTCTACAACGCTTGCTGTGATTCAATCATCAAGCGACTGCCAATCGAAAGATCTTGGGGTCAATACCCTGATATGACATAATGACATTGGGTTTTTTCTTCGCTTCGATTTAAGAGTTAATAGGGATATTTCTTGGTCAACAAAACTGAAATTCTACATAGTCAATCAAAAAGATACTGCAAAAATATATTTCATACGTATTTTTTTAAATATGGCAACGATTATCTATCAAACATAAAATGGATCCAAAATAATCGGCGTATAGACATAAATGAAACATACCAACCGAATTGAGAACCCACTTTTGGGAAAACTTAAAGTTATACAAATACTAGTTGACCCGGCAAACGTTGTTTTGTCATAAAAAATAAAAAAAAAACATAGTGTCACCAAGGACTATGAACATAGATGTTGGCCGATTCCCAGACCTACTTAGTATGCTCACAAAATTTCATGAGAATCGGTCAAGCCGTTTCGGAGGAGTAAGGTAGCTAACATTGTGATATTGAAATTTTACATATAAGATGTGCTAAAATAATGTTATCAAAGCCTTTTTTAGGGGCATAACATGCGTAAAACCTACTACATAAATATTACAAGTATGTGGTCGAGGTGCCGTATGAATCATAGTACTTCTACGAACGGGCGCCTTAGTCGTCGGAACTGGGTAGTTATATATGACTCACGCGATCAATGAATGTACGACCGGTTCTTATGACAAAGATCTTTATAACCAACTGATTCTGTTCCGCATTTTAATTCCTCTTCTTTATATTGACGTGAAATAACGCATTTTTCCCATGTAGGTAGGTAGAGGCTAAAGAATGTCAAGTCTAAGGTAAGTACAAACTGCTTTTATTTCATTCATTTTGACACACAGACATACTGTCATATAAAACTTTACCTTTATATATTTCTTTGCAAAAGTTAACTGTACATGACCAAATCGTCCGTGTTCTGTGCGGCAATCCATCTACAGAATGTGCGCGTTTGGTTGCTTAACCACACTTATCGTTTACCGATCGGTGAAAGCTATAAGCTATCGCTTACTTTACGCCTCAAATTATTATTACATAATAAACTAGTTTTAAAAAAAAATAGCATTTACTTATTTACATAAGAATATTTACTACACATATGGATAAAAAATAAGTTAACTAAGCTGCACTCCAAATAATAAATACAAGAAAGAAATAAAAGGTGAATTAGAGAGTAGACTCTGGTAACTAGTATAAGATGAGCAACAGATCGCAGAATGAATGAATTTCATCTAAATGACTCATTCTTCATCTTTACTACAGTAATAGACTACTAGACTACGACTAAATAATGACAGAGATCTTATAGACGTTTCGTGTGACCTTGTTATCGGTCAA
The DNA here is from genome assembly GCF_050436995.1 of Anticarsia gemmatalis. Taxonomy (NCBI): domain Eukaryota; kingdom Metazoa; phylum Arthropoda; class Insecta; order Lepidoptera; family Erebidae; genus Anticarsia; species Anticarsia gemmatalis. The sequence goes on along the minus strand of NC_134770.1, from coordinate 275,423 downwards.
GACGATGACGTCACTCAATTAACACACGTATCACACGCGTATGATTCGCTGAACTGAGAGGCCCGTGTCGAAGCGACCATGTTCACGTAAACAACATTTATTTGACCCATTCCTATCTTAATGAGGGCTAAGCTATCCTCCCGTAATGAGCACTCTCTATGTAACTGAGGCTATGGGTCTACTCCCAATATAGAGTTTACTTCGCTGGTCAAGTGCGGGTTGCAGACCTTGCTACCTTAAAAACTTCTTTAAAGTCTTTTTGAAATTTCAGGTTTTTTTGTATTTTAGCAATGATTTTCTGTTAGCATATATTTTAATGGCTGCCATTTTCCTCGAATATATATGACACTCATAACCCGGTGAGATAGGAAACCGACTGGAAAAGTGAAAGGTCAGACGGAAAACAATTAAATTTACGTGATTTCTGAAGCACGGAGGCTAATATATTAATACATTTTTAACAAAAGAAAAAAACTTTTTGCCCCAGGATACGAACCTGACACTTTTACTTTTGCCACAGTAGTAAGGTGACAATAGTGACTGTGTCTCGTTAATATTCAAGCTCTCTTATAAAGGCAGTAAGCACATACCAAAGTATGAATAACTGTTACCGTATTGAACTTTACAAACATACAAATAACAGGTGACTCATACAAACTCGATGCTTACATAAATGTGACGTAGCATATAATATACGGTACCTGCAGCTCGATTCTCTACTACTATCGACTACCGACAGCCGACCTGTCATCGAAAAATTTTGTAATAAAAATTGATCAGCGCCTTAGACGGGCGTCGCAGGAAATATTTTGGCAGTACATTTTTAATGTCAAAATTTCGATACTCGACAGTACCGACTGTACAGAATCGCGCTATGACAAATCGAAATCAAATCATTTATTAATTTAGGCACTGACACTTAGTAGAATACAGCCAATCCCCTTATAGTTTTATAAATAAATCAGGCTTTGCTAATACGATGACGATGACCACCCGTTTGGGAAATGGGGCCAACTAGAAGAGCTGGCAAGAAACTCCTGGCCACGCTTTTTAATCAAATATGATAATCAGTTCATTAACACTGACCTAAACTGAATGTCAAGATTACAGGTGACATCATATTTGTGATAAGATAAGAAGATGCTGCGAATTCTTTAGATAAGAATCAATAGGACATTACACGGTGGTTCAAAAAGTTATAGTGATTAAATACACATAAAGTTATTTTATTAATAATACATATTACGGGAGGAGACCCTTACCCAGTGGGACATTGATGGGTTAACTTTGTTTTGTTTGTTTGTTGGTTTACTATCGAATTTATAAAGTCCCGACCTAGGAACCAAACATAAGACCTCAAATTGACACCACCTAAACGGCGTTTGGCGAATCATGATTACTCCAAAGAACTCTCGCTCTAAAGAAAACTGTTGCTTTGGGGGGATTTATACAAACATACAAATAACGTACACGAAGTACAACCAGATAAAAATATTTATGCAGCTAAAATAAATATGGCAATCGAACCCATGTCTTCTTAACGCAGTGGTGAAGAGGCATGGCGACTATCTTAACCACAGTACAACAGTGACCAGTTAAATATTAGGAAGTAATCACAATACAAGGTTGTATTAATTACATTTAGTTAGTGTATACTGTATCGCTCAATTGTGTGATTGTTAGCTATCATTAGTCGATAGTTACGACTATTTGAAGCGTGTTTTGGACTGCAAATAGTCGGTTAGTACATATGTTTTAGTATGTATATATAGAATCGATCCTTATTACACGCAACTTACACTGTTAACGGCGAAATGTAGGTGTATTTCATACATCCCTACCTACACTTTTGGCAGAACAGACGCCATATTGTGTATGTTTAAAAAAAAGAGAGTGTCTAGTCAGCCTGCGACCACGGCGGGTGCAACCTGCTCTGAAACGTCAGGCATTTCAAAGTACAATGCGTGTTCGTGTTAATTCCCGTATTCTACTAAACATTAATCCTACAACGCAAAGTTTAAAACTTATAAAAGAGAGAGCGATACTGAAGTGTCAATGTCCTGGGCCAGAGTCTCCTCCCGGAATGAGGGAGAGGTTATGTATTCAGTCCACCACGCTGGCCAAATGTGGGGATTCGCCTAAGGTCTTATGTATTAGTAGATTCTCTATTGCTACGTACAGAGTACGTTACTAAACTTCGGGCTACTATCGAGAAACAAATGATGTAATTTAGAAATGACCATAATTCCGTTACCCGATCCAGGAATCGAACCGAAGACTTTGTGCTCAGCAATCGGTGACACTAACAACTGCGCCACTGGAGCAGTACATATATTAGGTGTAGTACTTTAATTACATTACTCATAGTAAACAACCCATGGTAAATATAACATACGTAGTAAGGAAGTAACGTGAGTCATCGTTCAAGGTCACAGGTTCGATTCTCAGTCACTACATCAGTGTATGTAGTAAAATTATTCAGTAAGGTGACTAAGAGGTGAATGAACTTTTTAAACGGATGCTGTGTTAAGATGAAAGATGATAATTATTCAAATAAATATTGATGACAAAAGAGGAGGTATAATTTGCGACTTTTTTTTACGCATAATTTTATTTTGGTCAATGAGTCATCAAAACTCATGGCTAATAGGGACTTAGTGCGATTGCTACTCATATAGTCTCGGGTTTGATTCCCTTATCGGGCGTGGTACTAGTGTTACCTTTTTAATTATATTGATCTCAAGCTCAGATGTTTGTCAAATCTCTCTATGGTCAGTATATTATGGTAAAATATAATTGCCCCCTATTAAAAGAGAAAATTAGCGGCAAAATGTGAGTGTTACCCTTCTGCCTACACCTATACGGAAAATTTGACTGCCTCCGTGGCGCAGTGATTCAGGTTGCTCGGCCGGTACCATTGCGTCGGGAGGTCGTGGGTTCGATTCCCGCACGGTATAATTATTTGTACGATCCACAAATAATTGTTTCGGGTCTGGTTGTGTTTTGTGTCCGTTGTTTGTATGTTTGTGAAAGTCCCCGCAACACAAGAGCAATTTTTTCAATAATTTTAAATCTTTTAAAAAAAGAAAATCTTTTAATATAGATATGTTGTCTAAGAACATGGCTTTGCAACTCTTAGGTAACACGGGAACACAACCCAAGACTCGCCAGTCAGTCGTAAACCACAGAAGCAATATAAATAAATCTCTAATAATATTTCACAGTTATTATAGAACTTAAGTAGGTCAAATTAGTTCACTATTATAAGAAGAAAAGTAGGTCTTGTTATCACTGGTCATTGACCTAAAGGAAAATATTGTACTTGAGTAATTGAGTAACACAACTGGATGATATTTATTTAGGTGCAACGAAAGGTATAAGTTGTGTGACACAAATCGGCGGTAGACGACGTTTCAACACGTTATTTCGCTGCAGTCATTATTTCAAATCCAGGTGCAGACTATAATGAATTAATGAATTAATTAACTTCTTCTTATCGTATGGTTAGTGGTCAACCTAGTGTCAATTAGTTGTTCAAGCCGCCCGAAGGCCTTTGACGTGGCTTAACAACTGTTATCTTAATTGACAACAACCGGGACCGACTTTTTACGTGCCCTCCGAAGCACGGAGACGCCCGGTTCAAATACCACTATGCGGTCACCCATCTATGGAATGACCGAACCAAGGGTTGCTTAACCCACAGATCGTTAACCGACCGGTGAGCGCATCTGGCAATGGTGCACTCATTAATTAACTAGATGCCATAAATTAATATGCAGCTAGCATATATCATTCAGTTAATTAATTTAATTTTGAGTAGATCGTTTTTACTAAAAGACAACGACATTTTTTCACCCAGTTTGTAAAGGTCGTTAACAGTAGTCAAAGCTTGAAAGTCTGACAACCAGTCTTACCGAGGGGTATCGTGTTAACCTGGGTAACTAGGTTGTGGAGGTCAGATAGGCAGTCACTCTATGTAAAACGCTTTTATTCAGCTGCATCTGGTGAGACTGGATGCCTACAGTTACTTAGGTTATAACACAGTACTCTTAGGTAAGAAAAAAAAAGAGAATTTAGGCCTTGAGTCTGAAGCTGGCCAAGAGCGGTTTGGGTTGACTTTGCATAATATATTTTAACAAACTGTTTTAACAAACACGATGATTGATTTCATCACGATGTTTGCTTAGTTAGTTATCCTTAGACCACTCGGCTATCACTGCTCAACTAAATAATAAATAAATAAAACTTGCCTTATTCTATAACAAACAATAATCCGTCTAATTTTACGTTTACTGTACCCCGATTCTCTACCACTATCGACTACCGACAACCGGCTAGCTATCGAAATTTTGACATTTAGAATGTTTCCTACGACACCCGTCAGAGGCGCTGATCAGATTTTCATACAAAATTTCTCGATGACAGCTCGGTTGTCGGTAGTCGATAGTAGTAGAGAATCGAGGCACTGATCACGACGTCGCTAGTTCGATATCCGGAATACCGGGAAAAACAAACAAATAAATAAAAACAATACTTATGGTAGGCACAATTGACAATCTGTGGCCACAAGTCAGCCATTTAAATACATTTTTTTCCCTTCCTCATACAATAACAATTAAAAATCTATGAATGAACCTCAGTAATTATTTACTACAAAAGACAAATACCCGTAGTATTTTCCACTGAATCATTGCCTATTGAAACTAGAACAAAATGCTTGTTTACGTGACTTTATACAGTTTTTTTTGTTATCCTTATTTTTGTAAAGACAACTCCCACTTTAAGTGGAATGACACACCTGCGCAACGTGCGATGTCGAACGTCCATCCACGATTCCATCAGAGTAAATTAGGTAGCGTTCAATCCTGGTCTAAGCCTTCTATAACATCCAACATACTCCTGAAGGGACAACAAATAGTTATAAAAATACTCTTGAATGAAGAGTTTTAAAGCACAAATACAATGTTCACAAAATGTTACCAGACCTGAAATAACACTTTTTATTTCTAGTTGGAGAAGAACGCTGAAATTTGACTTTATCAAAAATATGTATATTAATTGAACAAACTGATCCGTGTTTGCGTGTGATTTGAATAAAATCAAAACATATTGCCGATTTTTTTGTTTAACCTCTTCGAATTTCATCAAAGTCCATACAGTAGATTGCGTGTAAAAGTAAAAACTTTATAAACGTAATTTAAGAACGAATTTATAATATTAGTAGGATAGTATAGTATAGTTTTAAAAAAAAGTATATTATTCACGTAAGTATGAATTTTCATGTAATGCCCGAGAAAGGAAGTTGGTGTCACAGACCTGAGTACATCGGAAAGGATGTAAAGCTGTCTTGCCCTTATTACCGGTCGTGTCAGCCTGTTGTTCGTACAGTCGCACTCAAAGTTAGTTGCACGGATGCACTTAATCTTTTTATCTATTCAGACCGTTTCTACCACTATATGCCTCCCCCTCGATACGCCAGTAGACGTGAAGATGGAAGGTAGCAAAGCAGTAACGAAATGGCGCCCATGGGAATGGGCAGTTTTCAATTTGACTGCCTCCGTGGCGCAGTGGTTTAGGTCGCCACGCCGATACCACTGCAACGGGAGGTCGTGGGTTCGATTCCCACACGGGACAATTATTTGTGCGATCCACAAATAATTGTTTCGGGTCTGGTTGTGCTTTGTGTCCGTTGTTTGTATGTTTGTAAAAGTCCCCGCGACACAAGAGCAATTCTTAGTGCGGGAGTTGTCTTTTAAAAAAAAAAAAAAAATCTTGCGATACTTGACTATTATTTCCTACTACATCCTATCCTATCCTAATCCCGCAAACTTAAAATCATGTGCGTAGTACTCGTAACCGATAGTCCTGTGTGACAAGATGTAAGTTTGTAGTGATCGTAGCAAGTAGCCTACTTTAGTCCCTACCTTCTTATGTATATAGGAAAAGGGCGTTATTTTATGTATGTATGTATGCCTTATTGTATATACATAAGTGTGGTTTCCCTAACGTTGACATTTAGGCATATTATTAAAACTAAGTTTATCCTTATACCTTATTACCTATTTACGTTATATATTTCATGGTTTGAACAATGGTATTATTTCCCATACGCAATTGTCTATGTCTCATGTTCCCAATGACGTTATAGTGTAGGTAATATTTATTGTTTTTGAGCAATGTGAGACGTTATTGTATAAATAAATAATTAAATAGTACGTAGGCTAAAGATTCAGATGAAATAATATTAACTTAATTTTGTTGTGTTTCGAGCTGGCCTGCGTAATTCTGCTCGCGTTAAATGTCGGTAAAATGGAGGAAAAATTAAATAAATTATTTGATTTATAATAAATTAATATTTTCTTTTTAATTGATTTGTGTATATGGTTTTGTATATATGACTACTGATCAAAAGGTCTTGAGTTCGATTCGCGGATCGGCAAAGTCCTGTTGGTCTTTTCTCATTTATATTATATATGTATTTTTTAATACCAGTGCGGAGTTTGTTATCATGCTTGATATAATATTTGATTGGGGAAAAAGACTTTTCGCATTATAGTATGTATGAACTTGTAATAAAATCTCTTTGGCTTCAAGAATCACAAATGAGTACACGGTTCATTGCCAATATATTACTTACCAATATATTAGTACCCAAATATCAAGCTTTTTTGTGTAGAGAAAAGATTTTATTACAAGTTCATACATACTATAATTCAAAAAGACTTCCCCGACCTAATATATCACAATATTACGTGGGAAACTCCTCGACATCTGCTAAAATACGGATTTATTGCATACACCTCTACCTACACGTATGTGTATTATAGACATGATAAAACAATTAAAAATAATTGTCATCATTCTTATCACAACATTGCAATAATATTGGTCATGAGTGTACCACAAAACAATGGACTGCAATATTTGCAGGTGTTCACAAATGTTCAGTACCGTCTTCCGGTTTGTTATAAGGTAACAAAAGGCTCTACGTGTTTGTACTGAGAAATCAGTTCTAAGGCGATCATAGTTGCTAAATGATCAGTAGGTTAAGTTACCTCAGCGAGGACATTTTATAGATGGGTGACCACTTAGTGGTATTTGAGCTGATTGTCTTTTGCAAAAGTCGGTTTTAGTTGTTGTAAATTAAGATAACAGTCGTTAACCATGTCAAAAGTATGGGCAGTTTGAACAACTTCGATACTAGGTTGACCACTAACCGCTATGAACGAATGAATACTTAATTATGTAAGAATCGAGTTTGAAAGTGACTAGACTTTCTCAGCGAAATATTTTATTTCAAGTTATCTGATGTCTTCATACCAAATTTCGTGAAAATCGGCCCAAGGAATCAGCTGTTAAAATGTGTCCTTACAACTCGCATTATAATACATATATTATAAGCAAGAAAGCAAAAACACATTATTTTATAATGTGAGAAATCTTATTGAAATCCACTCAGTGATTTTTTTAAAGTAAAGTAAAGTAAATCTTTATTGTATTGACTGAGCATAGGTACAGGTGTTATAATACATAATAAGGATGAATGCACACCCCCACAAACTTTCGCATTATTTAAGCTGTGTGTCCTGTAATGGACATTCATATCAGAATTGTATATTATTGCATGTTATTTAGTTATCTTGCATATGTTTGCTGTTGGTTTACCAATAAATAAATAAATTATAAAGAACAGTCAAACAGACAGACAAAGGAAAAATTTCGTATTATGTATTAAGGTAGGATTTTACCCACTCTTTTCCTATAAAAAAATAGTAGTATGATACATTCATTCATAAACCGTATGGACAAACCCAGAAGAAAGTGTTTCCTCACCATAATTAACTACGTAATTCCCGATTTTATTTGAAAACGTAGTAATTTCTAAGTAAAGGGTTAGTTACACAGTCAGCTGTGGTGAAACTATTGATTGTAATATTTTCAGGAAAATTGTTTAGTAATTAATGATGAGATTTGAAAAACCCAGTGAAGGTCTTTAGGACAAGGATGTCTATAGCTTAGTGGTTAAAGTGGTTAGTAGTTAGTGTCAATTAGCGTGGATGACTGAGGTACAATTCTGACATGAGAGAAAATTAATAAAATGTTGTATATATACATATATATTTGTTCCAAACTATGTTGGAGTCGGCTTCCAGTCTCACCGGATGCAGCTGGATACCATAGTTTTACATGGAGCGACTGCCTATCTGACCTCCACAACCCAATACCTGGGTTATAACACGATACCCTTTCGGTAAGACTGGTTGTCAGACTTTCAAGCTTCTAACTACTGTTAACGACTGTCAAAGATCTTCGTAAATGACAGCCGGGACCCACAATTTAACGTGCCTTCTGAAACACGGAGAAACTCGATATATATAAGATGGTCACCCATCCACAGAACAACCTCGGCAAGCATAGCTTAACCTCAGAGATCGATCCGCGCGGCTGATGTTAACCAAGCCACGAGCTCCTCAATTAATTAAATGTTGTGTGCTGCAAAAATACGAACGACAAAACTACTGAACGGATTTTGATGAAACTTAGTAGCTTGTAGTTAACGTCTACGTGGACGAAGAAGCGGACATGACATATAGCCTGACAACTTAGTTTCGCGGCTAGTGGATGTAAACTAGCGATGAAGCTGACGGTTGCCAGTCAGGTATAGCTAGTTTATTTTAGAACAACACAAAATTATGCATTATAATATAGATAAATCACCAGCTTAGCCTTTCTTCCAACTATATTGGAGTCGACTACCAGTCTAACGGGATACAACTAAATACCAGTATTGACCATGCAGTCAGTAAATTATTTGATCCTACACTCTGCTACACCTAAACAGAATGCAACTACTCGACTAGTATATGACCTACAATGACCTACCACGAACATAGGTCACTAGTCACGACTTACGACACGTGCTAACCGCTGGTGCTAGTCCGTGCACATGCCGATTGTCTCTCTACAGGTGTGAACAACATTATGACTATAACGTATTTTTAGATTTATATCGCTTCAAGGTCTCTTTCCTATAAACCTAGGTGTGCTATAGTCCAATACTTTACTGCAGCCTTTGTATGCACAATTTATATAATGTGTAATCTAATTATACGTAACTCGAGGTGACTGGCTGACTGACATATGCCCGGTTTCGGAGCTACATTTAGTGGTAGTTTATCTATTTAATAACTCATTTTAAAAAAACGCTATTGAATAGTTGAACTACCGCTAAATGTAGCTCAGAAACCGGGGGATCGTGATCTATCAACGCACAGCCCAAACCACTGAACAGATCGAGCTGAAATTTGGCATGCAGGTAGATGTTATGACGTAGACATCCGCTAAGAAAGGACTATGATAAATTCTACCCCAAGGGGATAAAATAGGGAATGAAAGTTTGTATAAATCTTCCTAGATTCTCCATTGATTGAACTAAAACTAACCTAGATTTCAAATAGGATACTTTTTACAACGGAAAACCTTTTCACGCAGACGAAGTCGCGGCAGAAGCTAGTTGGAAATATATATCTCGTTAGCCTGAGATTTGATAAAGTCGCCATTCAACACTGTACCAATTTGTTCACCCCTATTTCATGGGACTAATATTGATACTCTTCAAGCTACACCATCGTGAATAACATGCCTGGTATTATGTAAACATCTGATTTGTACAAATTTTTTCCCAGCTATTGTACAACTCATACGAGTATAACAAATCTATACTAATATTATAAAGCTGAAGAGTTTGTTTGTTTGTTTGAACGCGCTTATCTCAGGAACCTAACTAAGGTCCAATTTGAAAAAATATTTCAGTGTTAGATAGCCAATTTATAGAGGAAGGCTATAGGCTATATATCATCACGCTACAACCTATAAGAGCAGAGCACCAGTAAAAAATGTTACAAAAACGGGGGAAAATATGACATTCTCTCTTATGTGACGCAAGCGAAGTCGCACGGGTCAGCTAGTACTAAGATAAGTTTGACTCAAGATCTAAGTATGTTTTTCACAATATAAAGTGCTAAAATTTTGTTCAAATATTACTAACACATCAAACAAAGTCTTTACAAATTGTACCTACTTATATGTCATCTAACAAAAACATGTTCAAAGAACCTAAACACGTTAGTTTCGGAAAGGTCACTTGAATGACATGCGTTCTAAGTTATTATTTGAACGAATTGCGAATGCAAAGAGTTTTGTTTGTTTGTCGTATGGTTAGTTTAGTGGTCAACCTAGTGTCAAAGTTGTTCAAGCCGCCCGTTAGGAATTTGACATGGCTTAACGACTGTTATCTAAGTAGACAACAGCCGGGACCGACTTTTTACGTGCTCTCCGAAGCACGGAGACGCCCAGCTCAAATACTACTATGCGGTCACCCATCTATGGAATGACTGCGCCATGGGTTGCTTAACCCACAGATCGTTTACCAACTGGTGAGCGCAACTGGCTATGGGCGAGTGCAAAGGGTAACTTCATATTTTGAACTATCTAACTAAAAATAATTATAATGATAAAATACATGACTAAATGTGCGTAAGAATCGTAACTGGAAGTCCTGTGATACAATATGTATGGATGAAGCAAATATTATAGGGATCGTAGTAGTAGACTTTTTGGTCTCTAATTCTATGAGAAAAAGGCATGATATTACGTATGTATGTGTATATAATATGTATGTATATATCAAAGCATTTTTGAATGCATCTGTATGTGTATATATTTGTGTGTATGTATGTATGTATGTAAATAAAAATGAGATCAAAGGGCATCTTATCAGGAAAAAATATTGTTAAAAATGAAGTTTTCTACAATAACAATGAATGAATCTTTATATTAATTGTCCATTGTCTTGTGATGATTCCGTGGATTTCTTGAGAATTCACTCGTTTGCAGTTAATTTATGTTTGTCTTACAAGTTATAAGGAAACAAAGGTATTATAACCACAATTTGATGTGAAGAGGCACGCTATGGGTGAAGTTATGAATATTATACATCTTTAATATTAAGTTAATATATAAATAAATATAGTATGGAGGTGTGTCACGCTTCAGTGACTAAATTGCTAAACCAATTTTGATGTAATTCTGTATGGAGATAGTTGAAAATTAAAGAACAAACAGAGGCTACGACGACGAACTATCGGCTATGCTAATAATATTATAAATGCTTAAAACCGTCGATCACGAATTCATGGCTTAACTAATAACCAATATTGATGAAATTTTGCATTCAGATTGTTCGAAAACATTAGCTACTACTATTTCAAAAGCGAATGAATCTGCACAGGAAGCCGCAGAAATTGTATGAAATAGAAAACGACTAAATATATTTATTTACATCAACTTCATGTATGTACATTAGGAGTATATCGTCAGACATAATGCATTATGGCATTCGCTGCCAGTTCATAAAATATATTTTATAAAATATATAAAATAGAACATCCATAGTTTATAACTGATAAACACAATTGTATGAAAAGTATGAAGACATTTGAAGATCCCGTGCCAAAGATACGTCTTACAATTTCACACGAATGCACTTAAAACAATAACAATAGCATTTTCACAATTACTCACAACATAAAAATTCATCAACAAAACGGAAACGATAACGAAAGAAGCCAGCTGCTTCGAATTATCTCCAATAAAACTGCACTGAACAATTTAGCGACACGTGCGATGTTTACCCGGTAGATCTTTTATTGAAAAAGTTGCAGAATCGTCACAATTATCTTAGTCTATATATACATACACATATTTACCTATTATTACCTATTCTATGTTATTTATGTTTTTGTAGTTGATATGTATGTACATATATTTATTATTTTTTATGTGTATATATTAATACTAGCTGACCCGCGCAACTTCGGTTGCGTCACATAAGAGAGAATGGGTCATAATTTTCCCCGTTTTCGTAACATTTTTCGTCGCTACTTCGCTCCTAATTGCCGTATCGTGATGTTATATAGCCTAAAACCTTCCTCGGTAAATGGGCTATCTAACAGTGAAAGAATTTTTCAAATCGGACCAGTAGTTCCTGAGATTAGCGCGTTCAAACAAACAAACAAACAAACAAACTCTTCAGCTTTATAATATTATATATAAGTATAAGTATAAGTATATAAGTATAGATAATAATTTTTTAAACTCATATTGTCTAATGTCTCATTTCAATCTCATTCCTCTCTTAAACACCTTCACAACAATCTCTGATCTCATCACCCTAGATTAGGTAGATTGGGAGAAAATGCTCCTGGCATTAAGTCCGCCTTTATACAGCTCTGTATATAAAGTTTAAAATAAATAAATAGCGGTGGCAGTTAGCGGCTACTGTAAAGAAGCCAAGGTTGACTCCATTGTTGGATGGTACCCACGTATTTATGGCTTGACATGACATACTGTCGATAGCCGTTGTATACTCGTAGATTACGCAGTTGAGTTAAAATTGAGATAACTATAAAAAAAACTGTTGTCCACGTTGGGGGGGAGTGTGCGACTACTGATCATGAGGTTCCGGGTTCAATTCCCGGTTTCGGGCAAAGTGCGGATTTCTAAGTAATATTGGGATGTTTCTCGACAGTAGCCCGCATTTTATAGGGCAATAGGCTCGCCCTTTGAAATAGGACTAACATTATAAAATGAAAACGTGGGCGTATTTCTCAATCTTTTAGATATGCCAATGAAATTATTGTGTGTGGACGAAGTTACGGGTAGATACTAATTATTTTACAATAAACTAAAATTTTTCACGCTTTTACGACTAAACTACGAAAACCGTATCATAATAAAATCTACATCTTGTTGAAACTTAAAACGCACTTAAAGCCACGCAGATTACATAAGTCCTACCAATATTATAAATGCGAAAGTTTGTAAGTATGGATACATTGTTACTCTTTAATTAAAGAAAGAGAACAGATTTTAACGAAATTTTATACACTTATAGCTTACAACCTGGATTAACACGGATTGTTTTTACTACGGAAAATCATTTCATGGGTACAAATTCGCGGGCAGTAGCTAGTATATTCTATATTATAAAATGATCTCATTTTCAATAGCCCATTCTAATAATTAGTCTATCTAAATGCACCACACGTGCAATCTTCTATTTTGGTTTTATTAGACTATTAGTCGCATAGACCTTTGTCTAATGCAAAATATGTTACATACCTACTAGAGACCAGTCTTATGCATTTATTTCAAGGTCACACTGCGATTTGATAGCTGTTGGCATTCGAAATGACCTATACATCAAGCAAGTTTTAAAAAGTCTTTATTCAAAGCTTGAACAATCTATACTCTCTCTCTCTCTCTCTTCCGGGCTATTCTTCGCATATGGTAGTGGGGTCAGCCCTCCTTACACTCTCCCTCCACTTCCGTCCTTGACGTCGTCTTTCTCAACCTCACATGCCTTTATGTCTCGCCGCAACACTTCTGTCCACGTGGTCTTGGGTCTCCCTCTTGGTCTTTTTCCGGCGACCGACAGCTCCAGTACCTGGTTGCCAATGTAATCGGGTGGTTTCCTTATGACAATATATACTAATCAAGAAAAATCATATTAAAATATTAATGATAAGAAAGTTTGTAGCTTTCATAATCTATAACGCCAAAACTACAGCAGGAATTTTGATGAAATTCGATATTGTTGTAGCCACCACAAAAATTTATACTTCGGTACCTAATGAAAATATAGTCCATGCGATCTAGTTACGGCCAAAGCCCAGCAGAACATATTAACCTAGTTTTTAATGACTGTGTATGAGTTGTCTAAAGATTGTATTTTCATTTATATTTATAACATCATGCCTATTATACCGGAAGGTGTAAGGTGAGGTGTATTAAATACAACCACGTTTTGTCATTTACAATGTAAGTATCATGTAATAGGAGGCGAAACTAGTGTATTGTAAACCGTTTAGCATTACCAAACTGTAGTAAACAGTTAAAAATATTTTGATAGAAAACAGAAAACTCTACAAGGTTTAACCAACCCGGAAATCAAACCCAGAACTATATGGTTGTCAACTGAGTAAACTACCGGCAAGACCAAAAAAATTGTCTAAAAATATTGTTAGTGTTCAATTGAGCTGAAATGGTTTATATCAGTTAATTGTCGTTATGATCTGTAATAGTTGATTCAGGAGCTTGTTTTCGAAGAAGATTCTTACTCATACGGATATAGTTAATTGCACTACTTCCGTGGTCAATAGGTGATGCTTGCAGCTGCTGATACCTCAGGTTTGATTGCTGGGTTGGCAAATACATAATCATTTTTTTATTTATTTTGGATAATCAACAAAGCATACAACAGGAATCAGTACATAATAGGATACATACGAAAAACTTAAACTTAGTGTTGTCTCAATTAATGAAAAAATGAATACTTAAATGATTTGATTTTGATTTTGAAAAGCTGCCACGGCATGCAAAGTTATAGGTATAATAGATCCAAGCAGATCGTGAATGCAGATTGATCACAACAATGTTTAAATTTATTTAAAAAGCCGAAAGAGTAATACTTAGCAATAATTTTGAAAATACGTGACATTAAAGTCTATATAATTATAATTATCATAACTTTTAAACTCTCGTGTTGCATGTTTAATGTACGAAAAGTAATGTAATGAATTAACGCGAACACGCATTGATTATATCTAAAATATGGAGGTTAAAATTGGATGTATAGTTTAAACCCTCAAACAATCCTGCTACTAACTAAAGAAAGGTAAGGTCTGCGACCAGAACACTGAAAAAATGCAGGTTGTGGACTTTGCATTCCTTCAAGAGTTGTGTAAATAAACTTTTAGGTAAGATTTTATTACGATGTTTTACCGTTTAAATACTACACACAATAACTGAAAACTTCAACTGAAGGTTTCAACCGACCAGCGTGGGAGGTTATATCTATACCTAATATAAAATGAGTTAATTGTATTTTGATTCATCAATCAAAACCACTGAATGAATAAGTATCAAACGGTGCAAACAATTGCATTTGTGGTTACCTCTTTAGTACTACTGCACTTAGTTCAACACTTTAAAATTACGCGTAAAAATAAACTTTTAGTACATTATATCATACTAGGATACCGGGTAAATTACCAGACTCCTAGTAACTTAGCAATTACTAAGTAATATTATGAAAAAAAATACAGGCACATATACTGTGTTACTTAGATATTTAATTAGAATGTTTTTACCCGTAGGATATCTCAGGCAAAAACCAACTTAGATTCGAATAGCTTAGCTCTTAATTCCGCCCATGGCTCCTTTGTCTGCATGGCATTTTACTCACTTCGGGGTGGAATTTCCAAAATGCTCTCTTAGTGCTTTTTAACACTTCCTAAGGAGTCTTCATACCAAATTTTAACTTTACACGTTGAGTCGTTTCGGCTGTGCATTGTCCATCAGTCACTCATTGATGAATTAATGAATACATAAGAATAATAAAGATTTAAGCATGCTTGAATATCTGAACCGTCTTCTAACCTAACTGGCACGTGTATATGCTAGTATCTAGGTGTCAATTAGGTGACAATTCCTGTGTCACCAAAATCAGTTTATTCGCATCGATTCTAAGAATTATACGAGAGTCGAAGGTTACAACTTCCTATGATAGTAAATTGTATGAATGGACCAAATCTTTAATATATGAGTCAGACAATCCTTCCTATAGGAAGTACTTTATTTGTCATCGTTTTTCTCACTATAAAGAAACCAGTTAGGTAGATACACTTATGGAAAAAACACATACATCAGAATTTACCATTTCCCTTTCTATACTGAGAAAAATGGTTAAGTAGTGTTACCTAATATTAGCTAATGATTAAGCAATTAATAACTTAACTATTTAAGCATTTAAACGTAAAAAGGATGTGTAATTGTTCGTACTATTGTAGGTAAATTGAGCTTAAAATACTCTAGCCTCTTCAAAACAAGCAAATGACGCGAATTAATACGCAATACAGCAATTAATTGTATAGGAAATTGTATTTTCTTATCTTAAATATATTGTCGTATATATGACGACCAAACACATAGAAAACATGTTGTTTTTCCATCTTAAAAACCACATAAAGACGACGTCATCGATGTGTTGTGAATCATCGCGAGCCTTGGTAGGACGCGGTATAAAACGAGTTGGGCCGCGGCACACGCTATTTCATTGAGACTGTTCGACCGAGCAACACGTATCGCGCAATCATGGGTAGCAACGGTCCATCGTCCGCACTTCTACTGATCCTGAACGTTCTTCACGTGATCTTCGGGATCGGGATCACTTGTGGAGCACTGTGGTTCTTCATCGAACTCCACGGGATAACCAGTTTAAGGAATTCGAATCATTACCTCCTCGACTACAATGTGTACTGGCCCCAGGCGCTACCCTGGGTGTTCATCCTCACCGGCATCTTCGTCATCTGTGTATCGTGTTGTGGCTTTGTCAGTGCTAAGAAACAGAGCAGTGGTTTCGTTACGATTTATATCGCGTTCGAAGTGATGGTAATTATCGGTCTGCTCGCCGCCGCGATCGTGTCGTTCACGTTTATAAACGCTAAAACGACGCAAGATTTCATCGACGATACGATTTGGGACGTGTACATTAACTCGAAGACGAACAAAGATGTTGAAATGGCTTTTGGTACAATGGAGAGAAGACTGCAGTGCTGTGGAGCTGGCGGTCCCCGTGACTACAAGAGCTGGAGAAACGACTTCCCTGTGTCCTGTTGCGATACTTATTACCACGGATGGATCGGTTCTTATAACATCGAGTGCGACATTACAAACAAGCTGGCGAATGAAAGGCACGGCTGCACACAAGTAGCGACGAATTACACTAAGATTGCTATCATGGTACTGGCTGGGACGGCGGCCTTCACCGCTCTGCTCGGTATTATGAGTCTAATCGTGGCTTGTACTTTGTCCAAAAGCCTTAAAAACAACCAAGGCCGAAATACGCACGTAGAATCTGACAGCAAGAACACTTTACTGATCAAGTAAATATGTTGGAGTACCCCAGGGGTGTGTTGTAGGCCCCGTCGTGTGAGCTTCGCGATAGAGTTGAATAATACTTGCATAAGAAATTATGTAATGTATTGGAAAGTGTGACAGTATTTTAGTTTATTTATTCTGTTAGAATGTTGGTTTGTATACGAGTAGTCGAAGTTGTTATTGAGAATGTTCTCAATAGCGTGTGTGTTAGTTAGTTGCTGCGCACGAGTGATTAAAAGCTTTAATTTTAGTATTAAACCACCGATTATCGTTACTAAAGGGCAATTTAGCGGCGATTAAGAGGTCTTTACATGATTCATGTCGTGTGCAGTGACATTGACGGAATGGTCGCTCGGTGTCGTAGAGTCAATGTAATTAATACAGAACAAACGAGTCGTTTATTAAATAATCACCGGCTCTCGGCCAAGCGTCTGTTCTTAATGAAATTAAATGACCGAATGTGTACAGTACCTGTTGAAACCAAAATGTTTGTGTGTGTGTCTTTAAAGTTATAAGTAGTAACCAAATTGAGATATTAGTTAATGTTAAATATTGCTATCCTTTTCTAACTCAAGGTGTTTGTATGATGACGTCATAATTCGCTGTTTCTGTCTCTGTCTGGCAATATTAATGATAGTTTTGGATTTTAATTGTGTGTGTGTATGTGTGTGTGTATGTGGGTATAAATAGGCAACTATGGAATTGTTTGCCGGTACTATTTAAGTTAAGTTAAGCTATTTATAAAGTACAGAAAATATTGCTTTTCTTATTAACTGATCATTAAGCTAATATTTTATTAGTTTTTATAAGAAACTTTAAGAAAATGAATAATGAATGTAAACTTTTGTAATTTTGCAACCATACAAAAATGTATGCAATTTTGCTAACAAAATTCGCGTTATCACAAAACTAGTTTTATATAAAAACTCGACTTAGATATCAATAATTCAATGTAATTATGACACATAACTCTAGTACAAGTCTTAAAATAAGTTTTGTAATGAGAAAATCATTGTTTTCCTCGACTCTTGTAAAACAATGTGTGATTTTTCCGCTTTTGTCTTTGTTAAGTAAGTTCCAATGTATTTGAACAAAAGAAATACCAATGATGTAACGTCTCGTAATGGACTCTTTGTTGTGTCCCAGGTTCGATGCCTGAGTGAAGCAAAGTTTAATAGAGATTTTTCGTCAAGAAAAAATAGTCCGAGACTGAAAATTGGTGATTTTTTTTTGTGAAAATAGGGTTTATAATGTCTGCTTATCCATTAAATGGAATGTTGCGTTATAGTAACAAAACATGGCGGGAATTTTAAATCATATTTTTACCGAAAATGGTTCTTAAATGTAACAAATTAAAGATGTTATTTGTATACAAAATATTACGTAATATTATGTATAATTCCCAAAGAGTTATAGAATTTATAGAAACTATAAAAAAGTATGTCGTAGAAGTGTTTAGCATTAATATAAGGCCGGCCGCACACTCTCAGTCAAACCTCGATAAAGTTTGATCGATCTTCAATCAGTAATCTTAATATAGTTTTAAGTATTGTTAATTTAATATTAAGTAGATATTATTAATGTATTTGCATTTGAAATAGACTGGATGTTTTATAAATACATGGATTTTATTTTTATTTCACCTTTTTTTATTTTAAGTTTTATAAGACCTACAGATACATGAAGTACAACTAAAACCACAAGCTAGAAACAGACAAAAAATCCTAAATCAAACATTAGATAAAACACTCATGATTTGTAATTTAAATCACTAAAGCAGTAGCTCAGACACTATTCAATTTGAGATCATAGACCTATACAAGTTCACTGTCGGTGTCAAAGATATTTATGAGGAAGGAAGTAAATTAATCATATCAAATAACCACAAAGTGCTCACCTATCAAAATACTACTTGTCTTATAACAAAAGCCACTAATAGCAAAAGTGACAAGCTCATTAATTAACGGAACATTTTCCCTATAACAATTAAATCATCATTGTGACACAATAAGGATAATTACCCCATTTAACACTCATTACTGCACACACAAAATAGGTCATTAAACGATGAATAATCTTAACGATCAGTCTTACTTGATACGTGCTTGAGAGTGTGCAAGTTGCCTAACCTGCGCGTACGCAAGGCGCGGTCGCAGTTTATAAAAGTAGTTGCATCACCCGCACGCCTCTCATTTCGTTGTCTGTATCGCGCGCGCACACACCTCAAAATGGGCAAAGACGAACTTATCAAAAACGTTCTCTATGTTATGAACATTATCTACGCGGTGTTCGGCCTCGTCACAGCCGCCACCGGTATCTGGTTCTTCGTTCAACTCACTGAGTTCGTCGCGTTGAGGAACTCCAATCACTACTTACTGGACTATAGAGTGTACTGGCCTCAAGTCGCGCCATGGCTGTTCATCCTACTCGGACTGTTTGTGATGTTAGTCGCTTTCTGCGGCTGGTGCGGCGCTAAGGGAGAGAGCAGGGGACTCCTCGGCATCTACGGACTGTTCCTCATCCTCATCGTGCTCGGACAAGTGATCGCGGCCACTCTCATCTTCGTGTACGTCGACGGAGAGGACACCGACAAGTTCATCAAGGATACCGTCTACGATGGATACTACAACTCGCAGTCCAACCCTGACGTGTTCAAGGCCTTCGGAAGGATCGAGAGGAAGCTGAGGTGCTGCGGCGCCAACGACGCGAGAGACTACAGGAGTTGGAGGAACGATCTGCCGCTCACGTGCTGCTTGGACAGTTACTACAGAGCGACCTGTGAGTTCACCGACAAGGAAGCCAACGAGCGTCTCGGTTGTGCTAAAGTGGCGTCAGTTTATACCAAGATTATCAGTTCGTCGGTCGCCGGTGCGTCGCTACTCATCTCCTTGTTGGAGATCACCGGTGTAGTGCTCGCGTGGAAGCTCTTCCACTCGTTAAGAGAAGTGGAACATTACATCACGGAGCGGAAGGAAGGTGAAACTGAATGTTAGGTGCTAGTGCAGTATTATCGACCGACACCGATCCGGTACGATTACGATATCGACGCCGACTGCCTGAGATAACTTTCCCTTTCTAAGTTCCCTTTCTTTCACGGCTTTTCTCTTTTAGAATAAAGTTCATTTCCTTGGTGAAGGAAAACTCGAAATCTTTGTTCAACATTCCATCCGTAGTTTTAATTGTGTATTGTATCTGGTAGTTAGTGTCGCGCCTTAGGTCAAGTGCTAGAGCCTCGTGTGGGCTTAATCAGCCTCTTCCCTGTTAACTGATTCACGAGTACCTGGTGATTCATAATGAACCTCAATTGTGCCTAAGAGCGTGGATGTTGTCGGCCTCGCCCCCACCAAGTGTCGCTACGACACACACGATTAACATTAGTTAGTTATACATAGCTCGGTACGTAAGTTTCGTAAGTTATATTTCGCGTTAATAAGCGTCCATGGACGACTGGAGATTGTAAGTGGGTAGAAGGTCGCGTATGAGAAAAACGTTGGCCTCAGAATGGCAGCGGGCTTGTTTTGACGAGGAGTTAGCGTAGTACATACTTGTGCCACATTGTGCTTCGATTTGAGGTCGCGTTGTGTAACGTCAGTGCGAGGTGTGGCATAATAGCTCTGCGCGAGTATTCCACGGATCGCCGTTCAGTTCCACTCGATCGGACCATCGAAATATGTTAATTTTTACGCAAGACGTATTGTGAGAGTTAATAAAGTATGCTGCGCGCGGAGCTTATGCCTGCTGTTGCGACATCATCTCGATTGCACAACTGAATGTTCGTAGAGTAGATTATAAAGTGCCAACCATCGGTGTTCTTACCATTGTATCACAATAGACAAATGTATAATTTTGATTTATAATAATTAATTGTAATTATAATAAGATTTTGGAACGAATTTCCGTCCTTTTATGTGAGTTATACAGAAGCCATATTTAAAAATATAATAATATATAAATATAAATGTGTGTTTGTTACAGTGTGTGTCCAATTGCCAAAGAAAGTATAGGTACAAAACTTTCGCAAAATAAAAATTTAATAAAAAGAGTAAAAATATTTTTTTGCATGCAAAAAACACATTTATCATTTTGTAGAGTAAGTGAGTAACCGCAATCAATAATTACCGTAATAATAAATAGCTATTAATTTTAAGTTATTTTTATACAAATATAATAATTAAATGTCATTAAGTCGAAACTAGTCTTAAGTCGTTCCGTTTGTAATAAAAATGTATGAAATATTTCACAAAATGTATTTTTAATTTGTTACCCCATTCTGATAAAATTATAATTTATATAACATAAAAATAATTGCGTAAGAATTCAATCTGTTTTAAAAGCTGTATCTATTAACATTTTAAGAGATGAATAAATATGTATATTTGAAAACATTTTGTAGTTTTTTTACTAATTTTGTTTCTCTAGAGAAATTATTCTCTGGCGAAATTATAGAGGTTAATGACCTTTGTAAGAGGTTAAAGTGGAGAGAATTAAATGTTTCCTGCAAATTATTGCATAATTAGTGTTTCCTTGTCTTGTCGAGCTGAGAAAGTCATTGACTCACACAAAGACAAATTATGTAATAATTAACACCCACACACTCTCGTGAGACAAGAATTATTCGTCATACTTGAAGTTAAATTAAAGTTAATTTTTAATGCTTATTAAGTTATCATGTTCTTTACTTAAGCTTAACTTTTGCGTAGTTGTTTTTGTTCCTTATGTTTTAATTGTAAAATATGAATACAGGCCAATGATGATGATATTTATAAGTTATTTGGCCTATAAAAGTGGCCTATATATTGCTTCTTTTTTCAGTTTTAATTACCCAAACTTTTAAAGTGATACTGATATAACAAATATACTTGATAACCTCCAAGCATAAAATAATTTAACAGTAGAAGAATTTTTAGCTAAGAAGTTGACCGAAATGTTTAATTATCGCCATATCAAGCTTGCATAAATCATTGCACTCATGAGATACAAACTTAGACAAACTATCGTCTTATATCAGCCTGTGAAACTGGGCTAAAAGTATATAGGCCAAAATTGTGACACAAGTCTTTGTTAGAAAGAACTCAAATACCAAATGAATCATTCATTTATGCTCGCTCGTGGTACTTAACCTCAGTGATCTTGTGACCTGCGAGTGCAACTGGCTATGAACCCCACACTAAATTTAAACAAATATCATACACTCACTTGTGCATGATTTTGATCGAATTATATTAGGTAGAGGAAAAAGTATTTTCGCATTATAGCATGTATGAACTTGTAATAAAATCTTTTCTCTACACAAAAAAGTTCGATATTTAGGTACTTACGTCACGAGCTCACTGAAAGAAACTAATGAACCGTGTACTCATTTGTGATTCTTGAAGCCAAAGAGATTTTATTACAAGTTCATATATACTATAATGCGAAAAGACTTTTTCCCCGACCTAATATGAATAAAATTATATTTTTATTAAATGTTGGTCTTGAAATTATATAAACTTAATTTCACCAGTTATTGTGTAGAATCCTTAATAAAGTTTTTAATGTAAAAGTTGGATTGTTTGTCTTTGTCTGGATTGACTGGCCTGGCTTTCACGACGTAACCCGTTAACTGATTTCCATGAAATTAAGTATGGATATAGTTTAAAACTAAGGTCAAATATAGGCTACTTAATTTTGCAAAAATCTGTCTTTTTGCGAGTAAAATAGGGGGTGAATATTTGTACAGTAATTGAGGGCCGCAGGTCATTTACTGTGTAATATAAATACTGGAGCTTTATTTCTTAAAACTTAGTTGCTCTTTAGCGAAATATCAAATTCGATTCTTATATTTCGTCTGTCTACTAATTTATGCTGTGGCTCGTAGACTGTTTCTAAACTAAGCAATGGGGTCAAAGAACTTTAGATTAGCTATTTTATTATTTTTATTGATACACGTGCTGCTAAGAAATATTTTCTTTTTCTAGTCTTTATAGCATTATAAATAACAAGAAGTACAATATTTTGACTCCAGCATTAGGCATTCTCTAATTTCGGGAAAAGATCTTTGCCCAGCAGTGGGACAGTAATGTGATAAACTAAAATAAATAATACAAACACGTCTTAGAATACCTGACGTTTCGGCGTGTTCGCGTTAATTCCCGTATCCAGTAGCTCGATTCTCTACCACTATCGACTATCAACCACCGGCTAGCTATCGAGAAATTTTGTATGAAAATCTGATTAGCGCTCTTACCGGGCCTAGTAAGAATTATTTTGGCAGTACATTTTAAATGTCAAACTTTCGATACACAACAGTACTGACTGTAGGGAATCGCGATACTAATATTATAATAAACATGCAACACGAAAGTTTAAAAGTTACCATTAGATAGATAAATAGCCCATTACTGTCCATGGGAACGGGTCTCCTCCTAGAATGATGGAGGGGCAAGGCCTTGAGTCCACCACGCTAACCAAGTGGGGACTTACTAGTAGCATAATAACATCAAAATAAAACCAACTTAAGGTTCAAAACAAAATGGTGGCCGTTGACCCACATATTGCAACAATAGAAACCCTTTTTGGACCTCCGCCGTGTTGCGAAACTATTTGTTGTTCAAATTCCTAAGCACTTTCCTTATGGCAGTATTACACATAGAACTTATTAGTCATTTTATAATACGATTTGAAATAGGTAACTATTCGAATGACTGTGGTGCAGTGGTTAAGCACATTACTCAGTTGACTCAAATTTATGGTTACTATTCAGTACATTGCTGCTTTGATGTAACGTGTTAATTACTATAATCTAAGGGAGAAAACAATGTACAGCAGTGACTTTAAAATAGTTTTAACTGAGATTCATAATAGCAACCCAAGATGACGTTTGGTTCTAAAGAAAAGAAAGAGGTTTTAATTTAAAAAAAACTAGATTTTTCTTGCGACACAATCAGAAACAAACATAAATATAAGCTTTCACGCTTGTAATTTAACAAATTTTTGTTTCAATTTTGGTTACTAGTTTAATTCAATAAAGAAATTATTCCTTTACTTATTTATACAAACATACAAATCACAGACGCGACAACTTAATTAAACAAGAGTAAATTAATTCAGCAACTATCACCTGTCCTTCTCTAACTAGTAGCGTTAGAGAGAGATGGAAATAGTTGAGAAAGAAACTAGTTTCGCGCCATTTCTAACCGTAGAATAACCGTCAAAAGAGACAAAAAATATTCACATAGTGATTGAGTAGATATTATTATTATAAGGAATATTACTAAGATTATTTAAGCATAATAATATTATACCTATTTTGTAGAGATCAGTAGTTTGCCTTTACATTTGGGCCAGTTTAAAGGTCGGTGGCTAAGTGTTGGTTAACTTAACCAATAGATAAAGTGATAATAAATGTTTGAATGATACAATTGTCCATTTCACCTGATAACATACATACATACACGCCGGTTCTACCCGAAAGTGTAGGCAGAGGTGTATGAATTACACCTACGTTTCGCGATTATCTATGTTAGTCCCGTGTAATAGGGGGCGAGACTATTGGCTTAGACCGGGCACGTTACCAAACTCCGGGCTACTTTTGAGAAACATTCTAATTAAGTAGAAAAGACCAAAAGTACTTTGACTCTCTTGATTTCGCATACTCTATAGACCGCGCTTCAGATGCAGTCAAATGTTAATAATAATTATTTAAAGACAACCTTCACTAAGAAGTGCTCTTGTGACTTTTATAAACATACAAACAACGAACACAAAGTATAACCAGAGCCGAAACAACTATATGTAGATCACACAAATAGGTAACTGTTCCCAAGTAATGTGTTCATATATCATTATTTTCATCCATCCTTTAGAACATAACTACAGAATTATATTTATGTTTACCTGTCTCATTCACAATTGCTATACATGTATAGCCCTTTACATGCAAAAGTAAACAGATTTCTACGCGACTCGATGTGTAGAGAAAACTCGCTAACGATATTACATCACTCGTCGATGTGGGATTTTTCTACGATTACAACATACAAACTGGTTTTTAGAAGTCCCTTGCGCGCTCTTTATATGGCAAATGTGGTGTGGCGTTTGAAATAGATTCATTAGTTTAAAGTTTTCTTTATATTTCTTTATTTATTGCGTGTTTGGTGCTGTAGTTTACGTGGGCACCTCTGTGGAATAACCGTATCGTTGTGGTTTTGAATCCAATTTTGGGTATTATATTATTTTTTACGGTCCCATCTAATGCAGCTGAATATCAGTATTTTACATGGAGCGACTGCCTGACCTCCACAGCCCCGTTACCCGAGTTACAAAATACTCTGGTTGTCAGACTTTCAAAGTACTAACTACTAGTAACGACTATCAAAGATCTTTTAAAATGACAACCGGGATGTTTAATTTTACGTGCCTTCCGAAACACGAAGGAACTTCGTACGTATAATATGGTCACCCATCCACAGACCACTCTCGATAAGTGTAGCTAAAAGCCTGAAAGATTTTTCTGCGCGGTTGTTGCTACTATGCCATGAGCTCCTTTATGAAGTAAGTATACGATAGATAAATAAAAAGCCTTATAACTTAAACGGTACCCATTAATGTTCTTCTGCTGGGCAATGGTCTCCTCCCGAAATGAGGGAGGGGTTAGGCCTTGAGTCCACCACGCTAGCCTAGTGCAGGTTGGGGACTTTGCATACCCTCAATAAATATATTAAACAAATTAAGCATGCAAGGTTTCCTTACGATGTTTTCCTTCACCGTTAGAGCAATTGATAATTATTTCTTATACACACATAACTTCGAAAAGTCATTGGTGTGTTGCCTCGGATTCGAACCTGCAACCAGTTGCGTGGTAGGTGCCAACTTAAACCACTCGGCTATCCACTTCTCTTCATATAACTTGGGGCATATTATTATGTGGACGTGCATACAATCACGAAAGCAAATAGGTACATGAATCATTCTAAAATAAGTCTGTTCCATTGTTTTCTTAATAATAACTTTTATCCTTAATCCTCCATTACCTTGTAATAAAACCTAATTAAATGTAATAAGAATATATTATATTAAACTCAGTATTGTATTAGAACCGGTTTTCTGATGGTAATCTTTGTAAAATTAATTTTTCATACAAATATTTTCCCATGGTATAATTTTGGTATTATCAGATGCATATAATGAAGTTTTGCAATCGTATATTTTTGCGAAGGAATACCTATAATATGTATTACGAAAATTATTATTCATACTAATAACATCTGTAGAGAGGTCAATTCTGTACATTGAATATATTAAAAAAAAACCAATGGGGGATGTTAAGAAACGGATGATATCAAATTTGCAATTTATAAAATGTTTGTCTGTCCGTCTGTACGTCCCAGTATCAAATAAAATCTACAGGTTGGATTGCGCTGAATTTATTTATATTATATTAATCTGTTTGTTGACCTTTAGCACCTTCGTAGTGTAAAACTAACACAAATACTTAATAAGAAACTAACGTTTATTTTCATAACTTTTAAACTCTCGCGTTGCATGTTTAATGTATAGTAGAATACGGGAATTAACGCGAACACGCATTTTACCTTAAAATGCCTAACGTTTCGGCGCAGGTTGCACTCGCCGTGGTCCCAGGCAGTCTGCCTGGGACCACGAAACGTTAGGCATTTTAAGGTAAAATGCGTGTTCGCGTTAATTCCCGTATTCTATTATACATTAACGTTTATTTTATCCCTAATGTGCATTAAAGTAGAGGTGCGCTCAAGGTTTGAACCTACCCTCACTCCAGGAGATCTTTCCGGCATCGGGACACATTTAAATTTGAAGAAGAAAGTCTATTACTTTGTCTCTATTGCGTCGAATGTTCTGAGGGGAAGAAAGTGTTAGACCCGGATCATATTATACGGTCCGGGTTCGGAAAACTGAAACCCTTCAAAAACTCTTAGACTAGCAAGATTTCGTTCACCACTAAAAAACTGACTTTTAAGTACAGTCTAACATCGTGATAAAATCTGATAGTTCTTTTAGTGACAATTCTTTCTACCATACACATAACTTTGAAGAGTCATCTGTCAAGTGGAGTTTTAGTTTAGTAGGGCTTTTTAAACTTTTCCGTGGGAACCAAATGCATACTTAGTTATAACTTATGATCTAATCTCCCCCACATTATCGAGACCTTGACTTAAAATTCCATAACATTTCCTAGCCACCTGCTTCTCTCAGGCGTGAACTCATATTATGTAGTAAACAGGAATATATACAGACACACGTGAGTGCCTTCACGTGGTACTAGAACATAACATTCACTGCACGTGGGCCGTTGGGAAAGTCACCATCTGGAAACCAATTGTTTATACTTCGGCCTTCTAGTTTCTGCTTGCAATTTTGTACGCGTGTAAAATATCCTTGTGGTCAAAAGAATCATATTTGATAATGCTATATAGTACTTATATATTATAATTATCGGTCTCAGTCTGATTGTAACTTTGTCTAGGAATTCGTTTGTTAAAGTTAAAACTGTACGCTGGACCGTTCAAAAATTTTGCTAACCGCAGAAGGGCAAAGATTGCCAAAGCTATTTAAGCTACCCAAAGGCCTTTGACGTAGCCTGTGGCTGTTTTCTTCTATCTCTCTATTTATCTATCGTATGATTAATGGTCAACCTAGTGTCAATGTTGTTCAAGCCGCCCGAAAGGCCTTTGACATGACTAAACGACTCTTATCTTAATTGACAACAACCAGGGCCGATTTATTACATACTCTCCGAAATACGTTCACCCGAAAACGTTCATCTCATCTATATCCATGCGGCCACCCATCTACAGAATGTCCACACCAAGGTTGCTTAACCCACTTGCTCGTCTACCAACCAGTCACAGCAATTAGCCATGGGCGCCTTAAATTGAACAAAACTTCAAACATACACTGTTTACTGTAGTTTAGATTCACAAAACATCTATTATTCCGTTGCATTTGTAAAAAATATGAAGCAAAAACTACTACGTACTGTAAGATATTAGCGTCATTCATCTAACGTCAGTGGAGTGTGAATTGTAGGCCGATCTGATAAAAAACTAATCTACTTTGTACCTGACATTGACACTGGTGGAACTAGTTCGTGTATTACCTAGGTGCGTATAGAATGGTATTATTGAATGGTATGCGTTATGCAAAACTGCTAGTCACTGTTGATCCATATTTATAGTTGACTGCTTTCGGCGCAGTGGTTAAGGTCGCCACGCCGCTAAAGTTGCGTTGATAGGTCGCTCGTTCGATTCTCACAAGGATTTTTTTTTCGATCCGCAATACGGCGTTTCGGGTCTGGTTGTATTTTGTGTCCGATGTTTGTATGTTTGTAAACGTCCTCGCGATACAAGGGCAATTCTGAGAGCGGGACTGGTCTTTAGAAAAAAAAGATTTGTTTGGTTAATGTCTATCTTTCAAGCGAGAATGGCTGAACCGATTTTGGGTGAATATAAAACTTGGAAATTAACGAATTTTACCTTGAAATTCCTGAGGTTTTGACATAGGTTACGCTAGCTGTGGTCGCAGGCAAATCAGTGATGAATTCTATTAAAGATATGCCATCAAAAACATTCTGTAAAAACCTCAAGTCTCGCCGTAAAAAGTTGTGAGATCTATATAATACCAAGTCGATTAATCTATTTAGTCTCTACTTAAAGGACCTTCTGTCTTAAGTTATTACGTATGTTATTATCTTGCCAATTAAAAAAAAATACCTTTAAAACAAATAGATCGACCTAGCCATCGCATGATTTGATTATTAGTATGTATCACACTACACAGCACGACGAGAAGTTAATGCTCCTGAAATGTTAATGGCGAATTTGTGTTTTCTTGCGATGACCAAGTCGATCTATTCGTTTTAAAGGTATTTTTTTTTAAATTGGCAAGATAATAACATACGTAATAACTTAAGACAGAAGGTCCTTTAAGTAGAGACTAAATAGATTAATCGACTTGGTATTATATAGATCTCACAACTTTTTACGGCGAGACTTGAGGTTTTTACAGAATGTTTTTGATGGCATCTCACTTCTTTTTGTAGAGCGAACATAAGTCCAATTTGTATGGAAAGACGTTTTTTTTCATCATACAACATATTTTCCTATGGGAATGTTGTTTAGTTTCATGGGTTAAACACCCTTACCCACCCTATACCCCCTCCCGTTATGCCTCATATAGTAGGTACCTATTTACACCTATTTATTTTATTTTCTACAGTAATAATAATTCATTAACTGTAAATATAACCTTGTAATCTTATACATTTATATGGGATTACAAAGTTATTGTTGCAGTTGGTGTATTTAGAAAAGTGGACCGAAATTAGAAAATATTTAATTTTTCCCATGATTAAAACACTAAACCCTATTTGTATTCTAAATTTGAAGCTTCTAAGTCTGCTAGAAGTACCTTAGACTTTTGATGATCGGTGAGTCAGTGAGTCAGTGAGTCAGTGAATCAGTGAGTGACAAAATTCAAAATTTTAACAAGTTGTCATTCTTAAACTACTTGTTCAAATTGACTGAAATTTTAAATATACCGTGTTTATACAATGACTGATAAGTTGCTGAATCCAGGCTTCTTGTTTTATCCACAACGAAATTATAGGGGTGTCAAAAATAGCCCGAATTGCTTCGAGAAAAGGATGTTACGGCCGTGCCGCTTTTTTTTTGCTCGACTTGCGGGGGCACTTCCGTGCCCCCAGATAATGAGTAAAATTTAGGTCAGAAAATGTACTTTACAACTACATAGTTACATTTCATAGTACATAGTTTCCAATGAAACGTAGGTTTCCGTATCATTATAAACACGGCAAAACAATAATAACCCCCTTAATGATACCATGAAATGCAGCGAAGTCTCAGTAATACGGTCCCGTTTTTAACCTGTGAACACAGAACCCTAAAACAGAACATTTTCAAAGCGGTATCATCAAAAACATTATTAAGAGCATCAACAAATTGTGCAAATCATTAATTGTCTGAAGGAGTTGATTAATTGATATATTTGATACTCTAATAATAGTATCACCTCATACTTTTATAAGTCCGTCCTCAAGACGATTGTGGACGGGAAATGACGTCACTTCCTTCCAAAAATAGCGTCAATTGACCCCAGCTATAACAATTAAAACAATATCTTAATGGGACTTGCAATAAGATTGATACGTTCATTGAGCTGAATGCTGGTTCATTCATAAAAATTACACGTGACCTCTTAGAAATAAATATATACGTAACATTACGCCTTTTATACGTGGAGATGCAGGTAGATATTTAAGAAATGGACCCACTTTAAGCCTTTAATAATGTTAGTTTCATGTAATACGGGTGGGCCAATTGCCATATACTGGCCACGTGACAAAATCCTGGTCAAGGTCACTACTGAGAAATTTTATTTATTTTCAACATACATACTTTTATCATTACAGATATACTGAAAATATTATATTCAAATATTCTAATGTAAAAAAAATAAAAATCATCAATAATTCTTTGCTCGACCCAAAAATCGAACTCCAGGCCTCATGATCAATAACCGTTTAATAGGTTTATAGAGAACCTACCCCTGGTCGGTCACCCATCTTTATACAGTCAGCGCCAAAGGTTACTTAACCTCACAGACCGTTGAACACAACTTGTTATATATCAATACACCTAACATTAACTAAATAAAGACATAATAATTTATCTTTATTTTAAATATTCACACGTAGAGTTAGTTTTATTGTAAAAGTCACGTAATTAGAAGTTATTCGCATAGCAAAACGTATTGCTCTTGAGCTGAGCTCAGCAGTTTTGTATGTAGAGGTGTGTATTGTGATGAACAAACATACAAATGTTAGTAACTTCACGTGATTACATGTGAGCTTTAGTTTTCTTGATGTTGGAGTCAGTATATACATAAATTTAATGGTTTTAGTTGCAGTGACTTCAGATCTAGGTTAAGCAAAATTTTTTTTGTTATCCTCCATTGTAACTAACTTCAGGGTTTTTATGTGATTTCTATTTACAATAAGCATTATATACAAACCAGAAATTCTCAAAAAAACATATAAATACGAGTAAATAATGTTTTCTTTATATTGCCATGTCTATAGGATGCTGCAATCATAAAAACTAAAACTATTAAACTCATATTTTGAACATCGCGATAAAATTAAATGTTACTGTAAATTGATAATGGCTACGCAATAATCGTTACATTATAATTATATTTGAAGCAAATAATGTTATTTTCGTATACACATTGATTCATTCATAAATACACTTCAAAAGTCAGACTGCCTTTATAACTAAAACAGTAGTGTGTGCTACTGCTGAACGTAAGGACTCGGGTTCGATACCGGGGCGAAAGTTTGGTGATATGCCTAATATAAAATTGAATAATTACCTTAACTAATAACTGTTTACTATGTACTTAAACATTTGTTTTATTCAAAGAAATTTGATTAGTGTGGGTATGTTCATAACGACGAAACTAAACGTCTTACTAGCCCACAACTTTTTATCACAACCGGGAACTAAACTGCATACCGATTGCACTAACCATTGCTCAAGCCAAGCCGGTCAACAGGCTTAACTAGATCAAAGTGATTTACACTTATTGAGATCTACTTATGTACTTATGCCCTTTTAAAACCAATCTATTCGAACTTGAACAGTTTTTTACATGAACTATGGGTAAAAAACACCAAACATTTTTTTCTTTTGTGATAAAATTGTGACAAAAAGTAAAGGACGATATGACCCACTTTGTTATAAGTTATGAGAAATAAGAAACACTATGTAGAATTTAATAATCTCTCTGATTGTTTGTTATTTTTCATCGTCAAACTGTGAATCCGTATTTGATAAATAAGTAAGGAAAACGTTTAAAACCCGACATCAATCGCAGGCTACGTTTTTTTTCTGAAACTCAGCTTGCAATGGAAAATAATCATCATAAAAAAAATATCAATTCAATATTTTTTTATCTGATCACGCTATCAAGCCCGAAGTTTAGGATGTAGGTGTTCCAGATGTTTGCAAAATCATCCACTTTTTCTCCTATACAATGTTAGTCCTATGTAATAGGAGGTAAACCTATTGTAACATACGCAGGACACAATACCAAGCTATAGACAACTCTAGAAGATATTTCAACAAAAAAACATCACCAGCAATTTACCTTGCCCGGGGATCGAACTTGAGTTGACATGTCACATACATTATCACTATAGAAGTAGTAAAAAAATAGTAGTATATTTTACTGGCTGGCTTGCGTCACAAAAGAGCAAATGGGTTTAAATTTTCCCCGTTTGTGTAACATTTTTTACTGGTACTCTGCTCCAATTGGTCTTAGCGTGATGATATATAGCCTATAGCCTTCCTCGATAAATAGTCTATCTAACACTGAAAGAAATTTTCAAATGGGACCAGTACTTTCTGAGATTAGCGCGGTCAAACAAACAAACAAAGTCTTCAGCTTTATAATATTAGTATAGATTTTTACCGTTATGGTGTATTAAAAATTCTTGAAGGGTTAATTTGTACATAAAGCCTTATGTAAAATTATACGGAATGACGTGAAATTATGCGAAATTACTCATTGTACAGACAAAGGAGTTTTGCTGTGGTTTTGATAACTGTATTAATAAATTGTAGGTTATTTTATTGTTCTTTTCGAACAGATTTTCGTGAGTCATTTGACGTAAATCGTTGATCTATTGTGTATAAATGTGGAGATCTTGTAGTTATTTTCAAGGTATATAATCATTTTTTTATGTCATTTAAACACACATGCTTTGGCACCGACTTTTTACGTGCCCTCCAAAGCACGTAGACGGTCATTTCAAATACCACGAAGCGGTCACCGATCTTTTGAATGACCGCGCCAAGGGTTGCTTAACCCATTGACCATATACAGACCGGTGAGCGCAACGATAATGAACGCCCCAAAAGCATAGGTATATGGCTTTTATTGAGGAAAATCAAAACAGTGACGATATTTTTTCATGACGCATGTACGGCCCATGAAATGGAGTAATAATCATTTTAGCTAAATATTTTATAGACTTTCTAAGGATGATTAACACTAAGTCATTATACGTAAATTACCAAATTACTTTAGTGTAATTTTTTCGTTCTAAATACATGATACATTATTTTTAATTGTGCCTACGGGACTTCAGTATTGTAATACCAGACTTTTAAAACGAAAAATACACAAATGCAAATATGCGTATTGTCCAAATCAAGTGCATTTTGATGTAAGCCCTTGACACAGTGATTAATGGTGATTGCCTCTTCGTAACTCAGAGACGCGGCGAGATATTGCGAAGGTCACATAGTTACCTAGTCAGCCAAGTAATTCATTTTTATAGAATAAAACTAGTTATACCCTGAAGCGGTTGCAGAAAGGTTTTAATACGTCTACTTTTCGAAATGGATATTGTTAGTTACATGTAACAGGAGGTCTTTTTTTTCTACCTACTAAATTAAACTCCAGGACACTATATATTATCTATCTACTGCATTTTTTAGATTACATACACTATATTATCCATATTCTAACAACTAATTTGGGAAACCTAATATCTGTTTGAACGACCCGAGAATTAAATCCCGGACCTCGATAAGAGCAGTCACTTAAGCTTGATTTTAGGTAGACCCTTCCACTTTGTATTTAAACCAGGAATCAAATACCTACTAAACTTGGTGAATAGACTGTTGTTTTCCTACCAAATGGACCATAGAGGCAGTATTATATCAGTTATAGCAAACAGAATAAAATATACAAGTTATCCCAGTATTCAGTGATGACGTATATTAGTTTATTCGTTTAACCATAAATCATTGGCAAGGCCCTTATCAAAACCGCAAACTGTTAACCGTAGTGTGCTGACGTCTTAAACGATGGTATGAATGAGACCACAGAAATTTTACAGTGCAAGGTTAACCTATGGCCACTTGTAAAATGTCGAATTTTTTAACTCGAGGCGTAGTAGCCTGATTTTGTCACGGCTCCAAAAGATTGCAGAATTAATTATTCCGCTTTTTACCTTTAGAAGAAGGAATTTAAAACGGGAGACGGGACTTCTTAAGTACTCGTTAACGGCATGATGATCTTAAAGGCTCACGATCTTAAAGGCTGCACGATAAGTAACATGTTAACTAAGGCCTGGCAATATCGCTTTAAATTTCGCGACTTACTCGTATATCCCTATCAATAAGCAAAACATGTAGTACGATGTCCAACAACATTGCGGCACTTCCCCCGCCGTCTCTGGCTACACATGTTGCAAGACATTTTGTTCCCAAGTCTACTCTGGATTAATTCTAAAATTCTGATTCTAAAAAGACAACTCCCGCACTAAGAATTGCTCTTGTGTCGCGGGGACTTTTACAAACATACAAATAACGGACACAAAGCACAACCAGACCCGAAACAATTATTTGTGGGTCGCACAAATAATTGCTCCGTGTGGGAATCGAACCCACGACCGCCCGACGCAGTGGTATCGGCGTGGCGACGTAAACCACTGCGCCACAGAGACAGTAATGTCGATCGAAGTCTAGCAAAATCGCGACACTTCACCAGACATCATAGGTGACACATGTTGCAAGACATTTGTCCCCTTGTCCCCTAAGTTAATTATTTTGCTTTTGGCGCCGTTCTATTATACTAGGTGTCAATAGAAACAATGAGATATCTTTAATGAAGCAATTAATTACAGTTTTTTATAACATTGTCGTCTATTTATAACAAACAATAGACGTTATGTAACAAGATGAGTCAAGTTATTACATAAATTGTATAAAACTAGAAATAAAACTAGTTATATGCGTTTATTGAAGTTTAAACTATTATTGAACAGAGTCCCGTCGTTTTGTTGCTGAATAAAGATTAGAGATGAAACGGATAGTAGTTTGGCCGGATACCGGATACCGGATATTCGGCAAGCTACTAGGCCGGAGCGCCGGATATCCGGCTGCCGGATATTCGGCCCTTTATTGCATTGACGCGATCAGTTTGATTTGAATATTCGCGCGGTGAACGAGATCGGAAATATTCACGCGCATTCGGCGGACGTAAGCGGAATCGGGTCGACTCGGGGGCGTTCGAGTGTTATCGCGCGTGTCAATTTGTGTTTGTTTCTCAGTTCGTTTGTTGTTTATTTCGTTGTTTATCACTTGTCGTCGTGATTTTATGTTTGAATTCTGATAGATTAACAAGAAATGTCATCCTCAAAAACACGATCGCTAATATGGCAATATTTTGATTTAAACAGTGACGATAACAAGTACGCGGTATGTTTGTTGTGTCACGTTAAAATTTCTCGAGGTGGTGAAGGAAAAAAGGCAGGTACGTAAGTTTTAGAGGTTATGTTTTTGCTTCAATTGAACGAAAAGATATGAAAACAAAAAAATATGTATATTCTTATATTCTTAAACTGATTTTGTTAATAAACAAACTTAGTAGGTACCAGTATAACAAAATTTTGGTCAATGTGTCGTTTCATTTTTATTTTCATTACGTACCTACTACTACGGCCTTACTTGAAATTAGTTTAAATTATTTAAATAAAACGACATTCACCAATTTTATGAATGCAAGTTTATGACTTTAGCTTTTTTTTTATTGATGTACATTGTGAATCGGAAACCTTCAATATTTTAAAGTATGTTTTTTTTTGTCATTTATTAGGTACTTCAGCGATGAGTAATCATTTGAAGTCCAAACATCCAGAGGAGTTTAAATTGATAAATAAAAAAAAAACTGGTGAAAGTTCAAAGCTTGTTACGGCTCCGGTACATGTCGTTCCCAGCACAAGTGCATCGTCATCATCAGCAGAAAAACAACTAACACTGTCGGAATCGTTTGAAAGAAAATTACTTTGGAATGTAAATGATGCCAAAGCCCAGAAATATCATTATTTAATTTCAGAAATGATTGCTCTAGATAACGAGCCGTTCAGTATCGTAGAAAAGGTTGGGTTTAAAAGGCTTCTAGAACAAGCGCTACCTCGTTATGAATTACCAAGTCGCACTTATATTTCTCAAAAAATTGTGCCCGATATCTACAATAGAATTCACGACAAAATTAAAACAAACATTTCAAAAGCTATTGCAGTTTCTGTTACTTCTGACATTTGGACCTGCCTGCACAATAGTTCCAGCTTCTTGAGTTTCACAGCCCATTGGTTGTCTCCGGAATTTCAACTGCAACACGGCGTTCTTGCTATGAAACCGTTTTCAGGATCACACACTGGAGAAAATATAGCAAAGGAACTGAACGCTATTGCTGCTCGCTGGGATATTGATAGAAATAAAATTCATTTACTAATCCATGATAGTGGCGCTAATA
The DNA here is from genome assembly GCF_050436995.1 of Anticarsia gemmatalis. Taxonomy (NCBI): domain Eukaryota; kingdom Metazoa; phylum Arthropoda; class Insecta; order Lepidoptera; family Erebidae; genus Anticarsia; species Anticarsia gemmatalis. The sequence continues at coordinate 239,060 of NC_134770.1, read as the reverse complement.
TGGTAAAAGGAGTTCGAGTTGCAGAGTATGATTCTGCTAGATGTTTCATACATTCACTTCAGCGAGTTGTTATTGAGGCAATGAAGGTCCAAGCTGAAGTATTAGACGTGATTGCTACTGGAAGACGTCTAGTAACTCATTTCAATCATTCAAGTTTAGCACAAGAAAAATTGCTTGCAATTCAAAAGGAGTTACATTTACCGCAGCATCAGTTAGTGCAGGACATCAACACGAGGTGGAACTCTACCTACTACATGGCAGAACGCTTGTTGGAACAAAAAAGGGCTATCTCTCTTTATGTCGCTGAACATGACACACTCACTAATTTGACGATACAACAATGGGGCCTAATGGAGCAGTGCATAAATCTTTTAAAACCATTTGAAGAAATAACGAAAATTACAAGTTCTGGCCTTTCCTGTATATCCGAGGCGATTCCGCATATTTCTGCATTAAAAAAGTATTTAGACAAAAATGAGACTGCACAAAGAACACCAGACTTAGCTCGTATGAGAGCTTCTTTGAAAGCTGAATTGGAAAGTCGTTTTAAATCCTTAGGAGATAATCCAAACTACCTAATTGCTACCTTTTTAGACCCAAGGTTCAAGTCAGATTATTTAGGAGTTCTTGAAACTGAAAAAGCCCGACAGAAAATCATGATAGAGTATATAAAAAACTCTTGCGAGGAATCTTCTTCTGACGGTGAAAGATCATCGCCATCTTCAACACCTGCTAAACGAATGAAAGAAGATGAAACTGGATCCAAGGTCACACGTGAAGCTCATGACACTTTTTGGAACTGTTTCGATGAAGTGGCAAAGGATAATAGTAGTGAAGGCCACGATCAAGAAAAACAAAATCCAATTGCTAACGAGATTGACTTTTTTTTAAAGACATCTCGAATCGATCGCAATCACGACCCATACATTTGGTGGTCAGTTAATCAAAATCAGTACCCGCAGTTGTCAAGATTTGCTAGAATTTATCTTTCAGCACCTGGCAGTAGCGTTTACAGCGAAAGGCTATTTTCAGAAGCTGGTCTGGTATACGAAGCCAAGCGAAGTCGCCTCTTACCAACAAACGCGGAAAATTTGGTATTTATTCATCACAATTTGCCACTTGTTAATTTTGAGTATTAAACTAATAAATATTAATTAATAAAACAAACATTTTTGATGTGTGTGGAGTATGATTTGCCTTGTGTAAAAATTTAACTATCCGGTATCCGGCCGGATACTGTATTACTATCCGGTATCTGGCCGGATAGTTAAAACAAGGCCGGATAGGCCGGATACCGGATAGTTACCGGATATCCGTTTCATCTCTAATAAAGATGTACTGAGGTATAAAATTATACCAGGTTTTAAACCTGGAATAGTTATTCATAAGTTTATGAGTGAATGACCCGCGCAACTTCGCTTGCGGCTCATAAGAGATAATGGGTCAAAAATTGCCCTTTTTAGGAACATTGTTTACTGGTGCTCTGCTCCTATTGGTCGTAGCGCCATGATATATAGCCTTTAGCCTTCCTCTATAAATGAGCTGTCTAACACAGAAAGAATATTACAAATCGGACCAGTAGTTCCTGAGATTAGTGAGTTCAAACAAACAAACTTTTCAGCTTTATAATATTAGTATTGATATTATCCATCTGTCAAAGACCTATTTTGCATTGATTATTTCTATTTATTTTTATTCGTTCTGTCTTTCGAACTGGCGCTAAAATAATTATTTGTAACTCTGATAGCTCTTATTTAACCTAAATAAATGAGTTATGTCTTGCAAAAAGTCAGGTGGGTAGTACTCGTAACCGGCGGTCCTGTATGACAAGATGTATGTATGTGAATAAATGAAGGTAAGTTTGTAAGGATCATACCCAGTGTATAGGTATAGAGCAGAAAACGCCAGAAACAGACAAAGATCTGCTCCTATGATTTTATGTATGTATAAATAATTTAATTTCACATTTTACAAACATACAAATAACTGTAGACAACGGCCACTAACACAATCAGAAGCTAAACAATTGTGTAAAACATACATACATACATAATAGTCGCGTGTGAGAATGAACCTACGACATCCGGTGCACTGACTGTTGAAATAATATGGCGTGTATTTTAACTGTTTCACTATCTAAATATTTGTCACTACTTGATTATAGAGACCATCTTGGAGAGGCCCATTTGTCCGTGTAAAATTATCAAAAGAAAATTCTTTGTTAATCTAGTTTAAGAACAATCTGTGCACCGAAATAAGAATTAACTAATCAACGAATAGACTCTTCTTCGCATGGTATAGTACCAAATTATGTGAAACGGAAAGTCAAGGGTTTTAATTAGGCTTTACATAAAATTCGCGGCATTAAATAAGTTAGGACTTGCAATTTAACGCGATAGTCATCTCAACTTTTAAACTCTCGCGTTGCATGTTTAATATACATACATATAATATTGATATATGGATGCGGGAATTAACGCGAACACTCATTTTACCTTAAAATGCCTAACGTTTCGGCGCAGGTTGCACTCGCCTATCCACCTGCGAACACGGTGAGTGCAACCTGCGCCGAAACGTTAGGTAACATTTTAAGATAATCATCTTTCTTAAAGATAGCATAATAATAATTTTTGCTCACAGCTAGTAAGTAAAAAAAAACATTTTTTTTTCTTGATTGATAGGCTTCGAATTGATAAGATGACTTGGTAATTTAGTCGGAAAGTAAATACTCATAAACAGACAGAGGTAGGTATGTACTTTCGCAGTTACAATACAAATAGGTAGTATATATTCACTTCACAATACCATAGCAAAATCGTGTCATTATAAAAAAATATTGATTGATTGAACATCAAATATAAAAAGCCGTTGTTTTTGTTATAACGTTAGATCATTGGAATTAATAGAGAATTACGTCATGAGGTTATAGTGAAGATGATTTTGTATGCCAAGATCATGAGATTGTTTTGTAGATTTTAAATAAATATTTGTTGGTTGGTACCGGCCATTTGATTATATTTTGAGGTCTTAGGTTTGATTCCTGGCAGTATATTGTTGCCTTACTTTAAGACTTATTTTGAGTTTCTCTTCTGTTAACTATCTCGGTTCACATGGTCTCAGGTTTGATTCCCGGGTCGCTTATAGAATAGAGTATTCTCAATAGTATCTGTCTGTCTCAATAGAGTCTGGTAAAGTATCCAAAGTGACTTTTTTACGGTTACACCTTGAGTCCACCACACTGGCCAAGTGCGGGTTGGTTTAATTTTGTATAATGCAAAATTTGGGATGTTAGTTCATACACTTCTGCCTACCCCATCAATCTAATAGCCAACATGTATACTTTTGGGAAGGTATCACCGTATACATAAGTCCCTCTGCTTATCCCTTTAAAGTTACAAGCTTGATATAACCCTACTATTTAGTAATACTACATTTGCCAATATTTTACACTCAATACCGTTTACTCACAGTAAAACCGGATTTTATTTAAAAGAATATATTTATTTAACACAAACAATAATATACCATAACACTACTACATAAGATTCAAATTACTATGACATAATCAACTCCAATTCATAACATTTCACACATCCCTTAGTTAAAGCATTTTGATCCTTAAAAGTAAAGTAATAAAGTCTATTTCTAATATTGTGTGTGATATTTTTAATTCCAAGTTAACACTCTACATATGAAACTTTGCTAAGCTAATTTGAGCTTTGTAGTCGTAGTACTAAGGTTGGTTTTCAAAGGAATGGTTAGTTATTGACAACTTTGTACGTGACTGAGATTGCAGAAACGCATTTAATGGTTTAAAACCCTCGTTGCATGGTCAAAAGATTGTCAATAGAGCAACTAACGTCAATTTTCTAAATTATTTCAATATTGAATATAAAAAAGTATGAAATTAATTGAAAATGAGCAGAGTTGTTTGCTGTCTTAATAATTTCAACTCCTAGCTTTCCTAGATTCATAATAGCTCATGAGAGTAGGCATAGATAAATGACTCTAACTACAATACTTTCTCTTTTCCATTTTATTATCATCTAAATGATACTCCTTAGTAATCTTTTTAATTGGGAACCAAACAGTTAATAACCATATCATATATTGCACTAGAATTTTGTTTATTCGAATCATCGGGCTTTTTCGGGCGTAGACAAACTGTCTCTATAAAACTTGCTAAAATATGTTTCTTTTGATGCATCTCAATTCATACATACTACCAATATCATTGTCCGAAATTGGAACGTGTAATAAACAGTATTTAAAGTCATTAAGTACAAGTTTTACTCGGTCACCCATCCGGATTCCGACCTTGACGAAATTGCATCAACATCATTACACTTTCTTAAACTCAAATGGCAAATATTGCAATAGTTCTCAAAAAAGGAATATTTATCGACCATATTTCTTGTTACAATGTGGTCATAAGGACCATTTTAAAGATATTAAGTGCATTTTTGACAAGATTTGACCCAAAATATTATATACATGATTAATTTTTAATTAACGGGTTTCATAATACTAAAAAATCGACAAAATATGTTTAATTTAAAAATAAATTTAAGATTATGAATAACGTATTGATTTATTTATTACCTCGTTACATTATCAGCATCTACTACACATTAGTTATTGAATGGAATTCGAACCCGCGATCTGTGCTCTCCATTCCATTGTCTAATTACAACTTCTCCAAATCTATCGAATTCCAGTACATACCTTTTTTTAATCACGATGCATATTAAAACTATAGAATTTATGTGAAAGTATATTCATCAAAATGGCTGAACCAATTTTTATAGAGTTTCGAAAAGTGATAGGTTTGTTCGAGAGAAGCTAATGACCTATAATAAAAAAAATACGGGAGAACCAATGGCATAAAATAGTTTTAAATAAAAAATTAACTAAGAAAGAAAAGTATCTAATTTTGCTTACATTTTTCTAACAAATGAGTAATAGTATAATTCTCAGTGTAAATGAAATCTAACCAGATAATTTCTAAATGTGGTATGAATGTAATTTCCCAAAGGGCTTTACTTAGCATTTTTATATTTTATTTAGTGGTACCACTTGTTAAATCAACTGAGATTTTATCATGCCTTGATAGTCTAAAAGTAGCACATAAGCGAGAGGTCTGAGGTTTGATTTCCAGATGATAATTTGTAGTGGTAATAGGCATGATTGCTCATTTTTCCTAGATTAGATTTTGAAATACATTGAAGTGCAACAAATATTCGTATGTCTGCGAAATGTACTTTAGACGTGTTTTTTTATAACATGTAACTTTCTAATTGTTTATCTATGATATATCAGTTAACATATTGTCTATAATATGTCATTTAAATGTCCACTAAACTAACTTGCATTTAATAATCCAAAAAAATATTTAATATAAGATATCACAAGATAAAGACTATTTGTTTTCTTCAAAACTTAATATTCTATCGGCTAAAATGGAAGACCATAAATATCCGCAAATAAGATTAAGACAATATAAGTACAAATCCACATCTACTAAATAAGGTACCTGGGTCGTATTTGGCCAGAAGAAAAATATGGCCTGTACCTTACTACTATTAATATCTATACTAAAACTCACAAACATGCAGTTTATAAACATTTATACATTATACACTATACAATACTATACAATGTGTAATGTATACTTGTATAGGTAGTGTATAAGTGATCTACACTACAGATGACGTAAGCACAAGTGACGAGAATCACGAACACATACCAACTTACAACTTGTCCTTGTCGTGTGCTAGGGCTGCCACGTGCAAGTTATTTAGAACAAGATACTGTACTTTAGGTACTGTGACTTTTAGACGTGTTGCAGAAGAAGAATGTTTTGGAAAAGAGTGAAGGTAAATTTTATTGATTAATTGTTTAAATTATTTTGATATTTAGATAGATACCTAGTGTATTGAGAACTATTTAAAAACGTTAAAACTATGGATCAAGTTAAGCTATGTGACATAAAAATAATTATTGTAAAAATAATTAAGTATATTTTACAATACGCTTACACCGAAAATAATACACGTTTAGGTCGGAGTTAAAATTAGTGTGACCGAACAAGGAACCGAATTTGCAACTGATTGACAGTTCTCACTGACTTTACCTGCTGAACTAGTGTATTATACCTATAACTGAATATAAATTTTTGATCTTAATACCAAAAAAATACGTATTCTGCAATCGCTTTCACATACACTGTAGCATCTCAGAAATTATTTATTTCGCGTTAAGTTATGTGTCAAATAACTTAACACTGGCAACCCTACACAGTACAGTTTATCCTCATAAGAAACTGGTATTAGTAGTATGTCCCCTCTTAAAACCTTGGGTACAAGCAGGTGGGTAGTCAACAATAACTTGCAACATTGTGCCAGTACTTTTTGTTTTAGTTTATTTTATTTATGAGTGTATTGTTTTGTAGGTAGCGGGTTCGATGACTTGTTCGTGCTAATTAGTAGATTTTCAGGAAGGTTATACTATGTGGTATGTTGGGTCTGTATGTTTATATATTGTAAGTTCGACTCCAGAGTCCGTAAAATGACTGTTTGAATAAATTTTAAAACTTTAAGTGAAAGAGTAGCTGATATTTCTTTATAACATCACGCTTTTTGTATCCGAGAGTATAGGCAGAGGTGTCAAACACGATACAAAATTCGCCATTAATAATCTTAATTCCATATAGTGGCTAAACGTTACCAAACTCCGGGCTACTATTACTACCAACACTTTATGTGACTCAGGAATCAAATCCCCGCTGAAATCATAGAAGAAAAAGAAGATTTACACGGGAAGTCGCGAGCGGCCTCTAGTTATGGTATAATGAAACATACCGATATACGATTTTAATATTGCAAAATATACCACAATTTAAGTATTTTGTGTTAAACAAACAACTACCACGTGTGTTTACATTTCACGTGCCGTTTTATTTGGCTTGAGACAGAGGCTTCGATTGTTATAAAAGAGGTCGGTTGCATAACACATCCTAGTTTGGGAGTGTGTAGGTCAGTTGTACTACTTATTCGTTGGCAAACGATCAGTATAGTTTGTGTTGTCTGAATTTAGCTACAAGCTACTGCGTGGTAGGCCAAATATAAAAAAAATGGATACATGGTTTCTGTAGCGCAATAGTTAAGATGATCGTCACGCTACTTCCACTATGTCGGGAGGTTCGATTCAGCTTATTTGTGTTCCACAAATAGTTGTTTCAGGTCTGATTGTACTTTGTGTCCGTTGTTTGTATGTTTGTAAAACCCCCGCGATACAAGAGCAATTCTTAGTGCGGGAGGGGTCTTTCAAATTAAAATTAAAAGAAAATCAAATTAAGCATGCAAAACGGTGTTTATATTTTAATAAGTAGGTAGTTAGTCGTCAACCTAGCATCAAAATTGTCTAAGCTGGAAAAGCCTTTGACATGGATTACCAACTGAAAACGACTTTAAACGGGTGCTATGAAACAGAGACACGTGAGAATTGGGGATTATTTCCAAGCAAGAAAACGCTCATTTAAAATACTACTAAGCAACCACCAATCTATGTACAATCTGTGACTGATGGTGCTTTACCTACAGATCGTTGATATCCAGTGAGCGCTGTTAGCTTTGAGAAAAGGATGGATGTTGATGGAGACGTAGCAACGGCGGCTTCATTCCGTTTCATTCGCACTTTAAGGCTATATAAAAAAATATTATACCTTTTAGAAAAATACTTTAAATTCTTAGAAAACAGAATTAACAATCCCAAACAACGATTACGTTTTTCCTTCTAAAAGTACATTTTCTAAAACACTTTTTAAACGACAAAAATTAGTATGCGTTTGTCGTAGCGATCATTAAGAATGACCTTTTGAAGGTCCGAAAAGATTTGTACGATGGTCCCCGAATGGCCCCGAGTGCCCCCGAATGCCCCCGACTACTACCGGGTAACGACAAGTAATTAGGAACGATAATACGTAATTAGTTAATAATTACCATTACGGTACTTTACTGTGAAAGATAATGGGACAGGCAGAATTATATATTCTAAATGGTTTGAACTTATATTCCAAATTTTTCCTATTATAATTTATTCCTATTTTTATCCCGAAAGAAATTTTTTCCTATTTTTATTAACGATTTTGTATGTCATTATGATTTAAGTGTGGCATGATAACTACCGAATTTTTAGTCTCGGAATCGATTCCCGGGTTGAGCAAAAAGTTCTCTTAATTTTCTCCTGCGGTAGCATAAACTGTTTATCACAAGGGCTGGGATTCGATCCATTATCAGACAAATTTTGTTTGTTTTTTGTTTAAGAAATCTCGTATAGAGATGAGTCTGTGATACCAATGTTGATGAAAATCTCAGAGAAAGACAGGAGTTTTTTATTCTTAATAGGTTTTCTCAGTTAGTCCTCGCGAGAAGAATTGCGGGAAAAGCTATTACCTAATGCTATTAGGTATTGTTTATGTGGTTTATGAACAGTAAGAAAAGTACCGACGTTTGAAACCGCAGACAAACAAGTTTTCTACCTAATATCATAATTATGATTAATATTTTATTACTCCTTACTCTTTGTTGTCTGAGTAATTAGTGGGTATGCTATAATTTAATAATAAATTATCATATAATAATAATTGGAAACCATGCCTTTACTATGCGCAAGGGTCTAACTCCCAAAATGAGGGAAGAGCTAGGCCTTGGGTCCTCCATACTGAACAAGTGATAATTATTTCTAATACACACATAAATTCCAATAATTAATTATTGGTGTGTTGCCTCGGATTCGAACCATCGACCGTTCGACTATCATTGCTATATACCAATAATAAACGAAAACTAGATTTATTCTTTCCGGGCGAGGGACGGGTTAGATCTTGAGTCCACCACGCTGGTCAAGCGCGAGTTAGAGACTTTGCATGCCCAGAAATGTGTTAAAAATGAATTGGTATTTTAGGTAAGCAAGGCTAATTCATTTTTAATTATTATCTAGATAAATGCCTGCTAAGGCTCTATACTAAATTGTCAGAATATAGTTCATAATATTGTTTACTATAGATTGTCCCACAGTTATATATGTATTATTATATTATTATTATGACACTACATTCATAGTGTTGTTTACATCGATTATGCACTGTTATGCAGTACACAATAGCTATATTATGTGCACATAACAGGAAGTATATAAGGGTTTATATAATACTTCATAACAAGTTGTTGAATGACTCTAGTCGGTTATAATTAACTTTATAATCTATCTATATATGTGCGGTGATTAAACTGCGTGTGAGTTGTTTCTAGGAGCGCGTTTGGGAATCGAACATGCGTCCCATGTCCATCTTTTCTTTACTTAATTAAACATTACCTTCTGCCTGCGACTTAGTCCCTGTGGAAAAAATCCTGTGGTAAAATGTTTCGTGTCAATCCAGGTTATAAGCTATCTGTGTACCAAATTTAATCAAAATCCGTGCAGTAGTTTTGGCGTGATTGAGCGAAAAGATTCATTTTCACATTCACATTTATTAAACATACTTAACTTTCGCATTTTTAATATTAAGTATAGAGAACCTAGCCAAATTGTACCCAAATCAGTTAACCTATTTTGCCTCTAAAAAAGGACAAACAAACACACATAACATTAAATAAGAATTCAATAATCTGTCACTTAAACCAACTCAGGAATCAAATCTCCGACCTTCACCTGTAAAACCTAGGAATAGTTAGCATTGTTCTGTAATGTGTTGCGAGCACGTATATGGCGAAGTTATTTATTATAAATTATATGGCGTCACTTAAACCTTATATAGTATGATTGTTTGTACGTATATGTAAGCAGGTTTGTCATCATAATAAATATTATACAATAATACTTATATATACTTATATACAAATATAAAGTCACGCCGATCCCATAAGATAAATAATCTTAGAAACCTGAATGAAGCAAATTTTGATGTCTGTAGCAATATTATCTGTTCTCTGCCGGCCTTTAGGTTAGAACTATATTATATAATATATAACATTTCCATGTACTCCTCCGAAACAGCTTGACCAATTCTCATGAAATGTTGTGAGCATATTGAGTAGGTCTGAGAATTGGCCAACATCTATTTTTCATACCCCTACGAGACACTATTTATATGACAAAATAACGTTTGCCACGTCAGATACTTTCGTTATAAACTACAGAATTCTTCAAGAAATCTTAAGTTTGATTCCAAAGGTGCTTTGGGGCTAATTAAATAGCTATTGGAATATACTCAATAGTAGTTTGAAGTTTGGTGACCTGCGCGGTATATGGCTATAGGCTCGCCCCTTAAGACTCAGTAAATGACCAAATGTTTGTATATTTAAACACCTCTGCCACTAATTAACGTTTTTAAACTCTCGCGACTAGTAGAGTCGTTCGGGGTAACTGTTCGCAGTGGGTAAGTGAGCGCAGTGCCTATATTTTCTGATCGGGGTGAGGGGGCGCGGGTGACTGTTTTGGTCAATCCTAGCTACAAACGACGCGAACTAGTACCGACATGTCAGTGCGCCGCACCACACTTTGTTGTTTATTTATTTGCAAAAAACTGTTTTAGGCCATTTAATTGTTTCTTTCTTGTTGTTTGGAAAACATTCTGACACGCAAGATTGTAAAGCAACACCAGGAAAGTCATATTTTTTTAAATTATGTTAATATTGTTGTTGAAATTTGTAAGCGTGATATAAAGTTATATACATTACTTTGGACTCAGTGGTTCTTATATTAAATTTTGGGGTCTGCGGGAAAGTGTGCGCGGGTAAGTGGGCGCACGCGCACACTTGCCCCGGATTCTTATAGATAATAATAAATTTATATAATTTTAGTACCAAATAAACTCTTATTTACTTATTTGTTTTAGTGTAGCGCAATGCCTCGAAATTATATTAGAACAAAACCTGAACTTGCGCCTGTTACAACAAATCGCTAAAGCAAAAACTCTAATTGAACAGGGTAAAACTAAACGTACTGCAGAAGCAATTGGTATAAGCGAGTCATGTTTTCGCAAAAGACTTAAATAAAACGTAGTTGCATCTTCAATGGGTCGGTTTAAGTCAGAAATAGTACAAATTATTTAATTTGATTAATTAAGTTTTTATTTTCATACCTAGAATGTTCAAGTAGTTTTGTTGGTTTGGAGTTTGGAATTTCTGAGGAGGAAATCTTTGATTATGGTTAATTTTCATTAAATTTACTACAAAGGATAGATAATTTTGGTGAAATAATTTAATTAATATCATTAATTTCAGTCAAATTAACCAATACGTTCACTTGCCCCAAGTGCGTCTATTTACCCCATAGCTGTGCGCACACTTACCCACAACACGGGTCAAGTGTTCGCATTGCGACTTTCAGTTGTTTTTGTCTGTTTGAATGAAAACTAATATACTTACAGATTTGGTTTGTCTTCCAAATTGTAGTCTAATAAATGTTTATTTTGATATGTTACTTTTATTTTCCTGATTACACTGTTCTGATTCACAATGTAGTCCCAAAGGTGAAAGTGCGCACAGTTGACCCGAACGACTCTACACATAATATTATAATGCAACGGGTCTTGCTCATGGTCTCTTGGTCACGAGCTGACCACGGTCGTTGTAATGCGATCGAAACGTCGGGCAGCAAATAAGGTATCCTAACCTTTAAATTTTTAACCTCTGCCACTGCCTCCAGGAAAAATAGGCGTGACATTAATTAAATAAATTATATTATTAATAAAAACTGTTGATGAAATGAAATATAGTGTGGTGAATACTATGGTAAACCACTCTTTCCTTTTAGTAGAAGACTAATGTAAGAAAAAAGTAAATAAATATCATTGGACAATACACGGTAATTTGAATTAAATCTAAGCAGAGCTTGTATTATGGTAGCCAAATAACTGATAAACATAGTTATATACTTCTTAATACATATTACCCCAGATAAATTAACAACCAGGGTTTGTCCCGGGTAGGATTCGAACGCACCACACGCGGCGGTTTTTGCGGCGCGGCGAGGTGACCACTTTTACCACTGTGCCAAACAGTTAATAAGGATACAATGTTTTAAAAATCCCCTGATAGGTGATTCATATCTTACTTATTTAATGTCTGAGTCACATTATGTGGGTAAAATATTGATTATATTTAGTGGTCACAAGTCATCACAGTGGATTGCTTGCCAATTTAGGTAATCGTAATTGGGTTTTTCGTATGACCCACGTTATCCTGAATTAAAATTTATTTACTGCTTTTTTCATTGATGGCATTAATTAGAATACCAAGCAAAAGTCCCAGGTTTGTATCCAGGAGTCTTTCAAAACTTGATAAAAGCGGGTATTGAATCTAAGACCTCGTGATGTGCTGTCGCATGTCACTTAGACCCTAGAGGCAGTAATCTATATCTATACTAATATTATAAAGCTGAAGAGTTTGTTTGTTTGATTGTTTGTTTGAACGCGCTAATCTTAGGAACTACTGGTCCGATTCGAAAAATTATTAGTGTGTTACATAGCCTATTTATCGACAAAGGCTATAGGCTATATATCATCACGCTACGACCAATAGCAGCAGGGTACCAGTAAAAAATGTTACAAAAATGTTGACCTATTCTCTCTTATGTGACGCAAGCGAAGTTGCGCGGGTCAGCTAGTTTATAATAATACGTACTAACATACGTAACATCCATAACATCACGCCCGTTACACGTCAAAAGAGGAGGCAGTGGTGTATGGAATACAGCCAAAACTCACCATTGATAATGTTAGTCCCATGAAATAGGGGGCGAGCCTAGTGTCATAATATCCCGGAACGTTACCACTATAATATTAAGCTCATTAGTTCTTACTCAACTCGGGAATCAAACCTAAAACTCGTGATCAGCAGTCGAAACATAAAAAGAAAACAAAATAACCACTAACTATTTGTGTACGATATAACGGATCTTAAACGCGACCAGAATGTTAAATATACAATAACCTATTATCTCAACTTAATATTCTATTAACGTATATTCCCGTTATATAACACGTATGTATAAAAACATTTGTGAATCACTTAAATAAGCATATCTAATACGTGTCGAGGGATTTTTTAGAAAGTAATATCTATGTATAAAACTGCTATCTATGTAATAATCAAGAGAATCATAGGAATGTGACAATCATGACGTAGTTCGCGTGTTTGTAAAGACCCTATCAATCCTTCTCCAACACAGATAGTTTACATCCTGAATAAAGGTTCAGGATATTTATCTATCCTGAAATGTATCCTAAACAAAGGTAGCAACCACAGCCACAGGCTAGTCGACGATGGATACGAAAGGATTCATGTTGCTTCAATTCAATGTACAAGAACTGGCCGTCTGAAAGTGCTCTGTAGTTGCCAACATAGTAATAATAATCTTATAAAAGGTACAAGACATTTTACCTAGAGATATAGGTAAACAGGAAATATCGCAAATAACTCAGTCGCTACGACTAACACCAATGACCGCAACTTCCATGCGAGAGCGAGACAAAACATCTTACCTATTAAATACCCTTCTAATTTTACCTATAGTAGAAAACCCACTATCATTCATAAAAACCTGCAATAGACTGCAAGTTTGGTGCAGTGGTTATTGAGGTCACCTTGCCATATTATCCATGCGTGTGGTGGGTTCGAATCCCACTGAGGACAAATATTTGTGTGATGAGCTAGAGTATCTGTTCTGAGACTGGTTGTTATATCTTCATAAGTATGTTTATCAGTTTTAGTTACCATAGTACAAGCTCTTCTTAGTTTGGAATCAGATGACTGTGTGTAAGTTCAAAAGTGATCAAAATAAATATGTATATAGGTAAATATAAATAAAATGAATCGCCAAATGTGTTGCTAAGCGGCAAACTAGAGAACCACACGAAATCGACTAATTATTTTTGCCATATTTGCTTTAAACCTCGTGTCTGAGGATAGAGTTTAATTTTTTTCCATATTTTAACCCATTAATTTTCCATTGCTAGACCACGGTTTTCTCTAGTAATAAGGAAAAGATTAGGCCTTGATTCCACCACGCTCGCCACATGCAAGTTAAAGACTTGGCATGCCTTTAGTTTTGAAGCAAACTCAATGTGAAGTCAAATCACGATGTTTACTTTCACCGTTAGACCAAGTGATTTCTTTTCTAATAAACCCAAAATCAAATTAAATAATTCATTTGTTCAAATATGGTGTACATGGATATACACCATAAATATCTTCGAAAACCCGGTATTGATAACTTGCCTCTGTTTTCATAAAAGCAAACACTCCTTTATATTATATTGTCTTAGTTATCTGATCTTGGGTTCAATAACCGGACGGTACTAATCGTTATAATATTTTTAAACCAACTTGACATTACGAAGGCGGTTGATGGGCAAATAAATCGTATGTAAAAAAAATCTACACAATTATAAGAAGCAAAAAATGTTTTGCGCTTATTTATCATCTCTTATATACACAAACTAGCTGACCCGCTCAACTTCGCTTGCACCACATATGAGAGAATAGGTCATAATTTTCCCCGTTTTTGTAACGTTTTTCGTTGCTACTCCTCTTCTAATGGTGATATTGTATAGCCTAAAGCCTTCCTCGATAAATGGGCTATCTAACACTAAAATATTTTTTCAAAGCGGACCACTAGTTCCTGATATTAGCGCGTTCAAACAAACAAACAAACTCTTTAGCTTTATAATATTAGTATAGATTATATACGTGACGTGTGTATATAGTAACGAACTTTTGGGCGTTGTCTATTACACTCACCGGTCAGTAAAAAGAGGTATAAATACATACATAAAATCAGTCCGTCTTGCCATCGGGGTAAGTAAAGATGCGATAGTGAACAGGACTCTGCTCACCATACTTTTGAGGAATGTCCAGCATAGGTGACCGAACGCGGAATTCTAGTAGAGAAGGTTGGGCCAGATTTAACTCTTTCCGTCGTTATAGAGGCTATGTTAGTGAATAATGAGAATTGGGAGGCTATGGTCACATTTTGTGAAGTAGTCATGCTCCAAAAGGAGACTGCCGAGCGGGAACGGGAAAGGGCCGATACCGCAAGGCGAAGGAGGCGGCGTCGAAGTGGCGGTAGTGACCGTCAGCTTTAGTGCCAAATTTGATCCGTAGATGCTTGCAATGGGGGTTGCGGGCATCAGAAGCGATCCGAGATGCAATTTTGATATGTCACCTATTGGGGGATTTTTCTCCCCCGATAAAAAAAAAGAAAGGGGTAGGTAAAGACGTTAAAAAGAAAAGCAAGTATATATGCGCTTAATAACTATGTGATAATAATTAAACAATGCTTACTTAAAAAAAACAGAAACCAACGAAATGATTGAGTTTTTAATCTAACCTTGTTTATTTTAGGTGTTTAAGTATTTGATGAGTATACTACCTTATATACTTGCAAAATTGCTAAAACATGTTTCTGAAAATAATCGACGAATTTAATCGAAAACTTTATAGTAGAATAGTCTCTAATGACACAACGAACCTAAACCCAGAGTCGTATTTCTACAAGAAAGAATAATACTATTCCTACTCTAAAAAGCTAATAGATTTCTCTAAAACGTGATCTCAACAGGTTTTGCCAATAAACTGACCTCTCTTTTCCTCCTACCCAAAACCACGTGTGTTAGAAAGAGACAAAACACAGTCGAATCTTATTTGCTTGTATAATGAAGTAGTAGGTCCGGTTGTTTGGATGACGCAGTATTATTAAAACTTGTATTAACGACGGAGATAGAAATGGCGGGAAATTTACGTGTTTTAGCTTACAACTGACTTATTCTGGGGCGTGGTCTTTTATAAATATTATATCATTTATGGCATTGCAATTAGAACGAAGCCCTCTGTATTCATTACACTATAAGACGATCATAACCAATCGCGCTTACTGGTAAATAAACGATCAACGTTAAGCAACTTTAACGAGAACACTCTGTTGATGGGTGACCCCATTGTCATTTCACACCTATGTCAGAGGGCGCGTGATAAGTCAGTCGCTGTTGTTATCAACTATGATAACAGTCGTTAAGTCATGTCAAAGGCCTTGAGGCTGTTTGTACAACTTTGACACTAGGTTTACCACTAACCCTGCGATGGATGGACGGCCAACATGGTAAATCGTTATATAATGATATAAATTAATTATTATACAAAGTCTTGTGTCTGCATGCAAAGGCTTCAGAAATTTAAGTTCAATTTTTTTTTTTTCTTAGAGAAATCTTGCATACGTTAAAATGTTGTAATATAAAACCGCAAAAGTGACGTGTGATCTAAACATCCTCTCATTTCGGAAGCTGAGACATTATAGGTTTACTTTTTTATATTTTTTTACAAGTTTAGTTATGTAGCTATAGTAAACTTTCGGCAGCCGAGTAGCTATCAACTTTGTTTGAAACTGATCAGCGCCCCTTACGTATTCCGCAATAACAAGACCTTAAAATAACACAATTCAAACGCTTTCTTGTCGATAATGTTTCTTTAAATATAAAACGGCTTCTCAGAAATACCTGTAGAAAATCGTGCTACTGAGTGACACATTAGAATTCTAAGAAAACGAATATCATAATCTTAAGACATTTCGTTTCACAGTTATAGTCGTTTTAACATTAAGAATATCATTAAATTAGTTAATAGTTATATTCTAGTTAGTTCTAACGACTTTTCTAAGTGGCTGACTCATTAATGATGTACGTGAATCATTTATTTTGATGAATGATCATCAGCTATCTTAATTCATTAATACGATTCTCTACTACTATCGACTACCGACAACCAAACTGTCATCGAGAAATTTTGTATGAAAATCTGATCAGCGCCTCTGACGGGTGTCGTAGGAAACATTTTGGCAGTACATTCTAAATGTCAAATTTCGATAGCTAGCCGGTTGTCGGTAGTCGATAGTGGTAGAGAATCGAAATACTGTTCATTTGTCACAAAGGCCTGAGGAGCGATACACTATCGACAATCGAGTAACTATCAAAAGAAATTAATATGAAAATTAGATCAGCCCCCTTAGCGCATTTTGCAGGTACTACTTTTTCATGTAGTCTTGCATGTCTAACTTTCAGGCTTGCTTTATATTCGGATCAGCACGTTCGGTTGGCAGTATTTATCTAACAATAAAACAAAATCGAAACATTTACTACACCTCTAAGGCTTGTGCCGATCATGAAAAGCTGTTTCGGGTCTGATCGTCGCAATTCAGTTGAAACATTCAGGCGTGGCGAAGTCGAGCCGCATTTGTTCCCGAACATTCATCTACACGTATTTGGCCGAACCGAAAACCGAACCAGTACCTACATGGCTCGCTTCCTATTACTATTCAATACACCTCTGTAGCTTCATTCTCTACTAGTATCGACTACCGACAACCGACCTGTCATCGAGAAATTTTGTATGAAAATCTGATCAGCGCCCCTGACGGATGTTGCAGAAACTTTTTTGGCAGTACATGCTAAATGTCAAAATTTCGATAGCTAGCCGGTTGTCGGTAGTCGATAGTGGTAGAGAATCGAGGTACTGTCTATACTTTCTAGCTAGAATAACAGACAGGCTATTATGAAACCTAAGAACAGGAAAGTTTTGAATCAAAAAACAACGATGAAAATTTCATAGCTGATGAATAATTTTTAGCTCGTGACAAACCACAGGAACACGTCATTGAGAACCAAAAAATAAATGCAAATAATTAATTTATTTAGTTTTCCTTCCCATAACCATTATACCTAGTTTTTGGATTTTCCTTCTTAACAATTGCTTTTGATTTAGGTCAGAATTTAATTGTGTTTAATAAACGTAAGTGGTAAAACCAATATTTTTGTCATAGGTAAGTAGGTAATTCTGTAGTGTATTTCGTTGTTTGCTATTTGCTATTTTAGTGTTTATTTTAAATAATAACAACGTAATCATACTTTTATTATAATTGATATAAAAGTGCTTATTTTCCAAGAAAAATCGGAAAAAATCTTGGTATTAGTATTGAGAATTAAGTAACTATCGAAAATTGACAAATAAAAAACGTCCTTACCGTATTATAGAAAGGTAGAAAGCATGCAAATTTGGTCGGCTTTTAAGCTAATTATTTTAGCAGTTTTCAAATGTCATACTGTCAATAGTAACAAGTCAAGGAAACGACGGGTTTTGACGATATGTTCAATGGTATCCATTCAATCATAATAGATTGTAATATTGAATGAAACTTAATGTTATTTTAATGTGTAAATTTATCTATGTAGGTGCTTATACATAACTGTATCGTTACAATGACTATGTTGCTTGAACCAAAATCGTTTTGACTATAAACATTTTTTGAGTATTCGACCATTATTACTTAGTAGTTTCTGCCCACGACTACGATTGCTTGAAAAAATCCCGGTGTAAAAAGTATCTAGGTTATAAGCTATCAGTACCAAATTTCATTAAAATTCGCGAGTCTAGTAATTTTTTCGTGACAGAGTAACAAACACATACATCCATCCACACTTACTAAACTGTTGTATTTATAATATTAGTAGGAATTCTATAGATATATATATAATTCTTCTGTAAGTGTGTATGTCACTGAACTTCTCTTAAACGACTGGACCGATTTTGATAAAAAAAATTGTGTGTGTTCATGGGGATCTGGGAATGATTAAGATTCACAATTTGGTTCACTGGACAGGACAACGTCTGTCGGGTCCGCTAGTAGATATATAAAAATGGATTATGGTTATTGGTGAACATAGTGTCAAACTTGTAGTATTCTCTTAAAAGACAACATCCGGGACTGATTTCCAACTGGCTTTATAAAGCACGGAGACGCTACGCTAGTAAAACGGCCACCCATGCATAGTATTTTCGCGCCAAGAGTCGCTTAACCTAAGGATCGTTTACCGCGCAAAAATATACTTTTTAATTCTCCTATGACGCTCAACATAATAATATCTATAAAGTATTCAAGTTATCAAGAATGCGACATGACATCATGCTATTAGTATAACAGGTTCGGTACCCGTTCCTACAATAATAATATTATCTCGGTTCTGATATAAAAGCGCGCGAAACTAACAACGTGGTTGTTTAATTGTTTTAACTATTATATTTAATAAAAAATAAAGAATTTTATAACCACCTATCATTATAACATTGAAAAGACTATTTTCGCCTTATATGTCTGTTTTAACGCATCTCGAAAACTACTGAACAGATTTTTGTTAATTCTAAATTGCTACTGCACCACGAAGGAAGGAATTGCATCCATACTATACATATATTAATGCAAAAGTTAGTTTCATCTGTCTGTAATATATTATTTTCACGACAAAAATACTTTTTTTTTACCTTTGGAGATAGTTGCAGGCGATCATAAACAGTCTCCTTTTTTTCAAAAATCTATTTTTACTTTCAGTATGCTAGCAGTTAGTAATTTTTTTAGTAAATTGGCCGAAATATTTGACACATCCGGCAGCCGAACCATTGACATTCATCTGCTCATATACTGTACAATATACATACATATACTACAGAATTACCCCGTATGTGTTTCTATGTGGGAATTCCCATATAGAAATAGCCTACTGGAAAAAACTTACATAACCTCGCAGTGCCATCTGTTGCCTTGAATTTTGACAACATTTCATCACCTCTGCCTACCTTTCAAGCATATTAAAGCGTGAGGTTTTCCTCTACACTTAAATACATAATATTATTACATACAAATGTAAAAATACATCACGTTTCAAAAGTTTACCTGCGAAAGGAACTAGTCAATCAACAAAATACAAAAATAATAATTTTCTTTGCATATTTACACAGCTATAACTCAAAAACTGCTAAACCGATTTTCATAAAATTTACACAGTATAAAACCTTAAAGCTTCAGCTACAAAATTAAATAAGTTTCATCAAAATCGGTTCAGTAAAAACGGAGATATACACAGTAAAGTAGACACAAGTATCTTGTTACTAACTAATAAAACTTGATGCGGTACAATGTAGGCGTAGTCGAGCGTCGGTTCATTATTATGCGATTTATGCCAGTTATGTCAAATACCTACAATACTACGTATAACTAAATGTCAAGGTTACGTCTCAGTTGATGACTTTAGGACAACAATCAACATACAATACTTCTATACTAATTATATCTTACTAATCATATTTTCATGAAAGATTGTGGGAATGAATGTATGTATGTGTTTGTTTTTAATTCTCAGCAAAACGTCTATTCAATAATATGAATGAATGTAATTTGTATATTACATTAATATTTTTACTGTTATCTTACATCATTTTATATGTACATACATACAAAATATCACGCCTTTTTCCTGTAGATGTAGGCAGAGAGAGACCAAAGAACACCACTTAGCACGAGCACACATAGCCCTTGCCTCATTTATATACATATTATCATACACGATATTACAATAAGCAAATAAGTATTGAATATAAATAAGTAATAATTGCCCAATTCTCTTCAATTTATTGATAGTACACGACATCATATTGAGCCCTGACCTCAATGTTGGTCATTCTTCATTCACTACTCGCTAATACACAGCCTTGTGCGACGCCATACACACGTTAAACTTTAGCTTTGTTCGTAGACAAAATTACTTTATAATGTTCCTTCATTTCACCAGCGTGGTGGACTCAAGACCTACCCCTACCCCATTCTAGGAGGAGACTGTTGCCCAGCAGTAAGACTATTATAGGTTTAATTCTTTTTTATCTGTAGATATGACCATAATATTACGCCTGTTTTATCCGAAGGTTAAGGCAGAGGTATATGAAATACATCCATGTCTCACCATTAACAAAGTTAGTCGTACGTAATGGGTGACGAAACTTTGCTATTTATCGATCACGATAACAATTATAGTATAAATGAGAAAAGACTAATAGTATTTTGCACGAACTGGAAATGATGACAAGACCTTACGATGACTAGTTGGTTACACTACCGACCGCGTCACAGAGGCCGTAATTTATTTAGTTCTAGCCTAGTATTTAACTTCTGCCATAGTGGTGAAGTAAATTATTGTATTGACTCTTACAAATTGCATGCCAGTGGATTATTTTACAACAGATCTTGCAAAGGTGCAAATTTCCAAAAAGTACGTAAGGGACTCAAGGTCCTTCCGTCTTTCCCCTTCCAATAAAATCCTTCTCAGTATTGGAACAGTAATAGAATAGTTTTCTATATTATTAATCTATTACCAGTACTTTTGCGTCAAAACAAATTTGCTACAATCATCATTCTTTCTCCAGACATCCACTATAGCTCAAAACAAAATCAGAACCAGTTTTAAACCAATATTTAGAGCCTAATTTACATCACGAAATGGCTGTTATATATATATAAAAACAACTTGTTTATACGAGTGAGATTAGAAGGAGAGGAAGAATATTATTATAGAGTTTATGACCTGTGTCTATGAAACTTGCTGTTGAGGTGATGTCATCTGAGAGGATTATCTACGCCTTGGATTGAGGATATTATCCAGGAGTTATATTACAATAACTCGGCTCATTTCTATAGCTGCTATTTCTGTTCCTTATGAACTATTATTCAGGAGTTTTTGATAATATATCATCTTAAAGACTAGCGGTTGTCCGCGTCTTTAAGATGAAAGATTTTCCGGCGTGAAACGTACCTATCTTAGATACAAAAAAGCGCCTTTTTCCAAAGGGATAGGTGGAGCAGAGAATGCATCTGCACTGAGACATTAATGGGTTAAATATTAAATTTAACCCATTAATGTCTCAGTGTCTGAACAGTCTATCCATTAAATTTACTTATCATATGAATATAATAAAAAAAGATCATATTATTATTATCAAAGATGTAAAATAGATACATTTTTCATATTTCTGTTGCATTTAATAAATTCTACATCGTCGCTCGTGGGACATTCCACCGTCTCCTCACACGTGTCGTTCTTGATAACGTGTTATATTTTTTGCTGAGCTCGGTCAGTGTTCACGTGACATCGTATTATTAACTAATACTATAAAACTTGTTGAGATGCCTACGTGTTCGTGATTTGGAGCTAAGGTGATTTTGGCTAGAAAAGATTTGGGATTTGGTTGTGAGATTCTGGTGTAAGGATTTTTCTTCATACATTTTATTAGAAATGAGAAAGTTTTTAAAGATTTTTATTTTGGAGATATGTTATTATAATAATATATAATGTATTATTATTCTGCTTCTAGCTATGTATATTTTTTATGTATCTATTTCATCAAATTGATACAAAAAAACACAATGCATGTTTTTTTTCAATAAATGTTTGAGACTTTTCAGGTTAGCGAGATTTCTTTACGATGTTTATACCCGTTTTAAATATTCCTTTTCCACAGATATACTGCAAATAATATACTATACAGTATACACACTTGTTAACTTTTATGGTGTAACCAAACTTTCATTTTTTTCCAGTTTTCCGCCAATGCCAGTCATTATACTTACATAATCATTCTAGCACAGGAATCGAATCCAAGACCTTGTTTATTCTCAGCAATCCACATAAAATACGTGATCAAACAAAGTATAAACAAAGTTTTAAACTGCACATACATAGTTATATCATAACTTGTAGTGAACGATGCGTACGTGCTTACTTATGTGTTATTGCTAGCTCGACCGTTGTGCATGATTGTACAATATTATGCAGTTATATTTAATTGTTCAATAATAACTTTGTACGTATGTGTGTATTATATTTTAATGCATTATATTTTTATAAACTATATTATATTTCACACTATTATAATTAACTTATACTACACCTACCACAAACTTGTTTATTTAACCCTATGGTTAACAGGTAGAGAATGCTTTGATGCATTAGGTTCGCCTACGTACCACTACTGTACATGAAGTTTAAATAAGTAAATATAATAATACTACTATATTGAGTGTATCTGTGGTTTGCTATTTAACTTATCAGATACAAGTCTGTAGTCGGGTTTGATTCCCGCGTCATCCTAAGTGCTATTGGTATTTTCTAATTTATATAAATTTATTCTTTATTAGTCCGGAGTTCGGTAACGTGCCCGGTATATGGAAATAGGCTTGCTGTCTAGTACATGGGGCTAACATTGTTAATAGCGAAACGTAGGTGTATGTCATACACATCTACCTATTTGCGTCTGATGTTAGAAATAAATAAAAATGAACTATTTGCCAACATTCATCAAAGTTCAATTCAGTAGTTTTTATGAGAAAGAGGAACAAAACATACATACATCCAAACTAACTTTCGCATTAATATATATCACTAGCTGACCCGCGCAACTTCGCTTGCGTCACATAAGAGAATCATAATTTTCCCCGTTTTTGTAACATTTTTCACTGGTACTCTGGTCCTATTGGTCGTAGCGTGATGATATATAGCCTATAGCCTTCCTCGATAAATGGGCTATCTAACACTGAAAGAATTTTTCAAATCGGACCAGTAGTTCCCGAGATTAGCGCGTTCAAACAAACAAACAAACTCTTCAGCTTTATAATATTAGTATAGATGAAATGGAATTTTTCACAAAGATTCACATTTCCCATCATAAACAATTACATAACATCCCAATATTGACAACACTAGCAGGTACCTCAAACGAAAATGGGCCCAACATGTTTTAACTTTCCCTGTGACTTTCGCTTTCGTTGCAAGGGACCTTAGGTGTGTGCAATAAGGGCCACTTTCACTTGCAGGTCAAGGCGAGTGGGGAGCATCTTGCATCATACGGTGAACGGTTTTTATTTATTTTATTTTAGGATGAATGCATATTGGTAAGTTTAAATGATTTTTGAATAATGATGGCTTATTCAATTTAAATAATAATGTATGTGTTCTGTGTTTCGGAAGGCATGTTAATTTGTGGGTCCCGGCTGTCATTTTCGAAGGTATTTGACAGTCGTTAACAGTAGTCAGAAGCTTGAAAGTCTGACAACCAGTCTTACCGAAGGATATTGTGCTATACCTAACCCAGGTAATTGGGTTGTGGAGGTCCTATAGGCAGTCGCTTTATGTAAAATGCTGGTATCCAGCTGCATTCGATGAGACTGAAAGCCGACTCCAATATAGTTGGAAGACAGCCTAGACTGACGGACCTACTCGACACACAAATATTTGTCCCGAGTGGTAATCGAATCCACAACAAGCAGGTTATGATGGTGGCTTATGTAACTTTCTTAACCACTGTACGTGCAGTGAGTCAAGCCACAAATATTCCACCACACCTGACCACTGTGTACGTGCCCTTATGTACAAACCAGTTCTGCTGATACACTGTCGTAATAGCGTGAATGTACCACTTATGTAACATAACTACTAATATCATATAGTAGCTTTTCATCGATTATAAGATAAATTAAATAGGTTATTATGTACTTTTAATGGAAAGTAGCTACAGCTTTTATTGATGAATCATATTTTATTAAGAAATGATTAGTTTTGTCTGTCTGTCTGTCTGTCTGTTACGTTTTCAATGCTAAACTGCTAGGCTGATTAAGAAAAAGTTTGAGCATGATAATAGTTTCAGACCGTGTATAAATGGTGAAATGATTTTTTTCATTAGCTGCAATTGGGGATGAGCTAGGCAAAAGATAAATTAATATAATTACGCTAATTATATTAATTTATGTTTTTCATAAGATCACCTATTTAACACGTAATTTTGTTATTAAAATTTCCATATACCGAGCCCGTTAACTAATTTCGAACTTTGGTCGACTCGGGAATCGAACTCTGGGCCTCGTGCAGTCAGTGTTTATTGTTTAGACTACATAATAATATATAAAAAGGTAGTACTACAGAAATAGTCATTTCTCTGTCTATACTATTTTTACACAGTCGTAATAGTAATTGTTTAAACAACGTAAACACAAGTTCTAAATACATGCCAACGACTTCCCACGGTAACTATGAAATTAACATCGTTTTTTGTTCAGCAATCCTTGAGCATTGTCTGTAAAATGAACACACATTATGTAATGATGGAGGCATTATCTGTGAGGTCTCGGGTTCGACTCTCGGGGACACAATATTGTTTATATTTTAGGACGCTATTTGAATGATAAAGAAGGTTTTTTTTGGGATTCTGAATGAAAAATTGTTAGGCATTTTTTATTAGTTAATTATCATATTTCGTTAATAATTATTATGTTTTGCTTTACGTAGATGAGTAAACAAAGTTTGTAGTTTTATAAAGCCGTTAACAAACAACGTTTAGTAACAAAATAATGAAGGTGAGTTACTAGACTGACCAAGTTCGTCCGCGTGAATAGATGTTCCTGGGTAAAAACTCACCTACTTACATATATATTAATTTAAGTTATAAACTATATATTCACAAAATTACATCTAAATACGTTCAATAGTTTTTGCGTAAATGCGTTCCAAACATACAGTCATACATCGATTATTCCAAACTAGAACCTTGATCGTACAAGAGACGCACTAAAAGCCAGACCACCCATGGCTATAACTTATAACTACTGCGGTGGAGTCCTGACGTGTCCACGTTGTGACCGCACATTCGTAGCCAAGATTGGTTACGCCAGTCACCTCCGAGCTCATCAAAGAGAGGATGAACGTGGAGCTCCGCAGTAACAAGCAAAGTCCACAATAATTGCAGTCGCTGTCGCCGAAACCGGCTAGGACCAATATATCCAAACTTTCGCATTTATAATATTAGTAGGATACTTGTTTAATCTTGTCATCCTTGCTATTTACCGATCGCCTTCAAATACAAATGCTGACCTTTTCGTAGATTCTCTCAATGACCATTTAGACTCACTCAAATCATACAAAAATATTGTAATAGCAGGCGATATTAACATCAATCTAATATCTAAACCTATCGAGCAAACATATGAGCGTACAAACAGATTAAACTATTTAAATATGCTTGCAACACATGGCTTGCTACCGGGTCACTCGTTACCAACCAGAGGCGGCAACTGTTTGGATCATTTTATCTTAAAACTTGACACTGCCAAAAAAGCTGCCTCTATTGCTGTTTTAAATACCAGTATTACGGACCATCTTATGATATTCCTTAAATTATCAAATATTATAAAATCTCATAAATGTTCTAAAACTAAAACTAAAGTAGACTTTGATAAAACCATAACAGCATTAAAAAGTAGTAATATGTCCGAACTACTTTCTATCAATGACCCACTTAAGCTATCTGTACAATTAATAAACAAACTCCAAAACTGCCTTCAGCAACACACTATTACTACACTAATTCCAAGGAACAACCGTATCATTAAATCCTGGATAACTTTAGGAATTTTACGATGTATACAAAATAGAAATAATATGCAGAGAAAGTTGCGATCTGATCCCCATAACGTTATATTAAAAATCACCTACAGGAGATACCGCAATTTCTGTAATAATTTAATTAAAAAACTTAGAAGAAAATATGATAAGGAACAATTACAAAAAGCAAATAAGAATACAAAACAAATATGGAACACAATAAACAATATAACTCATCGCAAACCAAAGAAAGCTTTAAATTCAGAATTATTAGATATAAAACCTACCCCTCAGGCTTCGGTAGATCACATAAATGATTTCTTTTCCAATGTTGGGAAAACTCTAGCTGAGAACATTATTTGCTCACACCAACCGCAACTTCCTCACGGTCCTGATCCCATGATACACTCACACAGCTCCTCCTTCGTGCTTCTTGAAACCGATCCTACTGAAGTCTATGATGTCCTAATGAGTCTTAAATCAGACAGCGCTCCAGGTTGGGATAATATCTCAACTAAATTCTTAAAAACTGCCCATGAATTAGTCGTACCACTGATAACACATCTCACTAACTTATGTTTTAACCAAGGTAAATTTCCATCTGTGTTGAAGCAAGCCATAATTACACCGGTGCACAAGGGTGGAGGCAGAGACGACATAAACAATTACAGGCCTATCTCTGTCCTGCCGGCCATATCTAAAATCATTGAAAAGCTCATTAACGTCAGACTACATAGTTACACACATAAATATAATATCATATCAAATGCTCAATACGGTTTCAGACATAAATTATCGACTGAAGACGCAGTGACAGCATTGACCACTCATATAACTAAACTGGTAGACTCAGGAAAAAAATGTTTAACCGTATTCCTTGATCTGAAAAAGGCCTTTGATACCGTTTCTGTCCCCATCCTTGTGCGTAGTATGGAAAATGTCGGCATAAGAGGGAGTCCGTTAGCTTTATTAACGGATTACCTTCGAGATCGTAGACAAAGAGTTAAGGTAGGCGAATATATTAGTGACGAGACATACGTGACTTACGGCGTCCCACAGGGCAGCGTATTAGGACCGACTCTTTTCTCTATTTACATAAACCAGCTTTGTAATATGGTGCCGAAAAATGGCCGTGTCTTCTCATATGCAGACGACACGGCCATTGCTTTCTGTGGCGATACATGGGAATCTGTATATAAATCTGCTGAAAGGGGTCTGTTCAGTATTACAAACTGGTTGAGTTCACATCTCCTAACGCTAAACATCTCCAAAACAAAATACATTGCATTTACCATCTACAACAACACACAACCTGGATCTAACAAAACACTCAAAATCCACTCTTGCGATATGATTTGTACAAACTGTTCCTGTCAAAGTATTGAAAAAGTGACTCACATAAAATATTTAGGTGTAATATTAGATCAGCGACTATCCTGGCATGTACACACAGATATGACCATTGCCCGTACCAGGAAACTGATATGGATTTTTAAAAACCTACGACATGTAATGACTAAAAAAATGCTGACAGAAATCTATGTCTCCTTGGCTCAGTCAATTCTGATTTATTGCATACCCGTATGGGGTGGAGCAACGAAGACGAAGTTCATTGAGCTAGAGCGAGCACAGAGGTCTCTAATAAAGGTCATGTATTCCAAGCCATATAGATTTCCAACCAACGAGCTGTATTCCCTCAGCAATATACTATCAGTCAGAAAATTATTCATTCTCCATACTGTGATAAAATTACACAAAGTATTGCCCTACAAGCCACTTCTAACGGAAAGAAGACGAAAACATCGCGTTGCACCGACAGAATATGTTAAGACTACGTACGCTAAAAGGCAATACTATGCAAAGTCCGCTTTTTTATATAACAAAATCAATGATCTACTCAATATCTACCCCTTGTCAACTAAAGACTGCAAAAAGACAATAGCTCAGTGGCTGAAGGATAAAACCTATGATGAAATAGAAGACATGCTGCAAGCATCCCCACTGTAAATGTAGAAGCACGCATGCATTACACACACACTGATACATATTTAGGTACACACAACACACATCCACCCACACACATGCGCAAACACACACACACACACATACACACACACACACACACACACACACGCGCATACACACACACGCACATGCGTTCACACACACACACACGTTTTCTTAAAAAATGTTAAAAAAAGTTTAATCTAACTCTAATTCAAAAACCTGTAATTTATAACTTTGTATTAGTTAGAATATAAGTGCATGTCCTTTTTTTATATCTTTCCTTGTACACCACTTTTATCATTTTAAAATATGTTACTGAAGAGCGGGGCCTCCTAGCACAGGTATATCTTTTACTTAAAAGGAGGTCTCTATTGTAAGATTCAATGTAAAGTTGTACTAGTTACTGCAATAAAACATTTTTATTTTTTTTATTATTTATTTATATGTTCAATCACTGCGTAAGTTCAAAAAGGGTGCCTTTTTAAACGTACGCTGTATTGTAACAAATTCCACCCCTTCAGAAAAATACCCATAAAAATAAAATACATAAGCCCCTTAAACCCCACAATTCGCCATAAAAAACTCAAGTTCAATTCAACAAAGCGTAGTATCAAGAAACGTTCACACTCTTTCATATTAGAGGTAATCCCGTGAACCGTGCGTGTGTGGCGTGTGTGGCGTGTGTAGCGTGTGTAGCGTGTGTCACGTGGGATACGTAACATGTGTATGTTAAGTGGGACACATTTGTATGCGTCCCTTGTACGACACCGACGTGTGCTTGTGACCTTTGGGGGAGGTCGCGCTGAGAGCGGGGAGCGGGGAGGATACATCGCTTTTTGTGTTACTTTATTATTATAAGAGACTGATAGGGCCTCACACCTCTTTCGTTCGAAAGGAGGTCTCTGCCCGGTAGCGGGACAGGCATGGGTTAAAAAATACCGGTAAAAATTATACCATTAAGGATTGGATTCAAATTTACGCCTTTATCTCACTGTTTTGAACAATCTTTATATAGAACTACGTAAGCAAAGCAATTTATTATTGTCTGCATAACAAAATAAAAACAAAAAAGGTATTAAATAATTCTGGAATATGTAATAAGTTCACAAGTCGCAATTGGCTAATGAAGTATTCAATCCTACGTTATTTCTGAAGGAGACTTGCGTACACTAAAAGTACAGTACAGTACAGTACAGTAGTTAAATTGACTTCAATCGGGTAATTTTATAATTAAAAATCTACCGGAGTAGATTTATTCATGAAATTATCGTTCATTTTTTACTAAAAAGTATCTAGCCTTCTGTGTCTTGTTCATATCTTTATGTCTTACTAGCTGACCCGCGCAACTTCGCTTGCGTCACATAAGAGAGAATGGATCAAAATTTCACCCGTTTTTGTAACATTTTCTATTGCTACTCTGCTCCTATTGGTCGCAGCGTGATGATAAATGGACTATCTAACACTGAAAGAATTTTTCAAATCGGACCAGTAGTTCCTGAGATTAGCGCGTTCAAACAAACAAACAAACAAACAACCAAACAAACAACCAAACAAACAAACAAACTCTTCAGCTTTATAATATTAGTATAGATTTGTTCCAATTAAACAAACCCTCTACAAACTACTACAAACAAGCGGAGAGCGCTCCGCTTACGCTACACCAACAGCCTTACCCAATGATAACCGCTTCAAATATGAGAGATTTACCTAAAATGTTTATCTGCGGCGGGGATAGAGAAATGTAATAGTTAGTAGGTATACGATGTAGCCGCAGTACCTCGCACGCATACTGATCATACCTCGCTAATAGTTTACCAAGCCCTTGTTACAAGTTACGAAGCTATTCGAGATGACGTTTTAGGGTCTTTTAGACTGATATTTGGGTATAACGGACTATTATTTAAATACTGACTAACTGCGTAGTAATTTCTTTATAATGACCAAGGTTTCAGAAGCTTGCTGCACTAAGAATTGCTCTTTTGTAGGTGAGATTTTTACAAATATACTAACAACAGACATTTAGTATAACCAGACCTGAAACAACTGACTGTGGATCACAAAAATATTTTTTTCCGTTTGGAAACCGCCACGATCTCCCGACGCAATGGTAGTTGCATGGCGACCACCTTAACTACTGCGCCACTGCGCCTATTGACGGAATTTTGATTTCTTTGTTTATTAGCATTTAACAATACATACATACATAATATCACGCCTGTCATACCCGAAAGTTGAGGTAGACGAGTAAATACACCTGCATTTCGCTATTTACGATGTTCGTTCAATGTAATAGGATCTATTGCCATATACAGACTAGAATCGAACCCGGACATCATGACAAGAATATTTCCTTATAGTAGCCCAAAGTTTGACAACATGCAATAGCAATATTAATACAATATTTGGTATGGCAATAGGCTCGAACCGTAATACAAAGAAATAGCATAGCAAAGTGCGAAATGCAGGTGTATTTAACCTCTGCTGCACATCTTATGGTCAACCACCGAAATATTTATGTATGTATGTTTGTAAAACAGTGTATTCTTCTTAGAAATGCCTCAGTGAAAGGTTATCAATAAACGATTGCAAGTGAGTACAATCACGAGTGACTCAGATGAACTTGGTTATAATTTGATTGCAAGAGAAGCGAGTATGAATCATGCATTCCTGAGCTAATCCTTGACTACGGTACTGTAGGTGATTGAGATACACATATCGCACACCTAGATCTAAAGGGAGTTAACTGAAAAATTTACGATTTTGAGTTATCTATACCATCGCATTCTATAACTCATTACCTACCAACCAATAAAGCATATTGAGTGATACTGACATTATTCACCGCCAGCCACTCACATCACGGCGAGAACGGAATTCCCTTATCATCTTTTTCCTATCTGTATTTAAAAAGTATTGATGAATTCAGAAATGTCCTGCAGCGCTCGAGGAACCTGTAATCAGTTTTTCGCCTTTTCTGAAAAACTGATTTTTTGAGTTAACTCCCTTTAGATCTAGGTGTGCGATATGTAGGTACTACGTTTATAAGACGCTTTTTGTTCTGATCACTTAAGAATCTTATCTTATATAACAAGCTTTTGCTCGCAATTCTGGTCGCGTGGAGGTTATCAGGTTATCCGGGATAAATATTCTTGTTCCCAAGTAAGGTACCTGGGTCAAAATAATATGGCCAGTCGAAAAATATGGCCACCACTACGCCCTTTGTTTGTATGTTTGTAAAGTACCTTAGTGTGAAGTATAAAGTCCCTTTTTAGATGAAAATCAACCCAAGCTTATGAATTTACCTCTGATTATTATTTTTGTTTGTTTTTCTCTAAGGAGATTCAACTGAATTATAAATTAGTTCTACCAATGTTTGACATTGGTTAAATACAAGGTGATATGTGTGTCATCGTACAATTTACAAGCCATTAACAAAAACGTGTGTTGAATGAGTTACTTCTAGTTTCCGTGCTTTGTTTCATTTTGAAACGAGTTTAGAAATATTGAAGGTCCGGTTGAAAATATAATATAACGTGTAATATACTGTGTATTTGTTGATTTTGATGGACACAAGTTCGATTCCCAGATAGGACAAAGTTAATATCCAAGAAACTTATTTTCACATCACGACTGTTATGCCTGTAGGAGTAGGCAGAGGTGTATAAAACAGAGTTGCATAATAATCTCTTTACTCTTAAAAAGACGTCTCCCGCACTAAGAATTGCTCTTGTGTCGCGGGGACTTATACAAACATACAAAAAACGGACACGAAGTACAACCAGACCTGAAACAATTAATTGTGGATCGCACAAATAATTGTTCCGTGTGGGAATCGAGCCCACGACCGCCCGACGCAATGGTAGCGGCGTAGCGACCTAAACCACTGCGAAAAAATATTTGGTCATGAGTAATTGAGAGCGAACTTATTGATATTTAGATACTATTGAGAAAAAAATTTTCCCAGTCCGGGAATCAAACTTGTGACCTCGTGATCAGCAAAATAATACATTACTGTTTATACCAGATGATCTATAAACACACCTTTGTAATGTGATTTATGTATAATATCTACAATTTAAATAGTGCGTGTAAAACAGTGATTATAGTAATCACCACGTCATTACTACTGCACACGAAGTCGTGTGTTCGATTTCCGCTACCTCGTATAAAATCTATTTTATTTGAAACCTCAAAGCATTAATTTTTTTAATCTTAATTAATTTATATTTAAAAAAGACATAGGGAGCACAGACTAGCTTTTAACAAAATAACCATGAATATCGGTTCAAACAATAAATGTTATGAGGTAACAAACATTTGATAAAATAGAATTATGGGAAAGTCACATTCTATGAAGTCGGCATAAAATTAGAATTAACTATTTATCTCATCAATCTCAATTTCATTAATCGTCAATTAATAGTGTTCACTGTTAAGGCTTTTAATAATTTAGAGAACAATTTCTTTATAATCTTCAAGTTCTTTGTCTCCTATATGGCAATGTTCCAACACCATACTCCTGCCATAACACTTCACATATCGTTGAAGTAACACAGCATTACTGCACGGCACTGCGCGGCTTATCAGCTGAGCGCCGTATCAAGTGGGTTAATGGTCGCCCACTGGGATGTTGTGACTTAGTTGTATTGCTTGACAATTACCTGGTTTATAGTGCTTAGGCATTATGACAGCATCTGTGTAATGAGCAGAAGGGTATAAGTATAGAGAAGACTAGCGAAGTTTTAAAAATGGATTTAAAAAATAGTCTCCTTATAGATTATATCTTCGCCAAGGCCTAACCCCTCCTTCATTGGGTGGGAGATCCTTGCCTATGATACTAATGGGATCAAAGAAATCTGACACTACAGTAGACGTTTTTCTGAAGTAGGTGCTATCGCGTATCGAGAGACATTTAAAATGTCTCTAAAAATTAAGTTCTCGTACACAAGTTAATACCTAGCCGGTTAACAATAATTTGTTAACAATGGTGAAGTAGTTTTTTTTTCTAGATTTTATTACCCTTTTAATTTTCTAGCGGCATGATATGTTATTTAGGACTTATTGGAACCTTTTGTATGGAAATTAGTTTAGTCGTTTCCGAGGAGTGCAACCACAAACGGGTAATCCTTATACATATATACCTACTTACATAAATATTTCTTTGAACTTCGCAACGACTTATTTTACATATTATTCAAATATTAAAAGGTTACTAAACCAAATAGTTCCGTTACCAAGACGTTGAACACGTTTCTTTGGACGTTTCGGACAAAAAGGTCACATGTATGACGAGATGAATGTGGATGAAGGCAATTATATATTTGGCAATAGTTGATTGTGAGCAGCTGTTTTTTTAAGCTTTGTGGCGATCCTGGGTTTATTCCTCAATCCGCCAAATACACAGTATTAAAATATATTAAAAAAACTTTAAAAGTCGTATTTTATCGAAACGAAGCACCCATGTACGTAGGTAACAAGTTTTCGTGAGGAGATGTTATTATGAAATCTAGTTAACATTATGAAATCAGGGTTTTTTGTTTTGATTAAAAAAAAATGAGCAAGATACCAGATTTTCGTAGCTGTTGCATACTGTAAGTCCTGCGCTAGAAATTAATGTGGTAATTAAATACTTTCGAACCCGTATTAGGCCACAATAGTGAACTTGAGGCGTGATCTCACTCTTATTTTACCTTTAACCACCAGTCTAATTATCTCTTACCACACTGCAATTTAACAAATATATCAAACATAATATCTCACTTTATACCAAATTCTGCATCCATAAATGACAACACAAGCACTTAAACAATGACATTTGACGCCCGTGTCAACATCTGAAAATAACTGCAAGGATAACACGTATTACACCTCCGTACATCATTACAATAACGACACTCTATTTTTCTTCGCTGACCTAATCTTAAAGTCTGCAAGTAACGTTCAGGGTCTTTAGGCTTGCTACACACTTATTCGGTTCTGCGTCAATCGACACAGCCGGGCCGGGCGGTAAAATGAAAAATATCGAGATAAATGTTTGGGAAAAATGCTACTCGACATCACTACGCCTGTACCGCGATTCTGTTCAGTGGGTACTGTCAAGTATCGAAAGTTTGACATTCAAAATGTACTGCCAAGATAGTTCTTACGACGCCCATCAGATATGCATACAAAATTTATCGATGGCAAGCCGATTGTTGGTAGTTGATATAATTGAGAATGATAGAATCGAGTTACTGAATGTTAAACACGAATTGTGACAATCGGACCCAAAAAGCACCTGATCGGCACAAGCCAAATAATTGTAGTAATTGCTTCAACTTAGTTTTGCTGTTCGATAAATACTGCCGAAATAGACGTGCAGATTCGATTATGTGTGTAGCAAACTTAATGTGTTCCCGCCAATTTACCGGCCGCCATGACAGTTGTACTGACAGCTGTCAGTGTCACGTGTATATTTGTTGTTTTGTGGATTTCTATTGTGTTATGATGCTTGTTATCCTTGAGAAAGAAAGGAAATGGGTAAAATGTCTTCTCAGCTGTGTTGTTATAGCACAACTGTCAGCGATATTGTAACTAGCCAACAGTGTAGTTTGTTGAAAATGCGAAAGTGTACAATTATAACACGTTGGTTTCGACTTATTCTGTCAAGCTTGTAATTCACTGGGACGGTACACCGACAGGACTGGAAAAATGAAACCCCTGATTGGTAGTTCTACGGGATTTTCAAGGCTGGCAGATTCTCGGTACTGCAAAAAGTTTAATGCTCTCACTTTACAGCTTTTTAAATTCGCCCAAGACCTATTCCGTTAAAACGAAGTTTCATTACTAGTTCGATAACTATTAGACTTGTCTTGACACTCATATAATATATTCCAACAGTTTAAGAACGGACTAAAATTACTTACAACAACAGCAGTTACCTTGTATTAACAAATCCAAATTTAACTATTTATGCAGTCACTTGCAGTAATAGGGGACGAATCTATTGTCATTTATAAACAAAGTCCTGGCTGACAGACAGAGACATAAATAGGGGTAAGTTTATTGTCATTGAGCGGTCCGTTACCAAACTAACAGGTCCAAAAGTGTCTGCTAGAAAGGCGACCATATTAATTGAATCAAACCCAAGACATCGCGGTCTACAACCGTTAGAACTTAAGGTTAAACTATAATATTCTTAAACTTTGAAACTTATTTAAATAAGTACGTGCCTTTCAGAACTTTCCTTTGCGAAGTTTGTTGCTTTCCCCAATAGATGGCGATGTCAGTTGCATTTCTATAGACTTTCCATTATAAACATTCAACTTAAAAATTGCAACATACAAAAAGAATCGACGTGTGTTGTTCGCAACTAACTCAAAAACTATTTAATGGACTTTGATGTGGCTTTAAAAAAAGTGATTGTCGTGGAAGGTTTTATTGTATAATTTGTTAAGAATAACTCGGGTGAAGTCGGGTCAGGCCGCTAGTAAATACTAAGTAACTTCAGTGCTTTATATTTTAAAAACCTCCTATTTCAGAACAATCAACACAATCAACTAATTAAACCGGGAACAGTAATTAATACTG
This sequence comes from Anticarsia gemmatalis, assembly GCF_050436995.1. Lineage (NCBI taxonomy): Eukaryota > Metazoa > Arthropoda > Insecta > Lepidoptera > Erebidae > Anticarsia > Anticarsia gemmatalis. The sequence continues at coordinate 203,179 of NC_134770.1, read as the reverse complement.
TTGTCGTGTGAATTAGCAACGCAAAGCCTCTTCCGGTCAAACCGTGAAATTTATAATTTGTTCGCGAATGTTAGCCAAAACAAAGTGATTGTATACCAATTGCTTTGTTATGTAATTGTATAGGTTATAGTTTCTAGTATGAGTTTTTTTGATAAAAACAAGTTTTACTTTCATTCAAAACTTTCGATTCAAAATGTTTTTGATTTCATTTCTGGTTAATTGAGAATCTGGTAAAATCTCTTATGCCATACATAAACCAGGAATTTCGAGTTGTAGGAGAGTTTACCACATACGAAAGACTATGCAATAGAAAAACAAATTATATTGACTATTATATTACAAAAGTGGGTGAATAAACAGAAAAAAGGAAGGAAATGTGCATTATTTGTAAAAAGGAAGCTTTAGCGTCAGCATATTAATTTTAATCTATCGATGCCCTTAATATCACCTAAATTAGTTTTGTAGTTTAGTTAAACAACAAACAAACAGAGGAACTTTTTACCAATTATCAATACTTTTAATTTTATCAAAATCGGTTTTCTCGTTGTAGTTTAGCCATGAAAAGGTGCAAAGCTACTTTCGCATGTATAATATTAGAATCGATTTATTTCCATTATTATAAACTGAAATAGAACTCAATTTATTCACATAATTTGTACCTATTTCTACTCAGTACAAAAAATACTAGCCTGAAAAAATATCTAGATATTTTACCCTACTACTATTTATTTAATGATACAAATAATACACGAACAGCTACAAAAACTACACTTTATTGTCAAGTAAGCGGTATATTTCTGAGAAAAAAATGTTTTTTTGCGATAATATAATGGTTTCCGTGAACGACATTCAGGCTTCAAATAATATCTTTATGTAAAAAATAAAACGACATTTGTACTTTGTATTTGTATTTTAATACAATACATAATATTGAATGATCCCATACGACTGTGATCGCTAAATCTCGAGTTTGATTCCCAGATCGAAGTTTGTTTGCTATTTGTACATTCTTGGCCGTGAATGAGCCGGGTCATCTAATTTGCTAAATTGTCCCAGTTTATAGCAATATTTTTACCCTTTATTACATAGGTCTGAGATTATAAAATGGTGAAATGTATATGCGTTTCAAAACTTCTACCTAAACCTTCAAGTATTACAGGCGTTATGTTATAGGTAAACAAACATCTTGTTTCTAAGGTCTCTTTCATACTGTAGTCTCTAAACAAAACTCGTAAAGAAACGACTTAAAAAATCAAAATGGTCTTTAATACTAATTATCTTCAACCAAATAAAAAATATTTCACAAACAAAAAGTTCATATTCATCTTTACATTTAAGTATATAATTAATGGATGCCTTTAACAAATCTTACTTGTACCTACATTAATTTAACCTCCTGGGTACATTTGTCCTTCTCATAGAACATAAGAAAGATAAAAATCTCGGGACTTCATTTTAATCGGCACCGTCAAAATATTTTTACTGGCAACACCCCAAAACGTCAAAGTTTACGTCAAAAAATAGAAATGTCATATGTCATGTGTCTTTTCTTTTTAAAATGGCATCGAAAGGTGAACGTGCGGCGTTGCGTGCGCGCAGGGGTAAGTTTATCCGTATTCATCAGTCAAACTATTACGAGATTTGAACTTTTTTTGTGTCAAATAACATATTCATATTTGAAACTAAAGGTTAGGTGTATTATTTTCAAAGAAACTCAAATATTCGCCACATGGCCTTGAGTTATTTTTTAATGTCCTTTGCACAGAACAAAAGTACGTAATTAATATTTCGCATGTACAACTTCCCAAGTACTACGTATAGTACGTTGACGGTTTTTACAAGGTTTTATGGTTTTTTTAAGGGTTAACCAACAATGACATCACAGATCTCTTGGATGACTCCGACTTCGACTATTCTGAAGACGATTCAGATCAAGACCCGGAGTTTGTGCCACCAGAAACTGTCCCAACTATCCAACATCACCGTCTCAGCGAATCTAGTAGTTCTAGTGAATCTGAGGAGGACTTGGCCACTCCTGTTGCTTCTCCAGCACCTTCAACGTCATCATATCTTCCACGAGCAAGAGGACGAGCAAGACATACATCTCGTGGCCTAGGTCGTGGTCGTAGGCGGGGGGCAAGTGTCCGTTCACAATCTTTGTCTTCTGTGCAAATAGCTGTTACGAGTAGACAAAATTACAATGACATTGAAGACACTTGGGTACATCCTAGACTAGAATCTGAAATTCTAAGCATTACGCAACCAGCCTACATGCAGAAAAATACTGAAGATTGGGAATGGTACCAATTTTATGACCAATACATAGACGATAACATTCTAAACCACATGGTGACATGTACCAATAGGACATACGTATTAGAAACAGGTAGATCTATGGGTCTAACCTTGAAAGAGCTTAAAATCTACATTGGTATTACTATGGTGATGTCTGCTTTACAATACCCAAAAATTTCTATGTATTGGTCTGAAAAGTGGAGAGTACCACTCATAGCAAGAGCTATGACTCGTAACAGATTCTTTTTTATTAGACTAAGATTGAAATGCGTCTATGATCCGGAAGTAACCTTGGAGCAAAGAACCCAAAAGATTTGGAAAATTCAACCGTTATTTGATAGAATTTTAGCTGGATGCCATGAGCTGGATCGTCCCAAAGAAATGAGCATTGACGAAATGATTATTCCATTTACTGGAAAGTGTCCAGTTCGTCAATACTGCCCTAATAAGCCGAACCCTTTAGGTCTCAAGGTGTTTGTCCTTGCTTCACCAAAGGGCATAGTATGTGATATGGCGGTATACCAAGGAGACGCAACATTTCCTGACCTAATCAATAAAGGGTTTGGTTTAGGAGAAGCCGCCGTTATTCATCTAACTAGAACTTTGGTTCCAGGTCATTTACTTTTTTTTGATCGTTATTTCTCGACCATCAAGCTGTTTGAAGAATTAATCAAACTAGGGTTACATGGGACTGGTACTGTAATGAGGAACAGAATTCCAAGAGATTGCGTATTAACTAATGAGAAGGTTTTCAAAAAGATGCCGAGAGGTAGTAGTGAACTAAAAGTCCGACAAGATGGTAAGATCGGTATAACAATGTGGCTCGATAACAAGCCCGTCCTTATTATGTCTACTTGTTATTCTGATCAAAATAACGACGAGTGTGAGCGATGGTCTAAGAAAGACAGAAGATACCAAAGAATAAGAAGACCAGAGGTTATTAAAAAATATAATGAAAATATGGGTGGCGTCGATCTCGCAGATCGGATGCTCGCCGTATGTCCATCACGTAATCGCACAAAAAAGTGGACAATTCGCGTGATATCCCATCTTTTTGATCTCTGTGTGGTGAATTCATGGTTGCAATATAGGCAAGTTGAAACAGAGAAACGCACACCACGGAAAAATATAGTACAGATGCGGGAATACAAGCTGAACTTGGGTACCAAACTTATCAATGACAATGGAAATGAAAGTGATTATGAAGGTGAACCTGAGTTCGACGAGCTTGAGCCGAAACATAAGAAACGCAAGACTCTTATCAAACCAGTTCCCTCTAAGGAAACTCGTACCAAAAGTGCGGGGCATTTACCAGAGTACGGTCCCAAACAATGTCGTTGCAGGAAGACTGATTGTTTCAAAAAAACAACAGTATTTTGCAGAAAATGCGATATTTATCTATGTTTTACGCCTAATCGTAACTGCTTTACAAGTTTTCATGAACACTCTTAAATAATATTTGTAATTTTTATGTTTAATTGTAACTGATTGATCTCAAATGCTCCAATTATTGAATTAAGCTAATTAGTAAGTTTAGTGATTAAGTTATGTTTTTAATGAGACTATTGAAGAAACGTCTTACTAATCTTAGTTACAAGGACTGATTGATCTCACAAATGACTGTTTTTTAATTAATATTCATATTATAAGTGTATTACTTTTATTTTCTATAAGACTTTTTAAAAGTTTTTGTTTTTTCATAATTTGTACCAAAAAGATGATTATTTTTCGTTGATTATGCAAGAATTTAATAAAACAGATGGTTATCTAGCTAATCGTTTAATTTAATGCACCCACATCCCCATAATGGCACCAATCTAGGCAAACAATGTTATATGTCCTTCATAAAGGACATGTTAACTAAGCTCGCTTGTTCTGTATAAAGGACATAGTGAAAATCCAATTTTTCCAGATTGCGAATTTTTTCACTATTTTTCCCGTGGTCAGTAATGCCTAAACATTGATCCACCAAAGTTTCAAGAAGATACTCCAAAAAAAGTACACCTGGAACTCAGGAGGTTAATCTATCATACGACAGTATCGCCATCTATTGAGCGGAGACTGCAACTTTCGTTCATAGCACCTGACTAAGAATTTCATATTCATGTAGAATCATGATTCAGCTTTATTTTTATCTAATACTCTTCAGCTTTATAATATTAGTATAGATTTTCTTTTCTTTCGTTAAAAGTGCGTTAGTTCTTTAGTTCATAAATATATATGGTACAGTTTTATAGCAATGTTGAATCTTAATCTAATCTTCAATTGAAATCGTAGTTCTAATTCCGGTAGAGGACGCTCTTAGAGCTATTTTACTAGTGATTTTCTATAAATAGAAAAAGGACCAATAGTTGATTAAGGTATATCTTTGTAGGATGCTTGATTTTGATACAAATACACGTAGATTGTGAGTTGGATTGCATCTATTTTGTATGCAAAATGCGTTCAAGGGAAATTGGACATGTAATTATATTTGCCTGCCTCTCTGGCACAGTCAGTAGTGTATCCGACTGCTAGCCACGCGGTCCCGGGTTCGATTCCCAGATGACTGGTCTTTTACTTAATTTTATCACATTATTCTTAATGTTAGTCTGGTGTTTGGTAACGCGCGGTATATAGCAAACCCCTAATACGAGGAAATAACATTGTTAGCGCCGAAACGCAGCTGTATTTTCAACTATGACTACAGTCACATGTTTACATGATATTATGTATGTATATAATTATAATTCTTCTCATATTATAATATGAGGAGATTATAATATAGGACTCGAGGCCTAACCCCTCCTTCATTACGGGAGGAGACCCTTGCCCAGCAGTGGGACATCAATGGGTTAAATTTATTTATTTATTATAGTATAATTTAATAACTACAGTAAACTTGATCAGATTGAAATGTTAAATTCTCGCCGTATAATACTGAATCGGTTTGTTTTTAAACAAAACCAATGAATGAATCGCTGCGTTCGGAACAAAGGACTATAAAGTGGTTGCGATGAAATTCAAATACGATTGCATTGTCGACTGAAAGTCTACGAGGAGGGTGTGTGTACACTAGCACGGGTTTAATCCCAAGAATATATCATATATGGGGCCACTGATTGCTTTATGAGTAAAACGATTATTATTTAAGAAGTCTCTATACTTGTTCTATGGATATTTCACGGATGGGTGGCCTTTGAGAAGAGTCGTGTGTAAAAGTCGTCCCCGGTTGTTTTCAGTTAAGATTTATGCAGACGCAATTATGCAATGACGCTATGATGATGATGACAGTCGGTTTGTGTTATAAGCTTTCGAACGACTGAAATAATTTGGCACTAGACCTATTTACTATTCAGAATAATGTGAGTATCAGAAATAATTATTATTTCTTGATCTAATGCTGAAAGAAAACATCTTGATAAAAATAAGCATGTTAGAGAGTTCTTTAAAATAGTTCTTGTGGTAGATTTACGGGTTAATTTTTACCAATTGCTGATATTCAGGAATTTCAGCAATTGGATCATGAATAGCATCCATAAATAAAGAGAATTCAAAAGAATTTATTAACACTCTTGTTGTGCATTAAAAGTGATTCCACAAAACTTAAAGTATTTTCTATAGTGTATTTAAATCATGGGTGTGTCTGATCATGTTTTGCAAGTCATCGCTATATGTAAATTAGATTAAGACAAGTTATATCGAGCTCAAAGGTTTCCCACCTGTAGTTGTCGCCAAACAATAATTCTGTCTTTATTTCCGTGTACTTTAAATAACTTAGTTCCTCAAGGTGAACTGGTAGACTTATGGTTTAAAATAATAACCTTATTGGTAAACAAATGACAAAATAGATACATGAAAAACGCCCACAGATATATCAAATTTATTATTATAAAGTACAAAACCAAATAAAGTAGACATGCGAATGTAACTATATCTTTCTGTATTTAATTTTTTTACGGTTAAATTGCTAAAACGATTTGGTAAAAATTGCAAGTTTCGTCGTTCTAGACAGTTTAAGTATATAAGCTAGATTTTCACGTATAGTGCAATAGTTAAGATGGTCGCCGTACCACTGTCATTGCATAAGGTGTTGTGGTTTTGATTCTCGGGACGGACTAAACGACTTTTAATATTAAAATACAATACAGTTTAAGTCCATTGTTGTATGTTTTAAGAGTACCGGTTCTGTGAAATAATGGTAAGATTTTTAGAAGAAAATCAGGTTTTCATAAAAAAAATTATGGATATTTTTTTCTAATAGGAGTTTTGATTTCTAATAAAAACGTTTAATTCACTTTGTTTTACGTTCTGTTTGGTTTAAAACAATTATGTTACGTCATAATGCATCATCACCTTTTAAAATGCGACTAATCTTGCCAAGCAATGACATGCGACGAAAAATCGCACTCCAATACACGCGATTGGTAAAATTTAGTACAAGAAAAATGTTACATTCAAATTTGAACCTTAACGAGTAAAATATAGAAGCTATACGTTTACAGTCAAATAGTTTTGGTAACTTTGAACTATGCAAAGATATACTGCGGTTGATCTTCCTCAAAGGCAAACGATTTTGAATCTTATTATGTAAAGAATAAGAGTGTTGTGTTTGTTTGTCGATTGTGCTGTTATGTTTGTAGCAACACCGCAGAATGAAAAATGGTCGGTTATTTGAAATATCCGTCGGTTTCACGGACTTCACAGATTATTATCCTTTGTGATACATTGTAGTTTTACTACCGATGTAAGTGAAATGTTCCCTTTTGGACGCGTCAGTGGAAAACTAGCTATTTTATTAGCTGATTCTATGATTTGCTATTGGACATTGAAACCTTTTATTAATGTGAGAAGTAAATAAGTAACAAAAAACCTGAATAACAATTTAATCTATATTTGTCTATAACGCTTCCTCGGCAAATTACCAAATCCATAACTTATATATTTTGAAACATAAATAAATATTTTACAGCGATGACCCATATATTTTTAAAACATACAAGAAATCACGTTGAATTGGGAACTCTCTTCTTTAATTTTAAAGTAAGCTGAAAACAAAAACTATTTCAAAACCTCAAAGTTGGCACCATAGTAATAAGTAACTACGAGTAGCAACACTTTGCTCGACCTACTAATCGAACCCAAGACCGCTCTCTCTACAATACAGTAGCAGTTTCAATACAAATATTTGTAATAACTTTTCTTTGTTGATAGCAGGTCGTATTACTCTGCCAATCCGTTATTGTCCTTACAGCGTGAATTTTAATCACGAACCAAATGAAAGAAAAGTATTGGGACTGAAAGAAAATTTGCATTTCTCTTGAAAACTGAAGCTGAAACAGATTTGTTGCTTTGTATGTATTTTTGTATTTTTACAGAGAAGACGGTTGCTACTTTGTGGAGTCCTATTTATTAAAAATGCGAAAGTTTGTTTGTATGTTTGTCCCAGTTTATACAAAAACTACGGACTGGATTTTGATCGAATTTTGCACGGAACACAGATGGTTTTTACCCTAGATTAACACATAATATACTTTTTCTCCGGAAAATCTTTTTATGGGGACACAGACACGTGTAGGAACTAGTATTTTAAAGTTTATATGGATTTTAGGCATGTTTGTTACTCTTTTACACCAAAATTATTGAACAATTTGTAATTAAATTAGGCATAAACACAATATGTAGCCTAAATGCAGATTTTTGAATTGTTATGCGGACGAAGACGCAGGTAAAAGCTAGTTAGTACTATGTGAATGGACTAAATTAGGTAGAGATCATAACCAGTATTCTTTAATTCCTACCCATACCAATAGCACAATCTATGTATGTACGTGATATTACACGGAAATCCTACTATTTTCGCTAACCCTTCGCAAAAAAAAACACGTTAAAAAATCCAGGGTTTTACATAAAACTTTTTCTATTTTCTACCAATCGTTTTAAACCCTCAGTCGCGGTTGGGATTCAATCTGCGGTATATACATCAATTACGTTTGTGAGTCTGTCTGTCGCACAAAGCGGCCATCATTGTGCCGGGGGGCGGGGGGCGACGCGGGGGTGCGGGGGGAGGGCTTCATTGACGAAAAATCAGACGGAAAATTGAAATGGAGAGGATTTTGGTGACGATGATGTTGGGTTAATTGATGTGGTTCGATGAGAGTTATGTAATGGTTTGTTTTTTTGGTTGAGCGTAGTTGTAACAATTGTGCATTCTGGATAATAACATGAAATCCTAATATATTAGATATTTGTAAGTTTGACTTTGCATGGTTACGTCTATCAATTAAATGTAAGACTTAGTTAAAAAGAGGCAGGGAATTAAAAAACTCATAATATGTGAAATAATCTGGTTGGATTAACTGGTGTAAGCAAGCGACCGAAGGGTCTGTGAATCAACCGTTAGGGTCTTTGCCCAGCTGTGACTGACAAGTGCCAAATAAAAATGACGAACTACATAGTTTTATTTTATGCACCGATCTCTATTAAAAATGAGAGGTGATAAGTAGACCTTGCTAATTATGCTGCTTGCTACTTGACACTGCACCAACAACTGTACATGAAAATCTTAAGAATACGTTTGTTGCTTTTGATGTTGTTTAAGTATTTTTGCCTAAGCTCTTCTAGCACAACTGTACATGCATGTAGGCAGCGACTACATAAGTCTGAGAAGGGCGTCATTACTGGGAATCTGTTTACTTAGCGTTCGTACATTTGTGCCACTACTTACTGAATATACTTCATGAACGTGTATACATATACTACTCAGCTTTGATATTTACTGATTGTTTTACAAGAGTTGAAAATTTGAAATCTCTTATGCAGTGTTATGGTTATAGTATGTGGAGGTCACTTCGCGATGTCATGGATTCGATTCAATTTAAAAATGTATGAATATCAAAAACATATATTGTGGTTTGTTTTTCTCTGTGTTTCTATGTTTTTAAAAATCCGTGCAATATGAGATTTCTTTTATACACGGAAGTTGACTTTTCATTTCAAATTAATTTTAGTCATAAGTGCATAATTATTGGCATACAATTTTACATTCCTTTATTAATAAGAGTCCACCACACAAACCAAATACTACTTAGAGACTGCCTTACTTCGATTATTCCCTGTGTTTTAATGTTGATCCTATGTTTTACTTTAGGTTTGAACCCTCGACCATTAAAACACGAACGATTTTGCCACTCGGCTATCACAGCCACATAATCCTGTACATATTATACGATAATAAATAACCGGGAGATCCGCGGCTTTTGCGGTCGATTTACAAACAAGACACACGTTGTGGATATCATGCGGATATCATGCGGATATATTGTGGATACGAGCCTAATTAATGCGTTATTGTGGTTAAACGTTACTGTATTTGAATTACATTAAATTTAACGTAAATAATAATGTTATTTTGGGAAATTAATAGTGATAAATGCAGAGCATCTGCAGTAGGTACATTATTTTGTAACTAAAATGTTTAAAGAATTCGACGAACGACTCCGAAGAGCCAGATTTCATAGCAAAGTTTTTATTTTAGGTACATTTTAAGATATACGACCATTTCTTAAGATATTTTTTTCACAGTGATAGAATACTAAATAGACACCTCACCGGATATTCTATAGATAGGGTACCTTTCCGTAATGAAAGAGAGAAGGATTAAACCACCATACATTGACCAATCGTGGGTGGGAAATAAACAATTCTTGAATGAATGGCATTCAAATATATACACTTTTGAAAGTGCAAGGACCTCACGATGTTGATGCCTTAAAGTCAGAAATAATTATTTTGAGTACTCACCTATCTTCAAAAAGTTTCTGATGTAGCTTAGATTTTTAACCTTGAACTTGCGTGGCAAACAAAATGCTTACACATTATCAATATCTTTTCCCAAACCATATTTCATTTCCGCCAATTTCACTTCTATCAAATAAATTCACAGACTGTTCCAACTACTTTTATTAAGAAAACTGCCTATTTTTTGTGAAACGTTAGGAACTATTGATAAAGTCAGCACATTTACGTAAACTGTTATCGCAGTTATATAATTTTATAAGTTCCTATTATTACTTAGATACTAGGGTTTAGTGTCTTGTTTGAGATAGTCCTTGATAGGTTTTCATTGCCAATATTGTGATTATGAGACAATTTTCTCATACAAGCAATGTTTTCATGATTTTTTTAAGAGCGCGCTTAAGCGAGTTATTTCTTTTCAGCAATGGACGACAATAAAGAGCTGAAAATAATGATGAGGTGTGATAAAAGAACGAAGAACGAAAGAACGAAAGAACGAAAGAACGAAAGAACGAAAGAACGAAAGAACGAAAGAACGAAAGAACGAAAGAACGAAAGAACGAAAGAACGAAAGAACGGAAGAACTGAAGAACGGAAGAACGGAAGAACGGAAGAACGAAAGAACGAATGAACGAATGAACGAAAGAACGAAAGAACGGAAGAACGGAAGAACGAAAGAACGAAATAACGAATGAACGAAAGAACGGAAGAACGAAAGAACGAAAGAACGAAAGAACGAATGAACGAAAGAACGGATGAACGAATGAACGAAAGAAGGACAGAATTATGTGTGTATTCGCCACAATTCCACAAAAGCTCAATTACCACTACTCGGCAACCCATCCATGGAATTACTGGTTGCTTAGCCCACAGTTCGTTTGCCGACCAATAGAACCAATGAAAAAAGTAGGAAAAAAATTTAATTTACATAATAACTTTATGAACAGTATTTCTATAGTTAACTTCACTGAATAGACCGTCGATAATATCGTTCCGTATAGCAAGTATTTGTGATAGTCAATGATGCGACGCATTTCCATTCAATCCGACTGAATGATCGTGGACGTTCGGCTGTGTTCGGGCATGTTCGTGAATGTTCGCCTTTATCCGGCATGATTGGTGTAATACGTCACTAAGGGTGGGTTTATATGAAACTAGGATACAATGATCAGTTAAAACATAAAACTTTTGTAGTTTTAAAACTGATTTTTGGTATTAGTTCTGAAATTTCCTACTGGATTAAAAAACATTTTTGTGAGCTACAATTCAATAAAAAAAGCTGTAATGTAGGCTTACTTCTTACACGAGCGGCCTACGTCAAATAGCGGAACACAAATAATAGGGCAAAACACTAGAACAAATAAACAAATTAATCTTCACAGAGTAAAGCAATTGTTATATTACTATTCAACATCCTGGCTCCGGGCAATCATAGAAAATTTGAAGGTTCACTTGCTGCTTTGAAAGAAGGACAAACTAACCACACCTTCACAATATTGCATGCAACTTTCTGTCTTACAAACTCAGCGAAAATCTATCATAATATGCTACGATACGTTTCACAATGCACAATAGTTCACAATGAATCATCGTAACTGGAAGGAAAACCTCAGTGAACCGTGTCCTAAGTATTCTAAACGTATACAATAGGTGAGTACGGTAGCACCGACATTTACACGTAGAACAATTTTTTATAAGAAACGATCAATGCTTGCTAATTTTTAGTTTCAATACATGCATCTAGCCAGAAATTAAACCGAAAGAAGTTAATCTTTCCACGTCTATCAACCTGCCTATCCAAATTCTATTTTCTATTCAAATCGGTTCAGCCGTTTTCACACGAAGCAAAGACATACAAACACATTGCACAATTCTCAATGAATCATAGGAACTGTAAGGAAAACCTCAGTGAACCGTGTCTTAAGTATTCTAAACGCATATACTAGGTGACACAGTACCGCCGACATTTGCATGAAAAACCGACTTTTTAACAGAAATTATCAATAGGTACTAAATGTTACCTATAAAAGTAGAGAAGAAATCTCTTCACAGTCCTACAACAAACCGCAGTCAAACTTTATCCAAATCAGTTCAGCCGTTTCCACAAAGAACAGAGACGTTAAAGAGTACAACAAACTAATAATATTACTGAAAAAGTATGTAATCATATTTTCGTACAATTCACCTATCGTTCTATAAAATTTCATCCAAACCGGTTCAGCCGTTTTCACATTGCACAATACTCAATGAATCATAGCAACTGTAAGGAGAACCTCAGTGGAGCGTGTCTCAAGTATTCTAAACACATATAATAGGTGACACGGTACCCAGTAGCGCCGACATTTGCATGAGAGACCGACCTTTTAATATAAATTATTAATACATAATAAATTTTACTTATTTTACAAACGTAAAAAACATGTCTTACAAGATTCTACTAGTTAGCTCGTCTTTGACAAAGGACATTTTGATTTTGATTTTGATTTTCATCCAATTTGAGCAGTGCAGTAATTTTACAGAAAAACTATATAATTACATCATCTTACAATTATCTTTTTATCCAGCCAAATGTTATCAAAATCGGTTCGGCCGTTTTCACCTGGGACAAGTACCTACATACAAACACATTGCACAATACTCAATGAATCATGGTAGTGGAACAACAAGAAGAAGAGTGTAAGGAAAACCTCAGTGGAGCGTGTCTCAAGTATTCTATACGCATATAATAGGTGACACGGTACACAGTAGCGCCGACATTTGCATCAGAAATCGACGCTTGCGCATGTTGTGCATAACTTGTGTATATGTTAGTAACGTGCCAGGGGTGGACAACCATTTGGTAGCTATCTGACATTTTCTTTAAAAAAAAAGGTTAGATTATCAATACACATTCTGTAAGTAATACTGTAGATGCCGTAATACGAGTTGATTCGTTTTCGATTTACGTTGAAGTAAAGATTCAAGTATTACTAAAAGTGATTCGTAATCCTTAATTCTTGGCTTTGCTTGCTTGATATGAATAAATTATAATGTGTAATACTTGTATCTATATCATGCGGTTAGTAAAATAATTAATCCTGACTAAAGAATTACGCGTTTATAATAGTCTATCAACAAGTTTAAGCATTAACTACAGCTCACAATTTCTTTTGAGTGTTGGTTAGTTAAAAAAAAAAGATAATAGATCCGTATGCATAGGTTACCAATGACAAGAAAATTATACACATTAATTAATGACATAGTATAGTTTTTTTACTACGTCTAACTAAATAAATACATAGTTGTCAAACCCTGCACAACACTATGAATCACCTAACACATAAGCGATACATAATTCGTTCCTTATATACTATATACTCGTATATAAAGGTACAGGTATATAAAGTAATTGTTTTAGTCACCTGTGACACTGAGATTAACGCCAAGTGACTCATTAGTCATTAGTCATCAGAAAGGATAAAATTTAAATGAGATATTCTCGATATGAGTCATATATCATTATGGTGCTACACCTGGGTTTTTTAAAGGTAAAAAGGTGAAGAAATTACGGGTATATACTGTTCCTTGTGTGGTTATAGTAATTACATGCAATTACTACGTATGTGAGGTATTTGATTCAATTCCCTGTTTATGCTACTGCCTGGGGTTTGCTAATAGTATGAGAATACCAGCATTTTGTTATTAAAAAGTATTTTTTAAGAATGAAATATGTTAATTTGCCTAATTTCGTTTAAATTGGATCAGTTGGGAATTTTAGCCTTCTATGCTTAGCAGATGCATACAATTAAAAATGTTTTTATTATACTAATGTACTGGCTTGGAGGACTCAAGGCCTAATCACTCCCTCGTTGAGGAGGAGACTTTTGCCTCGCAGCCCTTCCCACTTGCACTGTAGCAAAAATAAAACTAGCATCGGCCCGCAAATTCGTCTTTGTAAAAGATTTTTTGGGGTAAAAAGTATCCCTTCTGATTATTTTATTATATGTATAGATTATAAACTATCTGCCTACTAAGTTTCATTCAAATTCATCTTTTGATATTTTTGCCATCAGCCATAAACATCTGATCAATCAATTAAGTAAACAAGGGCGCCAGATGTTATATTACAGCCTCAAATAATAATATAATTTTCTTTAAATTCAAGTAATAAAAATAGCATTACTCCGAAGTCAATCAACGATTGACGTATTTAATTAATCACTGTGTTGTGACGTCACTGTACATGTGATTATAACACCTTACTCATTGTGGTTTTTTGTTTACGAGAGCGTTAAAATATAAAATAAGATGCTATCAAATTGGTGTGGTTTTGTTTTATTAAGGTTCGGGTTATACTGTAAGAAATAGATTTTTGTGTATATAAAATAAATCCTGCAGCATTGAATAAAGTACTTCATAATAATATAAACTGTCGTGTTCCCTTAGCTGTTGTTCAGAACTTAGTATACTTTAATATTTTATGAACTTAGTATACTTTATATAGCCTATAGCCTTCCTCGAAAAATGGGTTATCAGATCGGACCAGTAGATCCTGAGATTAGCGCGTTCAAACAAACAAACTCTTCAGCTTTATAATATTAGTGTAGATATAATGGAAAAGTACGATCAGAAATCATTTACACGATTGCCACAAATAAAATCTAGTATTACTTATTTAATACTACGTTTCAATAATCAACCTTTAGTAAAGCTTACCCCGTGTCATGTAAACCCTAGTTAATGAAACGATTACTTGTAATACGTCAGCGGGGGCGGTCTCACTAACTCTCACGCTTGCCCGTCAAACCGATGAAAAACAACGATTGTTTACATTTGGACCATGTACATTGATGGTTCTGTACTGATAGTGTTTTGTTTAATTAGAATTAAACGATTAGTGGTGATTGAGTTCAGGGTTTGTAATAGCAAATGTAAGCTATGTTATTGAATCTTATTTTTATATTTTTAACAAGCGTATGTTTGAGTGCTGGTTTGAAGAGGAAATAATGCGAATCGACCATTCTACTTAGTAACACTTTAAGTCCGCGTTCAATTATGTTTTGTAGTTTGTTATCTTAGGGTTTGATTTGACATTAGCTTGAATCTAAGTCGGTCGATTTCAAATTCGATTATGTCGGGAGTAATTCTCATTAACTAATTTAATATTTAGCATACCCAAAAAAAGTTTTCTGGATATGTATTATATACATCCATATAATGCTTTCATTTCTTCTTAACAGCAAGTAACAATCAACTCGTAATATAACATTCAAGAACTCCAATCACCCGAAGCACTTAAATCCAACACTAACACCACAACAAATTCATTGCGTACATAAAATCACGAACCAATTCCCTTCCCCCACTAAACCGGCAATGTACGCCAACTTTAGCGATACGTTCATCACTTTTACTACATGAAGTTAATTTTATCTGAGCTTCTATTGTCGTCTTGTTTACTGCTAGAAATAGATGGAGGTTACAAATGAAATGAAGATATAAACTTTGCCCACATTTTCTTCGGTCAATTTTCATTTTTAGGGTACCGTATCAAAAGGGTAAAAATTGGACCCTATTACTGAGACTTCGCTGTCTTTCTGTCACCAAACTATAAGTTACGATCTGTGAAAGTAAGACATTTGAAATTTTCACATGTATTTCTGTTGCCTAAAAAAAGTATTGTGATTTAATTTTTCAGCTTCCATAATTATAATTGTTTAAGAATAGGGGTAAGAATAGTTTTTTTGTCGCGAGAGCGGAAATATGTTACGTGTGCGAGTCCAACTCGCACTTGGCCGGTTTTTCTGTTTGTATTTATTTCATAATGCTATCTTTTTTAGGGGTGTCTCGGGATTGTTTCAGTGATAAAATGTTGTGTGACTAATAGTGCTTTGTCCAAAGTTTTTAGTTGTACTAGATAAAGAACGTTAATTGCAACTCTATCTGTGCCATTTCGCAAAGTTTTTAATTTAAAAATTTTAAAGATTTTAATTAATTTGGAGAATTAACTGAAACAAAACAGATGGTATACTTGTCAAATTGATATAACTTTTCTTTGACAACTTACTTTAACATAACATCAGACAAAAATAAATATTTACAGCCTTTCTAAAAGTATAACGATCAATAAAAACATGTATCTTTATATCTGAAAGTGCAGTGAACCATTATTTTCGTCATTACTAAGACAATGTACAATAAACGTTTTGAAAGTTGAACCGTTAGGCGCCATCTTGGGTGGCGGCCATGTTGTCGCGTTTTGGCGCGAAACTGCCATACGTGCGTGCTTTTATCGTTCTATTAGGATTTCCGCGCGATATTTTATTACAAGTGTAATGGGAGATGCGGTTCAGAATCCTGAATGACAGTATTTAGATTAGATTAAGCTGAAAAGTAAGATATTGGTAAAAATATAGGTTTGAACTTTTTGAAAGGTACTCCTCTATTTTATATGATAAAAAATCTCTATTATATAGCAAACGAAAAATAACTCTATATTAAAGGATTTTCAGGATGATTAGAAATTATGATTTTTATTTAACTTAATCTTAAACTTAATATGGTTAAAGTTAAATTGTAATTATATTGTTACTATTCAACTACAATAAGAAATTATTTAAATATTTGAGCGGAATATCTCCTTGGTTTGACAATTTTGAATGAAACAAGTTCCCAATAGTTGTTAAGAATAATAAAGAATGGTACAAAAACACATTTTCAACAGCTTTAACAAAGTGTACTTTCCAAAAAAGATAGATAACAGTTTTTCCTATGTGGAATATTCTATAATAAGTTGTTATTGTCTTAATTCAGGATTCAAATACGCACTCCTTAGATTCAAGTCCCGATCCAAGATGATCCTCGTAGATTGGAGGAGGCGTTTAAATATTTTTTAAAGCCGCCATTTCGTTTGAACGTTTGTTGATATCACAGTTTAACTGTATTGAATGTTTACTTGAGACGGGGTCGTAATGTTATGAGGGTGGCGGGAGTTCGTGTAATAAATTCATGAAATCGTTATTTTTATGTAGCCTTAGATCTTTTTTCATAAACACAAAAGTACCCAACAAATAAAATGAAAACTGTAGAATATAAAACTAAATCTATTTAATATTTCACGCGATTGAAAATTAAAGGTCAGGATACATTATTTGTTTACCCAATAACCTATTTACGGAAACCTTTTAAATAGTTAGACATGAAGACAAGACATAAAATATTTTTTTTCTTTTTCGTATAAAAATAAGCATTACTGCAATAATCGCAGGTGTGTCTTATTTAAAACACATATATATTTTCAAATCTCACTTATTTATAAGTTTCATCGCAATGATTACTACTACAAATCATTAAAAAAAAATGTTTTAAACGTAAAATATTTTTAATATTGACAGGATAATAACTTAAGACAGTCGATGTCCTTTAAGTAGAGACTAAACATATTACTCGACTTGGTATTACATAGATCTCACAACTTTTTACGGCAGAGAGACTGAGCTGCGAGACTTGGGGTTTTTTACAGGATGTTTTTGATGACATAACTTTTACATCGCAATAACAGCAATTCATATAAACCAGTTCACTATATACAATATATTATATACAAAAAAATCATGATAAACACATAAAAGTGTATCACATAATGAGAGCCGACAGAAGTAATTTAACAGATAAACAACTGAATGAATGATACACACATTACCGGGAACACCGCGTGCCGAAACTAGCATTATACAGGGAAATTTAAGAAGTTTAACCTCCAGTTTCTGAGTTACATTTAGCAGTAGTTTATCGATTTTAATAGAGACGCTCATAGCCAGTTGTGCTTACCGGTCGGCTAACGATCTGTGGGTTAAGCAGCCGTTGGCGCGGTCATTCCATAGATGGGTGACCGCATAGTGGTATTTGAACTGGGCGTCTCCGTGCTTCGGAAGGCACGTAAAAAGTCGGTCCCGGCTGTTATCTACTAAGGTAACAGTCGTTAAGCCATGTCAAAGGCTTCGGGCGGCTTCAACAACTTTGACACTAGGTTGATCACTAACCATACGATAAGAAGAAGATCGATTTTAATTGCGTTTAAACTGATATACAAAAACGCTAATGAATAGATTAACTACCGCTAAATACACTCAGAAACCGGGCATAAGTGATATTTAGAACGGTAGTTGTAGAATATTTCTGAGCTTTCCATGATCAAAACTTGAGGAAATCCATACTATCCATACTAATATTATAAATGCGACAGTAACTCTGTCTGTCTGCTACTCAATCACGCCTAAACTACAGAAAAAATTTGCATGAAATTTGGTATGGAGATACTTTGATACCCGAGAGAGGACATAGGCTATATTACATGCTTTATTGGTAATGGAAAGGTAGGGAAACCATACTGAGGGTTTTTAATACAGTTATTGAAAAAGTAAGTACATATAAAATGTTAACTAACGGAAAATTCGGACCGTGATACCGAAATAGAGAATCCCAAGATATTTGTGCCCAATTTAATAAGAGAAGGGTCTAAAATATAATTAAACTTTGTTTATATTGTGCCATATAATATGCTGAAAGATTTTCTTACTACCTAATGTAAGGCTCTACCTAGTGGTTTCACTCTCAAAATGGATGAGTCAACAACAACAATCTTCTTGTAATAAATAAATAAATTTAACCCATTAATGTCCCACTGCTGGGCAAGGTTCTCCTCCCGTAATGAGTGAGGTCATCTTGTAATTTTCAAAAATGCATTGTTTATATTCTGCTATATTCCCCAATATCCTGCAAGTTTTTTTTACTGCCCAATGTAAGGCACTGGCTCTCGCCTCAAAGAATATGTGTCAAATTCTAATTGTTCTAGAAATTTTCGGGCTTAACTAGTTTTCTTCAAACAAATTGTCAATTTTCTAAAAAATAATTCAGGCTTTAGTTTTCTTTAAACACAATAATGTTTCATCAACTATGAACTCGAATGCAAAATCTCCCAGCGCGAGATAGTTTTCTAGCCAACCGCTCCTTCCGTGCCGAAATAATAATAATAAATATAAAATAAATATCATTGGACAACTCACACACGGTCATTTAACTGATAAACATATTTATATACTTCTAAATACATACTTATATAGATAAATTGACATCCAGGCTCGGAACAAATTCTCGTGCTCATCACACAACGCGGCGCTACGGTTGATGCGGCGAGGTGACCGCTTAAACCACTGCGCCAAACGTGCAGTTAAAAAAAATAAAATAAAAGTTAAAAGTTAGTTAGTTAAAGTTTAGTTAAATAAAAAGCACACTTGACCTACTGATCGTTCCACATAACATTGCCACAGTGTTTTCGCTGGAATTGAATCAGATACACAATGTTTGTAGTTGGAAAGCAAACGACGCACGTTCCATGAAGTAAATCACTTCATATCTTGGATGAAACGTTTTGTTCCGTTGATTCATTCCGCGCGATACTGAATTACATCGTGTTTAGACGCTAAAGCTACTAAATGACGTAGAAGTGAGATTAATACTGGTTGTTTATAAAAATAGGCATATATTTTAAAGGAAGAGGTGCTAAATAAATAACATAATGCACACTCGTATTTCAAGATTCGGGCCAAATAGTGACCTTTTAATGTTATTACAATATACATCTAACATTGGATAGACAAAAAAAGAAGGCCGGAGTAAGAGCTCTGAACAGATTTTTATTAAACTTTGTCCTTAGCAGTTGTCTACAGCTAAGGCCTCACTTCTTTATAACATGGTTTAACGCCTCTAAAATGGTTTGTTTCTTTGTTTAGGTGTAAGTTGTAACTAGTCGACAGACTTTTGATGTAATTTTTTTGAGAACAACGAATTTAAATCTGAGCTGACAATGCTACAGTTACCACTATCATCTAACCTACCATCTAACTAACCTCCGGTTTCTGAGGTACATATAGCGGTAGTTTATCTATTCAATAGCGTTTAAGCTTATACAAAAATGACTGTTTGAATAGATAAACCGGCGCTAAATGTGGCTCAGAAACCGGGCATAAGCCTTTTTTCCTAGCACATTTAACACTACCATGAATGTCAACAATAGATGTATCTATACTTAATATTATAAAGCTGAAGAGTTTGTTTGTTTGTTTGTTTGATTGTTTGTTTGTTTGTTTGAACGCGCTAATCTCAGGAACTACTGATCCGATTTGAAAAATTCTTTCAGTGTTAGATAGCCCATTTATCGAGGAAGGTTATAGGCTATATATCATCACGCTACAACCAATAGGAGCAGAGTACGAGTAAAAAATGTTACAAAAACGGGGGAAAATTTCATCATTCTCCCTTATGTGACGCAAGCGAAGTTGCGCGCGTCAGCTAGTCAGGTATAAACCGCGAGTGCCACTATAAACGTCAGCAGTAAACGCTGGGAGCAGTTTGTACGGGAATCAATCACGGGACAACTCGTTTATTGCAATAGTTACGTTTACGTGTTACGTGGTTTAGGGCGATCACTTTGTACTATAAAATGTAGACAATCGTAAAATTGTAAAGCGTGGGAATGTTTCTTTGTGAAAGGACTATCCGATATTCCCTTTCTAGGAGAAACGTAACTAGTACTTACCTAATATTACAATACACCTAACTTGCTTTAAATAGCTTGGAGAGACCAATGTGCGATCTTTTCTAGGAATAGCATTTATAATCTCATTATGTTTCAATCAGCCAGTTTCTATGTCATTATAAAACTTTCGTGTATGAAATATACCTACATGAATTTAACCCTTAACTGAAGTCGTGAAAAATAATCACACTTCTATAGTCGTGGGTCCAGGGGACCCATATTCTACTTTTGATGTAATAAAACGTAAAATATTTTATATTTTACCTATTTATATTTATTAAACTCTACATTGAAACTTTAAGAATCAGAATCTTAAAGAAAATAAACAATAGGAACTTTAATTCTCTCATTAAACGGCTCTTTTTTACAATCAGTTGTTATTCAATTAACCTAAAAACATATATTTTTTTTAAAATTGTAAAAAATATAAACGTAACATAAAAAAACTAAATACAACTTTTTTCGTGTACAAAAAATAACAAATTTAAAAAAAGTTATCATAAAAACTAAAAATCTTCTTCCTAAAAAAAATTGACATATCAAACTGAAGAACAAATTATAAGCATGAATTGCATACATTCTTTGCACAAGTCATACAAATAGGTAGTTTACACTTAGGACATAAGTGTAGGCTCTTCGCTCTCTTGTTGGGTGGACAGACAGAACACCTGTTCCCTTTATTTCTCTCCAATTTCAGGCTTTCTTTATCTGCAGATGACAAATTGTCCTCAGTTGTGTGGGAAGTTTTTGGTTAGGTATAGCATTTTTCTTACATGTAAGCTCACACAATATTTTTGCGAGTCCTTTCGAAAACATCATCCTTGTCATCTTTGCAGCTCTTTCATGACTTTGCTGGATGATAAAAGCATTCACCGCACTCATGTCCAATACTCTAAACAAAACAGTCGTTGGAGATATTATTTCGACATATTATGGGTGAATTTCCACTAGTTTCATCTTCATCATAATTCGATTCTGTGTTCAACCACTGCTCTATTATATTATCTATATTTGTAGACATATCTCTTTGGTCTGACATCACAAATAACCGAAAAAAATAAAATAGTAAAATGAATGAGTAACAACTAAAAATTTACGATTCTATAGTCGTGGGTCCCATGGACCCACGAGCTCATCAAAACTCACCTTAGCAGTTGCGAGCGAAACGCGTCCGTTGCCCCATGCGCGTACCGGCGTGCTGGCGGAAGGTACCTAGAAGTGGGAGTCGCTAAGGCACGAGCCTTATTTTTTACACGCGTTTGAAGATTGAACATGGGTCCACTGGACCCACGACTACAGTTAAGGGTTAAGTTAGACAATATTTTAGGCTCAGTTTTATTTAATTTTATTTAATAAAAGTCTCAGTAATTTTGTAGCACATGCACAACAGAACAGTCACCGGTTTATGTAGTTCATTATTAAATCAGTATCCTACTACTGCCATCTATCGAACTTTGTCACAAGCTCCGGTCTGTTACTGACTGTTACTAATAAACTTGCTAGAATCACTATCTCACTCGGGAATCAAATGCAGGACATTGCTACACCATCCCCTAACCCAACAAAATAGTTATATCCATATAATTAAGATAAAATAAATCCGGATCCTCTTATCTTTATAGGAGATCTGTAATTGGGAGTTCCGTTGTTATGGGGTGCCACCCCATACGACCACTGTTTATTTACACTCATTGGCTCATGGTAATTCAAGGTATGTGTGGCGCAGTGGTTAAAGTGGTCGTCACTGTACCGGGTGTCACATGTCACTACGCTCCTAAGATTGTGGGTTCGATTTCCATAGGTGACAAATGCTTTTTTTTTGCGCTGCACGGGCATAAAACCATTGTTTTGAAACTTTAAATTATTTGTTTAATCTGGAAATCGAACCTGCTCCCCGCACGGTCTATCGTAGCAACGTGGACATTATCTTGTACCACAAACATCTTCATAATTAATATCGAAATATATCTTTTAATTCACCAAAACTTAAAAAACAACCAACCACATCATTCCCTCTCGCTCACACTCAATAAACCAGACAAGGACGGCACTATCAAAGACCGTTCTAATCCACGTTAAATCTACATAATTCCACTTAAACACATCCAGGACATAATTTGAGAGAGACAATTGGCTCGGGGAATAAAGGCAGATTCGCCTTGATAATGTGACCGTACTTGATTTATACTTTTGGCTCTGTTTTGGTCACAATGTATGCTGTATTTGTATGGAATGGTATTAACAATACAGTAAAGATATATTATGTATGGAATATGAGAGGAAAAACGCGATATTAAGGTAAGAAAACTATTTAAAAATGTTTTATTAAACCAACTCTCTTAGCATTAATGTCCCATTGCGGCTATCCTGCACACATTTTGGCATTTAAGCAATCATTAAGTAGGCCAAATTAAAGAAAATATCCAAAGTCAACTTTCGATAAAGACCTGTGTAACATAGTACATAATATATGTCAAAGAGTGAAGCGACCAGATTAAATGTTTGACGTATTTATTCCCTTGTTTATAACAATACAATATTACATAACAAACATTATTGGCGCTGAAACTTCATTTCAATACCTATTAATACGATAGATTTTCAATATGTTACGCTTTCATAACTAAACCACTGAACTGATAATAATATTATTATAAAACAAGGGGATAGTAAGACTCAAAATCCAATATATTATGTACTTAGTCTTCTTTTTATCAAAAATAATCACCTAAACAGAATAAACCCTAGAATAATGCAGGTAAGGATAGTAAAAAATAACTTTGAGTCCGTCACAACAAATTTAATAGCTTCTCAATATTACTCACGACACCCATCATTTCCGTCGCAGTATTTATTCATTTACCTCTAACACATATTGTCTCATCTAATTCACAAGCGATGTATCACAAAGTAAATAAATTGATACCTGTTCAAATATGAGTCATTGTGACCGCAGTCACGTGGCCAAGATTTTTATGAACTGATTTGTCATTGACACGTGTGAGGCTATTGTTTACTATCTAATATTGAACGGGGACTCACTCGATGTATAAAACACATGCGCTGGTAAAACAAAAGCCTTAAAATACGCGCCGTTTAAGTTTGTGTGCCTGAATATAGCTGCCAGCCACGACCAGGAGAGATGTGAGAAGTTATGGGAAAGTCGAATTATAAAACCAGGATAGTGGATTTGTTAGACGTTGGGGGGACTATGCACCTCATCAGAAGCAGCCTGTAGTCTTCCGGTAACCGTGAGAGATTAGTGCTAATAACTGAATCACAGGATATTTAAGTCTGTTGCACATTCTCCAGCCAAATTCGCAGTAGCTCATGGTTTGCCCTTCCGTAACCTGCGCTCTGTTTATCTCATAATATTCAATTGCCTAAAGCTGTCTAACAGCAGCCTGTTACTAAATTAAGGCATTTAAAACTAAAGGCAATTCACTTAAAAGAAAACGATTAATTGTAAATGTCTGTATGGATTTTTAAACAGTTTTCACCAATATAAAGTCTATTTCTTAAGGATTAAATGTATTAAAAAAATAACCCATTAATATCCCACTGTTAAACCAATCGGATACAACTGCTTTGTAATTAATTTAAAATCTTACTAATATTATAAATGCGAAAGTTTGTGAGTATATATGGATGTTTGTAACACTTTCACGCAAATACTACTGAATCGATTACAATGATATTTGGTATGTAGGTAGCTGAAGACCCAGAATAACTAGGCTGCTTTTTATCCTGGAGTGTCGGAGGGATCGGGATTTACACGGGAAAGGTTTTCACGCGGACGAAGTCGCGGGCGGCCTCTAGTAGAATATAAAATTGTTTTTACACACGTTGCAATGCGTTCCGTTCATTACTACCATACCTAGGTATTATACCAACAGTACAATGCATGCCCCAACAATAGCAGTTCACAATGACGTCACACAGGAGTGGCTCCACAATGTCATTAGCTAATACCTATTGATGTGTAGTAATTGCTCGTGCATAATAGAGGTGCATTATCAACGGTTCCGGATTCGATTCCCGGCGGGATTTGCGGTTACCAGTTGCTTTAAGCCACTATGTGGTGAGGTGTTAATGCGAGATGCTGGATTATATGGTACGGTATTAGAGTAGGTTAGAATACGAAGCTTGTTTTTAGTGCAAAAAAATTGCAGGTTCATTTCATTCATTCATTTAAAAAAGACAACTCCCGCACTAAGAATTGCTCTTGTGTCGCGGGGACTTTTACAAACATACAAACAACGGACACAAAGCACAACCAGACGCGAAACAATTATTTGTGGATCGCACAAATAATTGCTCCGTGTGGGAATCGAACCCACGACCTCCCGACGCAGTGATGTTGGCGTGGTGACCTAAACCACTGCGCCACGGAGGCAGTCAAGGTGAGTAGAGAGCTAACTTTTCTTTGAAGTCGGTTAAAGAGATATGCAGAGGTATGGGAGATGAACTAAATTGGCCCCATTTTGCGTTGAGTACTGCCTAATTTTAGTCTATTCATAGAATTTTGTTCCAAAATAGCAGTAGAAACAACAAGATACAAGAACCGAGCCTTTTACATGAAGACTCATTTTGTGATGCTTAAAAACTTCAACAGAAGAAAATAGATTTTAACAGTTTTTTCTACGAAAGATGAAAACCACCTGTAATTTCACTTTCTAACAAAATTACATAACTTATATTTTCAGAACTTTTATTTTAACTAACAACTCTCACACTGCTGGGCATGGAAGTATTGTCATTAAAAGATACTTTTTACTACTTAGGTCTTTAGGCCATATGCCCATCGTAGTGGCCTTAAGGTCTGACACTTACTCCGGATCCTTGCCCAGCAGTGGGACAGCAATTGTTTAAATAAATCTATAATATGAATTATCCGAATATCGACATACTGAAACGAATCAGTCTCAAACACGTATGTATAATGAAACAGTATAATCAATACACGGCACGCATATGATCGGAACTCGATTACGTGTACACAGACACCGGACATTATCTACGAATATTAGCTTAACTAGCCTTGTTATAATTGTATTGTGAACTGGGCAATGAGGGTACTGTTGTGCTTGTCAAGTGAGCGATGACTGGGTTAAGCAACTTTTGTCAAGCATGGAATGTGGATGGGTGACCGGTTAGAGAAACTAGGTGATGGAACTAGACAGTGAATTGGTCGTATATTTACGCTTATCAGGTGGTAAACGATATGGGTTAAGCAACTTTGGATACGGATGATTTGTAGATGGCCGGCCGCCTAGTGACTGAAATACTAGGTATATGTACTGCACTTAAGACATACTTGTTAAAGTTGGTCTTAGTTACTCTGTTATAAAAAATAAATTTACATGCACGCGTCTCCCTCGAAAATTGCTTGATTTTAAATATTATTTAACTTATGAATCTATACGAAAATAAGTCATGTAATAATGCTACATTTTACTTTCAGATAAGCAAACGAAGCCGCATTTAACAGCTAGTCCAACACATTTTTATTCAAACAAACACAATAGCACTGTAACGAACGACTAGAAAAGAGCAAATACCCGCAATAGTTACAACTGCCCACCCCACTTTGTAACGCGCGTAATTGTTCGCGCCCACTAACGAATATTAAAAACATAAATTCGAAGTTTTTTCACCAATTTTCGTGTATAGAGCTATATATTCTGTAGCGCTAAAATGTAGTCAAACTATTAGTTTCAATTTATTTACAAAAAAAACAGCAAATAATAAAAATTTATCTCTGTCTATGTTTTTTTAACTTGAAAAAAGAAGCACCATGTACACCCATATAACCTATCACTCGATAAAATTTAATCAAAATCGGCTTAACCGTTTTGGAGTAAAAACGGAACAAAATGTAACATTTTACACGATTTACGCCTAAAGATCCTTATTGGAGCTTCTCCAATATTTATTCTATCTTTTAGTAAAATTTTATCCAAATCAAGTCAGCAATTTCTTTGTTAACCTTCAAGAACCAACATTATAGTAAAGCAAAAAAAATACACTTTTTATCTGTTCATGTAGTAAACTTCAGTATATAGAATTAAACGTACTTGAATAGTAAACAAAACAAAACAGAACAGAACAGAATAGCATAGAGAATGATAATGAGTTGCGCTCGTGGACATTACCGCCATTACCCACATTACCGTAAACCGTTTAATCTCAAACGTTAGTCCCGTACTCCCACACGAACGATATCGCTTTACTGATACCTTCAGCTTTAAGGGTAAGTTCTGAGACGGTCTTTGTATATAATAGGACTAGCGCAACTTCGCTTGTCACATTAGAGAGAAAATGGGTGAAAGTTTTCCCCGTTTTTGTCACATTTTTTACTGGTACTCTGCTCCTATAGCCTTCCTCAATAAATAGGCTATCTAACACTGAAAAAATTTTTCAAATCGGACCAGTAGTTCCTGAGATTAGCGCGTTCAAACAAACAAACAAACTTTTCAGCTTTATAATATTAGTATAGATTTATAATATTAGTATAGATACGGGAATTAACGCTAACACGCATTTTACCTTGAAATGCCTAACGTTTCGGGGCAGGTTGCACTCGCCGTCGTCGCTGGCTGACTGACCCCCGGTTTCTGAGGTACATTTAATGGTAGTTTATCTATTCAATAGCGTTTTTTATTTGAGTTTTAACGCTAGTGAATAGATAAACTACCGTCAAATGTACTCAGAAACCGGGGGTGACTGTTAATTCCCGTATCCTAATAGGTATGTATGAATCATGCACTATTGGTCAAGGGTTTCTTCCTTGAGTCCACCACGCTGGCCAAGAGCGGGTAGGGGACTTTGCTTAAAAATTACTGCTTTAATAATTATAACCCTCGTTTTTAAAAATAAACCTTTGCTATTCAAGTACAGTACAGAAATATAGAATCACCCACATTTTTGTGTCTAAAAATAGACACTGTGTTAAAAATAAATTTGAATGGGCACATTATATGAAATGAATGAAATTTTTATGTAAATCAGCGTACTGAGAGTTGTTTATACCTACTGTTCCGAATGAAAAGGGTGTAAAGAGTTTCAATCTGTTGGTGAATACAATTTAACCTTAAATAACTTATTTTTAGAATTTTCAACACGCTTTTATTTAAAGCAGTGATAGCCCAGTTGTTGAACTTGCGCCTCCTGTGCTAGTGGTCGAGGGTTCGTACCTAAGGCAACACGCCAATGACTTTTCGGAGTTATATGCGTAATAATTACTTATAAATTGTGCCAAAGGTGAAGGATTCAGGCAAGCGAGGAGTATAACGAGATGCAACCTCGCTTGCATGAAAGTTCCTTAAGACAGTTCTTGAAGATATGCAATGTCTCCAGCTCGCACTTGGCCAGCATGGTGGTCTCAAGGCCTAAACCCTCCCTCGTTTCGAGAGGAGACCTTTGCCCAGCAGTGGGACATTAATCGGTTCGAAAACTTTAATTCCAATGGCAAAAATAGTTATTTTACAAAAAAAAAATATTTTAAAGTTCGTTTATCAAATAAACGTAACTCCGTATAAAACCACCCTTAAGCCCCACCCTATAACGACAGTCATTACGTTCCCGCGACGAAACGATTAAACAATCCACCCCTCACGATAATTACTTATACTATTATAAAATAGATCACTGCTTAAAAAAATACGGCAAACAAACTCTTAGATTTTAGGCAATATTTTTTGTGTGCTGAAGTTTTTGGCCCCTACGATAGTGTCTCCCATATCTATAGAGATCTATATCTACTAACCAAAAGACCCGGGTTCCATTTCTGGGTTTAGTAAAGTGTCGTTCACGTATATTAAATGTCACCTTTTCCCTACAGGGGTATGGAAAGACCAAAGAATACCACTTACCAAAGGATACGTTTCCTACAAACCTCGTTTACATCCATACATACTTTGTTGTTTGTCGTTAGTGGTTAGTGGTCAACCTAGTGTCAAAGTTGTTCAAGCCGCCCGAGAGGCCTTTGACGTGGCTTAACGACTGATATCTTAGCAGAGAACAACCGTACGTGCCCTCCGAAGCACGGAGACGCCCAGTTCAAATACCACTATGCGGTCACCCATCTATGGAATGACCGCGCCAATGGTTGCTTAACCCACAGATCGTGTACCGTCCGGTGAGCGCAACTGGGTTACATACTTATCACGCACGACCAGGAAGTGTTTTCACTTTTCTAATTTCTGTCAGAATGCTCTCAATAGGAGCCAAGAGTTTGATGCCCACTACATGTCAATAAACTCGCCCTACTTAAGAAGGAATTAATATAATAAACGGCGAAACGTGGGTGTATTTCATACACTTCACCTACATACTCAAATGTAACAAAAAAATCTATGAATGGCTTGTTACTGAAAGTATCCCTTTTTCTTCAGTCAATGTCCCGTTATGTTCATACATACTCATATAGTATTATTATCACGATTGTTAAACCCGAAGGTGTGGGCAGAGATGTAAAACACACACATTTCACCATTAAAAATATTGGTCCCATTTGATAGAGGGCGAGCCTGTGGCCGTTTACTCGGCACGTTACCAAGAGAGATATTTATAATCTATACTTATAATATTATAAACTAGCTGACCCGCGCAACTTCGCTTGCGTCACATAAGAGAATCATAATTTTCCCCGTTTTTGGAGCATTTTTCACTGGTACTCTGCTCCTATTGGTCGTAACGTGATGATATATAGCCTATAGCCTTCCTCGATAAATGGGCTATCTAACACTGAAAGAATTTTTCAAATCGGACCAGTAGTTCCTGAGATTAGCGCGTTCAAACAAACAAACAAACTCTTCAGCTTTATAATATTAGTATAGATAGATGCGAAAGTAACTCTGTCTGTCTGTCTGTTACTCAATCACGCCTGAACTACTGAACCAATTTGCATGAAATTTGGTATGGAGATATTTTGATACCAGAGAAAGGACATAGGCTACTTTTTACCCCGGGAAAATGACGCATTCCCATAAGAAAAATCAGGTCAAAGTAGCGGGTAAAAAGCTAGCATAAATTATAAAAGCTTAACTTAATTAAGAAGATTGTCAAATAAGAATCAACTTTTGGACCTCTTTAAAGACCGATCGTTAAAGACCAATAGCACGCAGCCCAACTTAAGAATTGAACCCGAAACCCCATGGTTAGCAGTCAGATACATTACCGACCTCGCCACAGCGGCAGTCTCAATAATTACTTATTATTATAATGGATTGGCACAGTGCCCATCGTTATGGCTTCATTTCTTTTAAATTCTTCCTTTTGCCTCTGCGAAGGAAGTTTTTAATGGCGTGACCCATTATTTGGATTAATTATGGGATAATTAAGTCCGGGTGATAATGCTTTGGGAAAGGAAATGGTATTGGTAATAATGCTGATTAGGTAAGTTTATATTCAATTTATGTCCAAAAAAATGCACCAGTGTAATTTTTACAGTATTAAAGCTTTCATTCGCAATATTATATACTAGTTTACAAGAAGTGTTAAACCGCATTTCCGGTAAAGGGTTTTACAGTAGAAAACCGGTTTAAAAGTTGCTTTTACGAATGCTGTAAAAATAACAGCCTGAATGAAAACGACACTTCGTTCTTAGTTTTACCACTGTTGTAGACGTAATATATGTATGTATGCCCAACAGCCTAAGGCAAAACATGAAAAATTAAGTTCAATGATTCAAAAATAATTATAAAACATTTTCATCCGTCCAGCGTCATTTTAGTCGCACATAATTCACACATAAACGCACCTCGTCCGTTAGGCCGAGTGCACACGGTACACAGACGTTAGGCACCGTCCACACTGTGCACGCTCCACCGAGCGTGTGACGTCACTGCCGGCTGTCAATGACACGACCAAGCTGGCTAGGATTGGGTTAAATTTAATTTTGTATTTAGTGTAATGAAAAATTCTCTAATATTGTAAATTTTCGATATGTACAATAGTATATTATTTACAACATTAGAAATAAGCTAAATTTAGGAATTCAGTAGTTCCTGAGATTAGCGCGTTCAAACAAACAAACAAACTCTTCAGCTTTATAATATTAGTATAGATAGATAAAAAAAAACAAAAATATATATGGTTGGAAAAAACTGGCCAAGTGCGAGTAAGAATCGCGCTCTAAAAGTTTGATACGGAACATTATTTACAAAAACTTGATAAAGAAAAGACTTATTGTATATAATATGTCGCCTTATATTATTATATTCATTTTTATTAGTATAACGTTCATGAGATACAGTCTAGTGACTGGTGATAGACAGACAGACATACTGTGAAGTCTCAGTAATAGGGTCCCGTTTTACCCTTTTCGTGAGGAACTCTAAAAACCGATCGGCCGTGGAAGGAAAGTATTTTTAATATTGAAGACATCTTAATTTACAGAAATATAATATTAATTTAAAAAAAAAAACAAAATTATATTTTTTCTAAAAAGGATACTTCATAACTCATTAAGGTAAATTTATAATAAACTTTATAAAATAAATAAACAAAAAAATATTCATTACAATTAATTAAGTTGAGCTCAATTAAAATGAGCACGTAATTAAAGTGAAGCACACTTCGGTACAAACGTTTATAAAATGGACGTACATTTATTTCAAATGAAACCGTTTTAAATTGAATGTTCATTGGCATTTATTTATTAATGGGTTTTCTACGAATTTCTACATATAGAAATAGACTGACTTTGTTTGCAATTAAAACGAGAAATGTGTTAAATAACAGGAGCCATACCTACGGTTGTACATGACCATAAAGCCTTTTTCACCAGAGATAAATAAATATTAGGTCGGGGAAAAAGTCTTTTCGCATTATAG
The DNA here is from genome assembly GCF_050436995.1 of Anticarsia gemmatalis. Classification (NCBI taxonomy): domain Eukaryota; kingdom Metazoa; phylum Arthropoda; class Insecta; order Lepidoptera; family Erebidae; genus Anticarsia; species Anticarsia gemmatalis. The sequence goes on along the minus strand of NC_134770.1, from coordinate 171,694 downwards.
TATGTATGAACTTGTAATAAAATCTTTTCTCTACACAAAAAAGCTCGATATTTGGGTACCTCACGAGCTCACTGAAAGAAACCTAATGAACCGTGTACTCATTTGTGATTCTTGAAGCCAAATAGATTTTATTACAAGTTCATACATGCTATAATGCGAAAAGACTTTTTCCCGACCTAATGCTTAAATGAACATCACTGGACAACTCACACACTGATCTTTGATTCCAAACTAAGCAGAGCTTGTACTATGGTAACCAAATAACTGATAAACATACTTACAAACTATACAAAAGATGAACTATTTTTGCATTAAATTTTAAATTTCAAACTACCAATACTCGATAGTATTGGGGCCAGATAATAATATAATCAAGCTGCAAGAAACAAATTTTTACACCTTTATATTGAAATGGTTTTTTTCGATACTACGACTGCCTATTCACCCCATAATTCCCCACTATAATCGAGAAACTATTAGTATAAAGGTAACGAAATTATGTTGTTGTGTAAATTATCAAAAGCAAGCTTTCAATATTATAGCACAGATGAAAAAAAATCGTACTGCAGCATCGATAACTTAGGCAGCATCTTTCATATTATGTAATTAATATGAAAAATGATAGTTAAATTACAGTTGAACAGTGCACAATAACATTTGGGTGGGCGTCATAGCCGCTTACCCAGTATAATGTTATCTATCAAATAAAACTGTCTCTGCGCGCGGTCACATGGCCAGTTGGCTGGCTGTCAACCCCACACACACCCTCCACCAACACCCCCTTGTACAAACTTCACTAACACACATCACCACTACTATAAATACTTCAAACTATTCTGACTGTAGTATAGTTTGAAGTATTGACCATGTATATAGTGAACGATAGCAGCGCTAGTAAGTATTGACCATGTATTAATGTATTCAAGAAATAAAATATTATATAATAAAATATCTGAAACCTCATGTATATTATGTACGTAAGTTTGTGTACCCAGTGTGTCTTAAGCGAAACAGGGGCGCGCCATGCCACACTTACCTACGCGTCTATCACTCGGAAACTCTTCTTACAAAAAAGTGTAGAGTATAAAGCAACACATATCTTTCTATCATTGCTCTTTAGCTCATTATATTTCTTTGTAAAATCAAACTTAGATGGTTAGTTATTATTATCCAGTCTGTAAGATTTCGTTCTTTACGGGACGTAAAAAATATGCTATAAGAATAGTAAAAGAAGATCCTCCTCGTGTCGTGTCTTCGAGTTTCAGAGCACACATTGACAATCGGTTCTCGATGTTGAATATTTTGTTTATAGTCGATGAAAACAATAATTAATTTCCGAGTGACATAAACGACTAAAACAGATGCTCATTAACAAAATAAAAAAACGTAGGTACATATATGTATATCAACTGCAAGCACTGTAGTTAAACCACAAAACAAATAGTACTAAAAATGTCTGAACAGTTGAAAATCTAGTATTTTTTACGTTAGGAAAAGCGTTAAAAAGTTAGTTTTTAAACTGTATCTGTAGTGGGTAGTTTCACGGTATTGTTGCTGCGAATATTTTGTACTTTTTGTTTGTAATAGAACGCAGCTTTTTGGCTTTACGATTGTATTTAGTTTTTACTAGAATTTGAATGTGCCCGGGGAATATTACGTAACAAAGGTACGTGTATTTTGTGCAATGACCCGGTTTTGCATATGTGAGGTATTTTAATTTTACCTATGTTTGGTTTTACAGGGTTCTTGAAACATAAAATGGACACAGCGTAAAACCTGACCCTGAACCAGTGTTAATAAGTTACAGTAAATGTTTCTCGGTAATGAATCGAGCGGCCATCTCTCGGTGCGAGTGGTGCCGTCATTACAATTTTTCAAACTTAAAAAAGTTATAAATTAACATTTGCATTATTGTAAAACTCGAAGCTGCTATTCACCAATCTCTATCAGACATCTTACTCTACACAGTTCCACAATTAATTAAAAGTCAATTTACACAGTCTCTCAAATAATTGTTTCCAAAAACAAATACATTTAACCCTATCCATTATCAAAATTGCACATCAAAACAGAGCCCCGTCTATCGTTTGCAATGAATTACATGCAAATTTGATCAGCAATTTAGGAGTATCTCACCGACTCTTGTCTAGCCATTTGAAAGAAATTTATTTTTCTTTATAGTACAATTTACATGGATTATGGCTAATTTTCCTTCCCCTAACTCAAAGGGACCCCTAAGTAATAAGGGGGTGAGTTTTAGGGGTAAGTCTACAAAATGCCTTGCACTCAAGTTAACTCTCAAGACGTTTTTTATTTGATTAACATTTTTTAGAGTTCCGTAAAAGGGTGCTGACGGAACCCTATTAGTAAGGACCCTCTGTTTGTCTATCCGTCTGTTCGTCACAGTCGTATCATTATTTGTGCGATCCACAAATAATTGTTTCGGGTCCCGTTGTACTTTGTGTCTGTTGTTTGTGGTTAAAGTCCCCGCGACACAAGAACAATGCTTAGTGCGGGAGTTAAATTTAAGAAAAAAAACAAAAAACTACATCAATTTAGATGCCATTCTTCGGAAATAGTATTCATCCAATTATACCTTACATTCCCAGTTACAGTTCAAGAACATTTTCCCAAAAATAGCGGAATGGCAGATAAAAGTTAATTCATATGATAAGTTTGGCTATATTGTGACGTCATAGTGCGGGTAGTTTTACAAAGTTTTCTTCTCAAGTTATTGTAGAGGTTTCACGGTTCGATACACAACAAGAGTTGTGAATAAAGACTAGACTTTCCGATATTGCTTTGTTATTCTGAACAATGTATGGCGTGACGTCATATAGCGAGGTTAAGTTATGTTGCCAAAGGTCGATAAACGGATGGGTGACTGTACGATATTGGTTGATTATTATCGCTCTATCTAATAGGAATAGATAAACATACTTAAACAACGATCATTGGAAACGTTTTTAATGATTAAATTTTAATGCTGAAATTTTCCTCTTTGCCATGTTGTACTTTAAAAGAGATGTAACCATAATAAATTATGATTGTGTAAATGCGTACCTATTGGCACGTCACTACGTTTGCACTGCAATATACATAGGTTTGATTCTCATACAAAACGAAAAATATCTGTGTATCCCACAGCTTTTATTCCAACTCGAGATTGTATTTTACGAAATTGAAAAGTCCGGGGAACGTTACATGCTTCGCGTAAATTCTTTATCCAAAAGAATATTTTCAATAAAATACAACGAAGGTATTTTATCGAAAAATGAACACGTTTCAATGGAAACCAATAAATCAGTGAACACAATAATATTTTCATATAAATGATCTCAGTTGCATTTCTGTTCAATACTTCACCATCGTTTAAAAGACAACACCAATTAAAATCGAAACGAAATTAAAAAGCACACGGATATGCGTATATTAAACTTTTAATCCGGCTGAAACCGGTTATATCCAGTCGTAGCCGGAAAATACTGGCGCGATCCGCCCCGAGTGCGTCCACCACCCGTCCGGATTAGTCGGGATATTGTTTATTTTTTATATGAAACTTGTGAATTTTGCTTTTCATGTTTTATCGTTTAATTCTATTTTTCGCTGCGTGGCTTTATATATTTTTTTCGATTTTTAATATTTTAGTTTCTATGTTTTTTTTTGCAAATGCTTTTAGGAAGTTTATGCCAGTGAATTTTACGATTTGATGTAAAATTCCGTTAAAAATATTTCAAAAACACGCTTGAGGATCGGATGGGAGATTCATCCAGAGTTGTTATATTATTTTAAATATTTTTCATTTGAGAGTTTATACCAAATACTTTTGATTTACTTTTTTTTTGGCTTATTTGACTGAGAAAAGAAGCTTTGATCAATTCAGAATGGAATCAGAGTTGAGAGACATAGTAACAATGAAAATATACAAATCGTTTACAGGCTAAACAATTTATTTAACCTTTTTAAAACTAACACGAGAAATCCGAGAGGCCTTAACGTGATGAAACATTGCGTGCCTAAAGATTGTTTAACACATTTCTTGAGGACACAAAAATTTCTAACCGGCAGCGGCACTTGGCCAACGTGATAACCTCAAGACCTAAAATGCGATCCAAAATATTTGTTTCGGGTCTGATTGTACTTTGTGTCCGTTGTTTGTATGTTTGTTAAAGTCCCCACGACGTAAGAGCCATTCTTAACGAGGGAGTTGTCTTTTAACAAAAATGAGAAAGTGGTGAATTATCCTGTTATTTCAGTAATCATGGTGGTTCCACAGTTAGCACAGTTAATTGCATTCCATTGTCTGTGCCCAAAGAAAATAGTGATGCGCTATGTTTCTATACGGCATGTCAGCTTGTACTGTCTGAAAATACTTGTATTTATTGAAAATGCTTTTATTATTGAATTGTTTAAAAGAATTTTGAACTATCTATATTGATGTTTGAACAGTTTTATTTGAAAGAATTGTATTTTATTGCTTTGTTCATTTTGGTTAAATTTTATTGTGTACGTGTATGTTTGTTATTTAATCATACGTAGACGTTTAAATGGATTTTATCTTACCTTATTTTTTTATATTTTATCTTTGGATAAATTTAAAAGTTTTGTATCTTACATTGTTGCAAAATTTATAATATAGGATTTTATAATATGAGACAAGATTTTCATTATTTTCAAGCATAATCGAGTCAATGTTTAACTTCTAGTTCCCAGCTCGCATTTGTTCAGCGTCGTGGACTCTAGCCCTAAATTCTTTCTAGTGTAGTTTCTCAAGGAGACCGTGCCCAACAGTGGGATAGTATAGAAATAAATAATAAGTTATATTAGCGTCTACCCGCGACTTCATCCATATAACCCGATTTCCTGGGGTAAACATTCTTAATTCTTAGTTTTATAAACTATCTGTAAGCGAAATTTTATCGAAACCGGTTCAGCAGTCCTTGCTCCTCCCCATAAACTTTCGCATTTTTAATATAAGTAACATGTTTAGTGGAGCTAAACCCTATGCAATTGTTATGTATGAAGCAAAGTTACTACATAACCTCTTCAGTCAAACTTTTACTAGTAAAGACGTATCAATTGATTTCCACTTACGAATACCAATAACATTTCAGTATCCATTACCGACTCTGTATGGACGTGGAGAGACTAACTTTGGTCATTGAAACCAATGGATATCTATCTATACGGACTAAAATGATAATTGCGAAAGTTACTCTGTCTTACGGTTTCGGCTTTCATGACAAAGCTAAATCGAGTTTGATAAAACTTTATTATATAGACTATAAAGAGATGGACACACTATTAGTGTTTATTATGTTGTATTTTAATGAGACTTTTATTTATTTGATTTTAAAATATGTCTTGACAAAATTAAAAGTGGCTAAGGTCGCCACGCCGCTACTATTGCGTGGTCGTGGGTTCGTTTCCCCACACGGAACTGTTATTCGTGCGATCCACAAATAGTTGTTTCGGGTTTGGTTGTACTTTGTGTCCGTCTTTTGCATGTTTGCAAAAGTTCCCGCGACAAAATTCTTAGTGCGGGAGTTGTATTTAAAAAAATTATAATCAACTAAGGTTACCTATATACCATATATTTTTTAACTACCTGGGAGTCTAAACATGATGATCCCACGGCAGGATCAGAGATAGTAGTGCGTTTACCATTTTCAACTCTGCACAACAAACTGTCAAAGTAAATACATACTACTTAGTTAATATACGAAGTGCTGCTCGCTTTCAAAGTTAGGAATTTAAACCTTAAGCGTATGTAAGTTCGTCGTTTCAATTATAGCTGATAGCAGAACTTTTTTTTTTATCTAGCCTATTTCTGTGTCCCACTGCTGAGCAAAGGCCTCTCCCCTAGACTTCCAGTCCCCTCGGTCGCAACAGAACTTGTATGATATAAAAATAATAAGCTAAGTATATTTTTTTCTCTACTCATCATTTTTATACAGTCTTACAAGAATCTTTGAAATTAACTTAAAAAAGTATCATACTTGTATCCTCAGAAAGTTCGTAAACCGATTTCAAAGTGGTTCCCAGCCCTATTCCCAAATGTGTCCGGACAACGATTTGTAGTGCGTCGCAATCCGGGATAAAAAGATTTGTGATAACGACTGAGATAAGGGGAAATCTCGGTGCAATGAGATGGAGGGTCCCCCTGGGGGCAGCGGGGGGCTGCGGGGGGCGGGGGGCAAGTCCTTGGCGGAGACAGCCTATTATTTATTGAACACATTCGTTTAAAGGGACGCTCTAGTGGCTGTTTCGGAAGTTTAAATTATTGAGGTGTATGACGAATTGTGGGAATAATTTTATTCCCCTTTTTTGTATGAGTTTTTGTCAGCATAGTGGCGAAGTTTTTGTAAGGGCTTTTTTTTATGATTACTGCTTTTTATACAGACCTATTTATTACAAATTTTAACATAACCTCAAAGCCATTCGGCAGCTGCATCATTCACGAAATGACTACGCCAAAGTTTGCTTGCTTCAATGAACATGCACTAGGTTAAGTTTCTTTCACTGTTTTCGGTAGTTAAGTTATATCTTGTAGAAGGAGCAACTAAATTTGCATACGAACCTCGTGTCATAAAACATGTTTATTTTTAGCAAACCACTACATTTAAAAGAGACATAACCTAAACTTAAAAACGAATCTTGTAACGGTAAAAGTTTTACAAACAAACTGTTTGTTATGTATACTGAGTAAAATTACTCAAAACGACTTACTGGATTAGAATCGAATCTACGACTCCCGCACTACAGCAACAGTATGGTAAACACCAAAAAAACCGAAAATTATACACCATTTGAGAACCTTCACATTTTTTTTGGAGTAGCTTTTTTCGCGTCTATGTGTTGGTTACTCTCGAAACATAATGGGATCAATTCCCAGTACTTAATTGTAGAAGTAAATAAAGTGTGTGTTGTGAGATGTGCAGTGATGAGTAGGTGGCGTCAGTGGTGTGCGTGGCGTTCGACGCGTCTGATAAACGCTCCCCCGGCGGTGATTTACTGGGACAATGGGACATGCACAGTGGACGCTAGGACGGTGTTACTGTCGCCTTAGCGTTTTATTAACTTGTTATTGTGATAAATAATAAACTAATTAATGAATTGCCACTGTGGCGCGGTTGGTAGTGTTTGTTTCCCAGGTTGGACAAAGTGTTATTAGTCTTTTTCTAGTCTAGCTTGCCGCCCGCGGCTTTGTCCAAGTGGAATTTCACCCCCTTCGGAGTGGAATTTCCAAAAAATATCTCTAAGGTCGCTTAGGTTCCTCTACAAGTCTACACCTTCTAAGGAATCTTCATACCAAATTTCACCTTTCTAAGCTCAGGTGAAATGTGCATTCATACATCTTTGCCAACACCTGCAACAGCCCTATTGTCTGTATAATATAGTATAATTTAACCTAATTTAGTGCTTAGCTCGACTCGTGATTCAAAACCACAATCTCATAATCAGTTGTCGCCTACACTCAAGTTTGAACTCATTTGAACTGCTCAAATTACTTCAAATTAGCAAAAAACTAAATTATATTACTTTAAGTTACCCACGTGTCAAAAGTATAGAATTTAATAATAGTAAAAAAAAACCCCATTTAAACAAACAATAAATGCCTTTTTTCATATTGGCCTTACCCCTTGTCATTGCGTATCCGTGCCCCGGCTTCTTGCTGGTCTCGTGTGAGTAGCTATGAGAGTAATAGAATAGAGAGTGTACCTTTGTATTGCCTACACACTTGGACACTATAAAAAAAAATCTAAACAATTGTCTGGTTTAAGCCTATAGAATACTGGCATTAAAATATATTATTTAATAATAATAATAAATATTATTGGACAACTCACAGACCGTCATTTGATTCCAAACTAAGCAGAGCTTGTACTATGGTAACCAAATAACTGATAAACATACTTATATACTTCTAAATACATACTTATATAGATACATTAACATCCAAAAACAACATAAAACATTAAAACTTTACAAAAACAATAAGGCCTCATAATTTCACACTTTTCACAGAAATTGCATTCAAAATCACATCTATCGTCTGTTTCATAACGACAGTGTTAAATATAAGATCAATCAATCACTCGTTCAATATCAACGTGAAAAATGAACGCCTTCCAACATTTCACCAACATTTCATACTTCAGAAGTTTTCATCAAATCACTGAGAACAATTTTGTATGGAGCAAATTGCTTTATGATAGACGAAAAATTATACGTTTAGGTTTTGCGTACTTGAAATATATTGTCAGCTTTCTTAGATTGCTGTTTAAATGTCTCAGGTTCAACTCCCGGGTTGGGCCAAAAATTTATGAATATGTTTCTAAGAAATTTAAAGCGATTATCATAATTTACCGCCTATAGAGATACAATAGACCTCTACTTGTCTATGCCCTGCTTTTCGATCCTTTTCCGATCTGGTATAATCCCGAGTATATGGACCAACCCGCATTTGGCCAGCGTGGTGGACTCAAGAATAAGAAGACCCTTGCCCAGCAGTGGGACAGCAATGGGTACAGGCATTGAATATGGGAGTTATTGTGTCCAGTCTCACCGTCAGGACCATAGAAATGTTTTCAAGAAAGTGCAAATACTGGCAGCATTTTACGGGATTTCAGAAACTACATACAATGCTAGTATTATTCTAGACCCAAAATGTTAAAATACGAAGACGAAATTGATTTTGAAAGCTACTTCAATTTCGAAACTTAATTGGAGACCAATCAGTTTGTTAGTCAAAATTCTTAGAACAACATTTTGAAAGAGATCCGGGTGTATCAACACTCTAACTTTCATCGATACTATTTCAAACTATTTCGTAAAAGTATTATTTGGCACGAATCTAGTTTTTAGAATTAGTCATAAAATTGGGTAAGTTTGATTAAAAAACCTACTACGCACATCCAGAAGATGGCCTTGGAATCGAACCTGGGAAGATACCGGTTATACTACTTACTACTAGTCACGATTGCTATTACTAGACTGGTGAGATAAACAAAATAAAAACGTATTAATTTAGAATATACTCTTTGATTTTTACCAATACATAGGTTTTACCAGAATTTGTTCTTTCGTTCAATTTAAAACTGATTCAGATTTTTTCTATGAGTATAGAAATACAGTAATTTTAAGCACTTTTTATATATTCTGTTGTAGACAGAGGTGTATAAATAAATAAATAAATAAATAAATAAATAAAATAAGCCTAAGCTTCACCGTATACGAGTTTATAACCATAATGATAAACCTCCGATGTTTTCGTCACACAAGATTCAAACAAAAACATCATAATAATATGCTTAACCCGGGAATCAAACTTAAAACCTCATTTACAACTGAGAATCTTACAAGTTAGGTATCAAAAATCTGCCTTATAATAACTTCATAAATAAATACTAATATCAAACAAAAATATCAATACAAAGTCATTGGTAGTGCTTCTATAACCTTGGCACCGTTATGATAACTCTCACGAATCATGTGAGTACTAAACCTGTTCCCGTTTGAACACCTTGAACTATTATACCGATACATTGTACTCGTTATTATAGTGTTTGGGTATATATTTTAATAGGTTAGGTTAGGTGCATAATATTTTCGTTTTAATTCCAAACAAATTAATGTGGGCCATGTGTGAGTTAGGGAGTTTGAATGCCGTCAATAAATGTTTAAGACAATATTATTCGTGAAAGGTTTAATCACGATGTTTTCCTTAACCGTTAGAGCACGTGATCACTATTTCTTACACTCATAACTTTGAAAAGTCATTTGTGTGTTGAGCCGGGTTCGAACCGTCGACCACATGCGTGGGTGACGCCAACTTATACCACTCGGCTATCATCGCTATAGAAATTAACTAAAGAAATTATCGAAGCTAAAACTGAGTCACCTAATTATACTTAAAACATTCATATGCTAATCCAGGCAGATGTTAGTAATCAAGTAATCTTAACCACAAGTAAGCCTTTAGATTTCAGTCTATACTAGAGGTAGAATAAGGAAAACTATCTCTTGAATGTAACCAAACTAAGTTATATGTAGGTACTGATAGTGAGTCACGTTCTACCGCTAGATATGAAAGTAGAATAGTTTCTTCATGATTCATTCGTTTTCACCCATGGGTGAACTAAAGGCATTGTAAGTTTCGCGAATATTAGAAATCGTTATCACTCGGTAAAAACGAACTTGCATTTCTTCAACTTGGACTAGGGTGGCCTAAGAAGTCCAAACTATCTGTGGGTTCAGCAACTCTTGGCGAGGTCATTCCATTTAATGGTTGTTTGAACCTAAACCGGTTGTTTTTTACTATTATGATAGACATAAAATCATGTCCAAGGCCTTTCGGGCGTCTAGATGAACTTTGACGCTAGGTTGATCACTAACATACGATAGAATATAAATAAAAACAGAAATTTGCGTGGTCGGGTAGCTCTACAAGGCTTTTATAATTACATCGTGACTGTAAAATCCAAATATGTAGGCAAAAGTTTAGATAACGTTAATCGGATACTAAAGGTGCGAGCATTAAGAGCTGAATATCAAGCACATAACTATTGAGATTCCAATATTGAAAAAAAAAACGACATTTCCTCGACTCGGGAGTCGACCCCACTACTACAGAATCAGCAAACGCATATGCTACCGTCTGGACCACAAAGACAGTCAACTTTAACCTACATAGTCTCCACCGGTCAATGTTCCTAATCTCTCTCACTGCGAGAGCACGGTAGGACAGTAGCGGGTTTTTATTAATGAACTATATCATTCATCTCATTCATTCATTCATCAACTCTCATTCAACATAGTTCGTTGTGTGCAAATTAGTAAAAAAAATGGCTAATGAATTTTGATTTTGGTCAAGTGTGAGTTGCGCATATCTTTTAGAAGGTTTCTTTTAAATTGTTTTTATGTATTGCTGTTTTGCTAGAAAGTGAGGTAAAGATCCGGGTTCGATTCCCGAGTTGAGACACATTATTGGGATAACTGTGCTGCTTAGACAAAGTAGAAAATAATTTTAAATCATCAACATATTAAAAAGTCAATTGAAATAGCTAGATAGAAATCGAACCTGCACCATAGAGCACACTGAAAACCATAAAAATCTGGTTTAAAAATAGCCATTGTAAACTATTCCATGTAAAAAAAAATCAAAAGTGTAAACCTAAGAAAAACTCTCCATATTTTTTTTAAGGTTTGTTCAAAACCACATCACTGGCTTCTACCCCTACGTCCTTCTCAACGGCCAGTAATTACACGTACCGCTGACTATCAGCCCCACCCCCCACGGTCACAGGGGGGGGAGGCGACTAATCACGAATTAGATGAACCCTTCGCTACTCGGAGCCGATACACTTGCTCAAATGATCGCCGTAATGGCTTACAATCTAGAAACCTTTTATTTGTTCAATGAGAATTTTTGCCTAGACTGGTGAATTTTGGTGTTCTTATTTAAAGTATAGGACTGGTTTCTTCTTAACTTATTATATAACATTTTCACTTAGCAAACTTACTGGGTTAACCGTAGGGGTGTAATGTACATTTTTTATCGATACTGTAATATTCTTAATTATCACCATCAATGAATATTCTTAAGAAAGTAAATGTATTTTGTAAATAAAATCGGCACATAAACAGCTCAGTCCATAACTACATACAAATTTTAATATTAACAATAGTTTTTTATGTGTAAGAAAGTGTTTTTGTATGGTATCTCTATATTAGCGATAGATAATATTCGCTCCTAATATGTTGGTTTTATTTCCTACATAAAAAAAATGTATAATCCACCGAGGCAGTCCAAAATACACGAAGTTAATATAATGTTGTGTATGTATGATATTGATACATTATTGTTACAATTATACCATAGAGACTCATAATATGATAACAACTGCACTTGAGAGCACATTTCAGGCTATTTGATGAATGATACCAAGTGGGAAATAAATTAAAATACAAAGGTTTTTAACGAAAAATCCATAGCCAGTTGCGCTCACCGTTCGGTAAACGATCTCTGGGTTAAGCAAACATTGGCGCGGTCATTCCATAGATGGGTGACCGCATAGTGGTATTTGAACTGGACGTCTCCGTGCTTCGGAGTGCACGTAAAATGTCGGTCCCGGTTGTTTTTAATTAAGATAACAGTCGTTATGCTAGTTAAGCCACGTCAAAGGCCTTCGAGCGGCTTGAACAACTTAAAAACTAGGTTGACCACTAACCATACGATTAGAAGAAGTATTAACGCGAAACCAAATTTTGCTACTTTTTTCACACTAACTGTCTTAATAAAACGTCGTGTAAGCTGTTTAGTTATACAGTGTTTTGGCACTTTCAATCATTGTTGAATTTGTATATGAGTGAACAAGACAAAACACTTTAGTAAGATAGGGTTTATTTTTTTATATCCTGGGATACTAATTGGTCAAGCATTAAGCCTTACGAAAAGTCTTTGATTTAGCCAGGTACTTGTTATAAAAGGCAAGCATCTAGGGCCGACTTTTGACGTGCCCTTTTGCCCTCGTGCCCTCATTAAGCGTCCATCTTAGTTATGCCTCGTAAAGTATTGCTTAACTTTCAGATAGTTTATCAACCGGTGAACGCAAATAGCTATGGATACTTGAATATGCTATGGTTTTAGTTTTAAAACTAAAGGACCTCTAAATCAGAAGTAGAATAGTAAAAGAATGTACAGTTAAATACATTAATCTTAGGCTTTTATTATAAAATACAGTAAGTATGTCTATCAATCCATGCTAATGTTAAAAGTGTCAGCTTGTTTGTTACGCTCTAATGGCGAAACTGATTGACCGATATTCGTACAAAGGTTAACGCTTTGTTTGTACGCTATATCTAGTAAGTAAATAATTGAAATGAATCACTTTGTATTCGAAAGCCTGTTTAGATTTTAAACGTAAGTAATTGTTCAAAACTTATGGTTATTGATTATTTTTACAAACAAACAAATAGTGCGGTGGTGACGGCCAAGCTAATTAGTTTATATTACAAATTTCTCAACAGCTACTCTATAATTGTTGATAGTGGCCGAAAATCGCCTATCTGCTTGCATCGGCCGTGGTTCCAGAACAAGCGTCAAATCTTAAAAGAAGAATAATATGTAATCGACAGTAAACTAATGAATATACCATCGGCTCGACCTCGCATTTGTAGGCCATTTTGTTACATTTGTTACTATCGAATAACGGAAAAGAAGAGGTCTCTGCCCAGCAATGGGACATTAAAAAGGGCTGAAAAAAACCCCGACTAGTGAAAATAACAAAATAGTCCAGATCAGAGATTTTCATACATATTTCTTAATAGCTACTCGGTTGTCAATAGATCGGAATCGGAAAGAGCCAATCCAACTGTCAGATGCTAAAAAAAGAATATGTAAAGGTCGTAGCTATGATAAATATCGTGGCTCCACCTCGCACCTGTTCCCCGCTCCTTCTTCAACGCATAGAACAAAGTATTGGCCATATCTCACACATTCTCCATACTCTTTACCTTTTTGCTACGTTTTTTCATAGTTTAAAAGTTCCTTCCCCTAAATCTGGCCAATATAAACTGCAATGTATTATCTTATAGGGTTGCTAACATGAATATAGGAGATTTAGTTGATATTGAGTTAAGTGTGATGGTTTAAAATGTCGTGTTACTTTTTGTAACTTGTAGGTTTCATTGAACAAAATATATTTATATAAATAAAAATTATTTAAAATGAGTCACCGAAATGTACGTACACGCATAACTTTTAAACTGCTAAAGTAAATTGGAAAATTGTTTAATTAATATTATGTTTGTAACTGTCGGGATAACGTTTGTATGGGTTCAAAATACTCACGGGAATGGAATCAAAGGGATAAAATTGTAATATACTCGGCCGAAGTAGGTCCAGTCTGCTTATAGTTCAAATAAAAATTGGTTGTTTCTGTTTAAGCCGGATTAAGCCATTTTTCGTATATTTGGAAAGGACTCAAGACAAAAACTGTAACTATTGCGAGATACAATTCTCTCAAAAATACATTCACGTTTCTATGATGGTTAAGTATGCTTAGTACTTAATCACTTAAAAACCGCTGAATTTAACGAAAACATATTGTATCTTTGATTGAGAAAAATTACACTTTTCGTCAAAAGCATTTTTGTTTTTCAATCCAATTGTCAGAAACCAGTTTAAAAGACTATTTTTCTTAAAAGATACAGTAGCAGCCCTACAGCTAGACAAATAGTAGTACCCATATTATTTGCTGGTCCAAGATAGAGGATATACATCATCTCGCATTATTTATGTGTAAGGGCTCAGCAGACATCGCTCGCGACCTACAGTTTGTTAGGCGCGCGTGATTTGGGTACCTGCTCAATATTCCTTTGCTTTTTTACTAGTTTATGCTGATAGGGAAGTTTTTTTGCGATCTGTCGAATGTTTTGCGAAATTCCTTCTACTATTTTCCAGTCTTTATAGTCCAAGTAGATTACAAGGAATCATTGAAATTTCGGGTTGGATTAACATCCGAGACAAAGTTTTTTACGTGGTTATGCCAAGTAAATAATCCTATTAAATAAGATAATATATCTATGATTGTGCCTCTATGCCGTAAACTATTGTAGCCTATGTAATAAACCTATTGTTCTGTTTTAGGTTCTATGATAACAATACGTAAAAGTTCAATCTGGGGGCACGGAAGTGCCCCCGCAAGTCGAGCAAAAAAAAAGCGGCACGGCCGTACCATTCTTTTCTCGAAGCAATTCGGGCTATTTTTGACACCCCTATAATTTCGTTGTGGATAAAACAAGAAGCCTGAATTTTCAGCAACCAATAAGTCATTGTATAAACACGGTATATTTAAAATTTCAGTCAATTTGAACCAGTAGTTTAGGAATGACAACTTGTTAAAGTTTCTGAATTTTGTCACTCACTGATTCACTGACTCACTGACTCACCGATCATCAAAAGTCTTAGGTACTTCTAGCAGACTTAGAAGCTTCAAATTTAGAATACAAATAGGGTTTAGTGTCTTAATCATGGGAAAAATTTAATATTTTCTAATTTCGGTTCAGTTTTCTAAATACACTAACTGCAACAATAACTTTGTAATTCCATATAAATGTATAAGATTACAAGGTTACATTTGCAGTTAATGAATTATTATTACTGTAGAAAATAAAATAAATAGATGTAAATAGGTACCTACTATGTGAGGCATAACGGGAGGGGGTATAGGGTGGGTAAGGGTGTTTAGCTCATGAAACTGAACAACATTCCCTTAGGAAAATATGTTGAATCGTGAAAAAAAAACGTCTTTCCATACAAATTGGACTTATGTTCCCTCTACAAAAAGAAGTGAGATGCCATCAAAAACATTCTGTAAAATTCCCAAGTCTCGCCGTAAAAAGTTGTGAGATCGATATAATACCAAGTCGATTAATCTATTTAGTCTCTACTTAAAAGACCTTCTGTCTTAAGTTATTACGTATGTTATTATCATGCCAATTAAAAAAAAATACGTTTCAAACAAAATAGATCGACTTGGTCATCGCAAGAAAACACAAATTCGCCATTAACATTTCGGGCATCTCGTCGTGCTGTGTAGTGTGATACAAACTAATCATCAAATCATGCGATGGCCAGGTCGGTCTATTTGTTTTAAACGTTTATTTTTTTTTAATTGGCATGATAATAACATACGTAATAACTTAAGACAGAAGGTCTTTTAAGTAGAGACTAAATAGATTAATCGACTTGGTATTATATCGATCTCACAACTTTTTACGGCGAGACTTGGGAATTTTACAGAATGTTTTTGATGGCATAAAATTATGTGAATGAAACATTATGCGATATGTATATTGCGGTTAAAATTTTAACAGGCGTTTTAGTTTAAATCTTATTATTTTTATAGATGAAGGAAGAAAGTGTGGAAATTAAAGGGTGGCCCTTACTTCAAACCTTAAATACAGCGCTCTCGTACATGTCCGTATAGTTACACATAAGTTCAAACACAATATGACTATTTTAACTAAATAATTAATCTAGCTTTCCAATAATCTCTATAATAATTTATTGCTAAGTTTAGAACGTTAATTATTCATTAATCCTGCACAATTGATTTGCGTGCGTTCAACCAACATCCGCATAGAACAAAGGAGATAGAATAGTAAATAATGAAACACACAAAATAACACAAACACGGATTGTTCGCACGTAGCCATCATTAAAACCAACAAATACTGATAAATGTCATTTATTACTAGCGCCTGATACAATTATAATAGCAATAGAACGCGTAATCAGATATTGCTCGCGCGCGATCAATAGGCAATTTGCATTAATTAATAGATAACCATTATAATGTGAGCTTCCAGTATTAATATTGTAAATAATCAACTAGTTCTGTAATCTCGTATATTAGTATAGTTTCATATAAGAGTATTATCGGAGTACATAGTTGAGTTTGTGGCTTAAATTTGAAATTACTTGGTGGATTTAAATTACTTGCTATGCATTGTGACAATTATGTAATATAATGGTTTACCATTATGTTTATAGGTAGCCATGACGAGCCAAATAGTTGTAGGTACGATTCCATACGAAATCAATGTTCATGTGGTTTATTTAAACCGCATCATTGGAAGTTAGATAATTATTTAAACTAGCCTAATAAAAACAAATACCTAACCGCATGTCATTTAGAATTTATACATGCATAATATCACGCCTTTTTCACTGATTTAGGGGTAAGCAGAGATCAAAGAACGCCCTTTGGATTTTATATAGAAATTAAAACTAGGTATCTCGGTTTGTTGAATAAGAATAATTTTACTAGCACTGATAGCACAGTTTATAATACACCTACCTATTGGTTTAATACGTTTGAAAATGTAACATAGTATAAAATTCTGCTTCTAATACAATCTTTGAAATATAATCGGAATGTATATAAAGTGACATTGTAAACGCGACCCAATTCCGTTCGTACCAAGTTTACGGCAGAGGTCGTATTAGATTCTGATAACGTTTAATTTACTATTTGTACGTTCCCGATTTTGTTAGCTAACAACGAGTTGGAAATATTCCCGAACATTAGGAAATAAGGACATTTTTATCGACTTTTTTTGAAGTAGGTTCTATTATAGATTATATTAGTTAAAGTAGGTATACAATGTGCCACTACCATGGCTTGTTTTGATCAACGTATGGGTAGGGCTTAGAGGTCAATTATAGTCATGTGACAAACTTAAATAATATAACATAGTTATCTACCTAATTGCAAATAATTAAAATATCACACATACATACAATAGGTAATACAATATTACAATCAACAGTATCACTCTATACAAACATTCATTCATACGTATCATCTTATTATCTTATCATGACATATAAAACACTTATGACTTACCTGTACCCCGGAGCAACAGTGGCAACGAAGAAAGACTCGCAAGTCCGGCGCCGGCGCGTCTCGATCCTGTAACGACACTGACTCTTCTTGCGGCGAATGTTTTTCACCTACCCACTTACAAGTAATTATCACTTGTTATTTAATAACCATCACTAATCACTTCAAGCGCTTAGTTTAGAAAAGCATTGCATAATGTTAATGCACAATTTGGCGTTCGAAATGTGTGTATTAGGCACCTTGAAAACAACACAAACACTCACTACGGTCTACCTAATAATGATCAACCTTCTTCTTAGCGTGTCGATGGCAAACAAATTATAGTATTAATACTAAAAATAGTGTATGACACTTTCTGTCTTGTAATACACTGCCAGCCAGTATTCCGCTACGTATATGGCGTTTTAATGTTTATAATGATCAACCATCAATAACACTATGGCGTCCATACCGCAGTAGGTAATCACTTACTGAAATGTCTTTATCGCACAAAACGATAACTATGACTACTTAATTACACTAAAAACTTTTAATTACATAATTAAACGTGATTTTTGCGTAAAGTTAAATTATATTTTTAGTTTTTAGCGCGCGGAATGCAGCGCTAAGTGTGTCAAGGCCACAGGTTCGGCTGACACTGGCGGGATAGATCAAAGTACATCAAACGGTGCGGCACCGTCGCGTGCGCCGCTAAGAAAGAGAGGCCTTAACGTAGTATTTTTTTTTTCTCATTTTAGTTTTATTGATTCGGATATGACTAGTGAGCCCAAGGGACGAACTTTATGCTAAAGTTGATTAGGTACATGCTGTAAAAAATTGTTTATAAAGTTAATAGTTGATAATTCGGTAATGACTATATTATACCAGCTGACCCGCGCAGCTTCGCTTGCGTCACATAAGAGAGAACGGGTCATAATTTTCCCCGTTTTTGTAACATTTTTTACTGGTACTCTGCTCCTATTGGTCGTAGCGTGATGATATATAGTCTATAGCCTTGTTCCATAATTGGGCTATCTAACACTGAAAGATTTTTTAAAATCGGACCAGTAGTTCCTGAGATTAGCGCGTTCAAACAAACAAACAGACAAACTCTTCAGCTTTATAATATTAGTAAAGATTATGGCAGTTTTATTTCTAGAAAATACTTTAGTGTTACCTCACATTTACTCTAGTACCCAAAAATATTCTTCGCTTCAAGTATAAATGTTAAGCAAACAGCTTTCAGAGGCTCAAGTGAGCAAACGTGTTGAAGTCATGTGTACACACTCTAAGTGCAACTACCAATATTGTGCCGACGCAGTGCACTACTAAATCTGTTATTTTACTAGCTATTAGTATTAAGTAATAGGCTACTGCTAGGCATGGGGATGTATGAAGCTCGAGATACTGACCTATGGTCATCAACCACTCAAGAACTGTATGAAAATCGCAGGCACGCAAGCCCAAAATGATTTTTCACGTACAAAATTCCAAGTTGTCACCCCGGGGTGACAGCGTAGAGGCGACAACTTTGAATATATCTTTGGAAGAGGCTGTTGCCCAGCAGTGGCCAGGAGTTTCTTGCCAGCTGAAAATGAAAATGAAAAAAGATGAAATGAAAATAATTTTATTGTTGGCAATAAATAAATATAAACAATAAAAAAAAAACAATATGTGCACGTATTGCCAACAATGAGGCCCTCATTCAGCTATATGCTGCAATACCACGAAGATATTGCAGCGCTGGTTTTCAATGAGAGCCCCATTTTGAGCGATACTGTTACTTATCTAGGTTACTACAGCAAGTTACTACTCTTCTCATTGGCCCTACCTTTCGAACTGGCGGTAAATTCACTCTCTGTATCATTGACTCCTATCATAAGTGTCAGCATTTGACCTATATGAATAAACTATTTAATTTTGATTTTTGTGGTGCGATCCTCAAATAATTGTTTCGGGTCTGGTTGTAGTTTTCTGTCCGTTGTTTGTATGTATGTTTAACCGCGACACAAGAGCAACTCTCACCCCCGGTTTCTGAATACATTTAGCGGTAATTTATCTAATCAATAGCATTTAAACTCATATAAAAAAAACGCTATTGAATAGATAAACTACCGCTCAATGTGCCTCAGAAACCGGGGGTTAGTGCGGGTTGTCTAATAAAATTAAATGTAAAATACATGCCTATAGTCTATAGATATGTAGATAGGGACGTCTAAACAGTAGTCGAACAGTGTGGAGGTGAATCACGTCCGCAATGTTCAGTGCAGCGACACTGCATACAAATGTGACGCCACAGACATTGCCACTTATCATAACACGATTTTAGAAACATCTAGCTGCCAGAAATACTTTAGAGAATGGCCTGTTTTGTATCTAACAATCTAGTCTAACTTTAGTTTATGATATTTTTGTATAATATTGCATTGAAAATGCGAAAGTTATTTGTTTGTTTGTATGTGTGTTAACCTTTCAAGTAGCTAACGAAAGGATTTTAAGAAAACAGTTTGTTAATCTAGATTAATACTCTACTTTTTATTCCTAGAAATCTTTTCACGAAGACGAAGTCGCAGGTACAAGCTATGTCATAACTATGGCTTCTGGGAACAATATTCTCTTAGATTATACTTTATCAGTTCCAGGAAGGTAACCAGTATAAAAAGGGTTGCGAACTAGTCTTGAGAACCTTTAACTTGAAGAAATATTTTAAGATCTCTTCTTGCCTAATATTATAAGTCGCAAAGTTGCCTCTTAATATTATTATTATCACTACAACAGAAATAATATAATGTTTACTGTATATACGGAAGTTAGAAAAATCTTCTATTTTATATGCTTATAGAAGGCAAATCAAATTAATCTTAAAAGACACATAACAATATAGCTATTTTTATTTTTTTTGTAAAAGACAACTGCCGCACTAAGAATTGCTCTTGTGTCACAATTATTTGTTGATCGCACAAATAATTATTCCGTGTGCGAATCGAACCCACGACCTCCCGTCGCAATGGTAGCCGCGTGGCGCGTGGTGATATTAACACAATGCGCCACGGAGATGATAGACATAATTGACTACAAACAAAACAAAAGCAACTTATCAAAGGAAATCAGTATTTATCAGTGTTCTAATCTAAGTCGTTACGTGTATTCATACCGACACGTCGTCTTATAAATCAGCATATTTATCTGACACGACAAGACGCAACGTCGCACGACGTCGCGCGTGGCTTAATCTAAAACGTGGGCAACATTTACAATTTCACTATAAACCTCACACTCTAAATTAAACCTTAAGTCTTGCTACTAAGGTTGCAATTGCCCTGTGTCGTGTTTAAAAAATGGATGCACAAATATTTGAAAATTTTAACACGGGAAAATGAAAAATGCGTCAAATGTGGAACAAAGTTACGTGTTCTGTGCGATTTTAATTTCGGTCGGGTTATTTGGAATGTCTTAATTCATCTTCTCATGCTATTTGTTCAACTGTGATTTTATTATTATGTCCTGTTTCAAATAATAATATTGTGAATTTAAAACTTGTATGTTTGTGCAATGGATGCCTGAAGGTCAACGACGACGTCGAGGCAGGCCGAGGAAACGTTGGCGTGACGATTTAGACATTTATCTGGAAGAGTGGCAGGAAATAGCTAACGATAGAGACCGATAGAGACGATAGAGACCGTTGGAGAAGTTTGGGGGAGATCTTTGCCCAACAATAGGACAGTAAAGGTTAAAAAAAAATATATATGTTTGTGTGTTTGTTTGTTTATGTTACTCATTTTGTCTTATGTGCAATGATATATTTAATATTGGGAAAGAAGGCTTCTATGAGAAAAAATAAAAGGACATAGTATATCCTATCTCAACTACATATGTAACTATAATATACGTTTGGCTCATTTTTTACGTCAAAATAGATGAACCAATTTGGACAAAAATTTGATGCCGTGAAAAGTCAAATCTCGGGGATTGGGAAATTAATCAAGCCACTTTTTCCTACGTAAAATAAACCACGCAGGCATCAGCTACTATTGCTAATTTTCAAAATCTAATTTGATCCCTGTTTAAAATTGCATAGCATAATTCATTCCCCAATTCCCATGAGAAGGTTGCACGAACATTGCAAATCAAATCATCGTCCCTTTACCATCCCGGTGTCGAACACAGGACCCCTCCTGGAACACGGGTTATAGTTATTTAAATGAAGCCTGACAACCTTCTAATTTGACGTTTGGTACCGCAGCGGTTACAGCCACCATGACATTACCATTACACAGGGTAAAGGGGATTGGAATACTATTATTATTTCTGTGATTAAATGACAGAATCTTAGGGGACGATTTCGTACTACTACCGGCATTAATTAAGTCCAAAATATTTATATTTTTTGGAAACTTATCAGCGCCCCTAGCGGACTTTGCAAGGACTATTTTCTTAGTGTAATTTGATGTCAAACGCTCGCAGGTCTATAGCACGATTATCAAAATCGTGCTAGTGTTTAGAATTTTTGTTGGTAAAATCTAATAAATTACGTGAATGTGTATCTTATATTAAACATTTAATTGACTAACCGCAATCGGTTTCTTAATGGTTTTTTGACATCTTTAATAAATTATACTTGCTTTAATCATATGGATAGAAGGTTACAAATAAAGATCGTTCAATGTTTTAATACAAACATTTTTGGTACTCAATTACACAAAAACAGCATAACAGGTTGAATATCATTTTCTCCAACATATGTTAATAGTAGACTACAATTGACATTTTATACTAGGATGCTCTTAATAAATATTTCCACGCGAATAAAGTCACTATCAGAACCTTTCAAATAAAATAAGAAGTAAAAACAACCAAGCTTTTATCCCACAACTATTTCAGTGTGAAATATTAAAGAATTCTTAACAGTTTTAAGATTTAAAGTCACAATTTGGATCGCTAAACGATTCAGAGCGGAGTAATGCGTCGCTGCTTGAATACTAAGTAATGTTTTCAACTACCTAGTGTTTCTGTTTTTTAGTCTAGATTGAAATGTTCGGAGTAGTTGCGACGCTGGATGGAATAATTTTGAATTTGATTTTCTAGAGCTGCTTTGATTGCAGATTTTAGAAATTTTTCAAGCATGAATAGCCAGATGAGTGAATCTTTGACGATTTTCATACGATATTTGTTCATTTATTTAGAAAAGACTATCTGTCACTTATTCGGAAGCAGCTATAGAGTAACAAAAAATTGTTCTCAATATAATTCATATGAATAAGAACGTAGAAACATCTGGTAAATCGATATGAACTTTAATTTGTTTGCAATAGAACAATCCATATATTGCACGACGTGGCTATGCCGTCAGTTTAAGATCAATCTATCACATACAAAAATAAATTGAAAGCAGAATCTAATAAACAATGTTACTAAGAACTCTCTGACCCACCTCAACCCGCAAAAATATTTCCCACTAAGACAAAACAAACATAAACACCATAGTCTAACTCTTTACATAAATCCACCAAAACGATAACTACTGTTGACAAATAGCGAACATCCCCACAGTATGACAAACAAGAAGTCAAAAACGTACCACAATAAGCAATAACACTCGAGGCGCAAAAACCCAGCGCCACAGGAAACCCGACCATTGTAGGGTTAATACGGAAAATTGCGGTCTAACCCGTTTGTAGGTTAACCCTCGATCGCTAAATATTCAGTAGAAATAGTTTTGTGTTTGATAATTCCGGTTTATTGTGGGTAGGGATGCCATATGCGAGGGTTTTCCCGGATATGTCCTTATGGAAAAATCCGGTGCACGTATCAATGGGATTTCAATATTAGATCAGGTTAAGTGTCGAACATTGATACACATATTTCTTTTAAGTAAGGCAAAAATAAATACGACTTTAATTCTACTCGCTGTTGGATATGGATTGCTTGCTTTCAGATAATGCTCAAGTCCTAAAAAGACTTTTTCTACATGTGCAATAGATCCCCAAATGCAAGACGCTAAAGCACGAGCGGAGCATTCATCTTGACTACAGCGTCTATTTGACTGTCGGCAATTTTATATTTTGCTTAGTAACATTAAAGAAGCCCTTAAACATCGCAAGACTGTTAAATATAAGATGCTTTAAAGTTTCTTGTCCCGACAGTCAGAATGTAAACATGGTGCCCCTACTAGTGGGCCCAGGACAGTTCCTTGAGGGACACCGACTTTCACCGTTTGGTTAATAAGGTTACTGGTTTACGTAAGTGGGTGTTGAAATTATGTGCGACGAACAAATGTTGTTGGGGACTTTATTGAGTAGTTGTAGACTCAATCGGACTGATAATAAGGTGGATATTTGGTTCTGATTCAGTGTTATGTAATCGAATGCTTTGTGCATAACACTTTTAGGTTGTTACAGCCCAATGGTTAAGATATTAAGGACATATTTTCGGTCGTTTATTTAAATCCTATTTATTTGCCAATGAAAACCTTTTTTAACTGGTTGTATTTTACAGGACTATGTATTGTAACGTCATACAACTCAATGATATGTCAGTTTTATCAAACAGAATGTAAAAATTTACAATGACAGTCCAATTTCAACTACAAAAACTTGTCAACTAGTCACTGGTTTGATTCCTAACATAGGAATCGGACACATGACCTTATGATCAGCAAGTCATATCGGTAGCTAAAGTAGTCAAAACCTAAATCACTGAGATAAACTAGAGTATATCGTGACATTTAGGCAAAATGTCACAAGTAAGAAGGGTCGAGTTAAGAGTACATCAATCACTGGATAAAAACTGCCCTTGACATTTACTTACGAAGAAAACTTACATCAATGTATTTATGTAGAAATTGATACTTCTTTTGTCCTAGCTCATACTGGTAACATTTAATTTCAAAAGTTTGAACTAAATATATAAATGTGTGTACGCAAAGGCAATATTTTGTATTTGTATTGTGAATTCGAACATCTATTCTATACTTATAATAAATCTGTAGAGAGGTCAATTCTGTACATTGAATATATTTAAAAAAACCAATGGGGGATGTTTAGTAACGGATACTGATACCGAATCTGCAATTTATAATTTTCTTTTCTGTCTGTCTGTCTGTCTGTCCTCCGTCTGTATGTGTCGCTATCACGTAAAAACTACCGAATAGAATGCACCGAATTTTGGTATATACATAGAATAGGTAGTGGAGCAATTTCTAGGATACTTTTTATAGCATAAAATTTCAAAGATTTTTAGAAAATTGAAAAAAATACGTAGAAAAGTTGAACCTGCGTTTCCCTATAGAGACCATAGATGGCGTTGCAATCCATTTCACAACATTCGCATAAAGTTAACGCAGCGTCTGCCGTATCGATACCTGTTGTTCGCACCAACCAATAGATGGCGTTATAGTTCGCAAAAAAGCATGTTTTTTCTAATTAATTTATTTTGATGGCTTTATTGTAAAAAAATACCTTTGAAACATGCTATACATTTATAGGATTTTCAAACATAAATGTTGTATGATATATTACACAAAAATGTTGGTTTACGTGGGTCCGGTGCGGTCGGGATATCCTAGATGGCCAACAGAGTAATTTCGTTTGTTGTTGTTGTTCGCCGCAACTAACAGATGGCGTTGTTGTTCGAAACACACATATAACCAAATTAATTGGTTGCATTAAGGAAATAAATTGGATAGCTATGAAACAGACTATGTGGTAAGTTTTAAAAAATAAACAACGGATGATATATAAAAAATAATTACGGGTTACGCGGTTTCGGACGTATCATCGCAAGTATACAATGACATTATTACGCGTGTGAAGAGCTCCGGCGCAGATAGGTCTGTCTGTACCTATAATAATATTCTGAATCCAGACGGGTAAGCAATGGTCAGTCTATAATAAGGTATTATATTTTATACTGTAAACTGGTACGGATACAGACGAGAGCGGAAAAGAAGGTAACCACAGGAAATCAGGCCTGCCTGAGCCTGTGTCACATTGTGTGCCCTTCGGGTCCCTTTCGTAAATAACCATTAGATGACAAAAGAGTTGTTAGCATATTTATGTGTAGGTGTATCGAGTGCTTCGCAATTCGCGTGCTCAAACGAATAAGCAACAGTACGAAATTCACGCGAGCGGAGCTGCACGGGTCAGCTAGTATTGAATAAAACTAATGAAACAATAGAAATTTCAGTTACTGTATGTTCCGATTCAAATATTTCAGAGAAAAACGTAATTAATTGTGTACTTTATACCAAGATCTAGTCAAGTAAAGTCGCGGGTAAAAAGTAGTAGCACTTGTCAGAGGGCTACTTTAGAGTTTTATAGTCGTTACAATAAAATTAATCTTCAAATAATAATTTTTGAGTTACGGTGTTGAACATATCCTAAAACCGACCTTAGTTCCACGTTACCACGGTGAACTCGGATCTCTTAACGGGCCGGTTTTACAAGCCTTCTAATAAATGCTCTAAGTAACCGTTTTATAAAACTGATTTGTATTCAGCAGATATAATCTTAATTCCGACCTAAACCGTTTAGCAATAAAACTGGCTTCTTAAATATTTTACGAGAAAGATACCGAAAAAGATTTTTCTAGTATTTGTTTTTTCAAATGTACCCAAAAATACGCTGGTATACTAACTTGAGTTCGTGATTTTACTTGCAAGCTTGTTGCTTTTTGTTAAGGCGACTTTAACCCAGCTTTTTAAAAATTACTTTGTAAGTTTAGCTCAAAAGTTTTTATCGAGGGCCACTTTCGAAACACGAAAAATACTCTCTCTTTCTTCCATGCTATGAATCCCCCATGGTAGGGGGGGTCAGGCTGCCTACTACTTCCGTCAACTTCGCTATATCCTTGACATCTTCTTCGGAACCCTCACACTCATGTAGTTTTGCACTATACTTTTTCCATCTTGTTTTGGGCGTCCCATGGACCTACGCCTGTGGAGAGATAGATGTAGTCCCTTGTCTCCTACATGCTTGGCTTGAAATGTCCCTACTATCTTAGCCTTCTCTCCTGTATTGTGTCAGCGATATCCCGTACACAAAAACTTCCTCGGATGAACTCGTTTAACAGGATAATAACAAACCTGAAAATATCTTTAGACCACTCAAAACTAGTTTTGTACGGTACATAAAAGTAGCTAAGTAACTTTATCATTGCACAGGCTCTGTCAAACAAATTCCACTTTTATTTCCAACAAAATGTTATAGCTTTGTTAGCAAATCTGCGAGACACGTATTTTTTTTTTATCATTTTATCCGTGCAAGCTGGCTGTGTGCCAACCTCACGTAAATTAATCAACAATTAGTGCGACGCCATCCGCCCGCCGCCCGACACTGTCTGCTTTTCAAAAACGTAATTTAACTTTTCACGAAATTGAATTTTTCTGTTCTTGTTAGTGCTTTCACAGATTGTTTTAGCTTCTGAAAATCTCTAGTCTGTTTGAACAACTAATTGGGGACTGTTCTAAGAAAAATAGACAAATTGAATAAACTATCTGAAAATGAGTTATAAGAGTTTCTTTACCAAGAAAATTTATATTACTGTTATTTGGAGCGTTGGAAATTTTATTTTTTTCTTTCCAACAGTATTTGCCGTTTAGACTGATAGTTTAAACATCGGACTCAAGATCGACAGGTGTAGTGAGTGGGTTTGTTCTGCAGGCATTGTGCTACCGACGTAAACTCGACTAAAACAAGTCACGAGCTCAGCTGGATAAGTTAATTTTATTTTGTTAGTAATTTATAAAAAAACCTAGTCTAGAAAATCCGCTAAGACTTCTATTCTCAGTCTAACAAAACGAATTTAACGAACACACCAACAATAAAATGCTATAAAATCCCAATACTTTTTAAAACGTAGCAGATGAGACGTATCGTACGTGCTACGAGTGCTACGAGCGCTACGGCGGGGCTACGACGCCGCTACGAACTTGGAACAAATATAAAGAAACTCATCAAGAGTTGAGTGGCACAAAGTTTTGACAGTAATGGCGGTGGCTACAACACTCGCTTTATATCTCTTCATAAAGGATGGTACACAACAAACGAGTTTGATTTCAATCACTCAGCATATTTTTACGCATTTTTTTTGTTTTATACTATCTATTATTAACAGATAAAAAATTGCAAGGGTATCTTAAATTATTATGTTTTTGTGTCTGATGCTGTTTTTAGCACTAGATGGTGAGGCTTTGTGGAATGATTTCTAATCTTGAAGAAACCTCAAAATGGCTACTTTTAACTATGAACTCTCTTGGAAAGAAACCTAGTACAATAATGTACGACTTGGGAACTGAAACCAGGAGTACGTGATCTGCATTCAGATACACTACAACCTAGATCACTAAATCAGGCAATTTAATTACCTTAAAAGACCTATTTGAAGTACAATCAAATAAGAAACTTTTATGGATAAATCTATTTCGATTCATTCTAAAACTATTAAAATAGATTAAAGCCAATATTGATTTGAAACTATTTAGTTTAATATATCTCGATTCTATTTACACTATCATATCAATCTCGATAAGTATGTACTACGCGTAACATCTACGCGGCTACGTGGCTACGTGTGCTACGGCGTAGCTAGTTAAGATGTTTTCTTTTCTTTAAAACGAGTGCAGACTAGCGAGTTGAACTAAGTTTATAATAGAAGTCGCGATACAAACTTGTATTATGTCGACAACTAACACGAGTATTGTTTCTTTTGTATTTTGTTTTATAACATCACGGTTCATATACCAAAAGATACAGCAGTATAAAATATACACACGATTTTCTGTGAGATGTAATATTATAGAGGAACCTGAATTATTCCTTAGGTTTTATGTGGAAGTGAGAATGTGTACAACCAATCAAATCATTTATCAATTTAGGTCAAATGTTGACACTAATGGTAGACAATAATTACCGAATCTACTGCTAGCTAGGTAAGAAAAAAGAGCCTAATGGTAAGAGCTTCTTGCTAGCTCTTCTCATATGGCACTACAGCCAATCTTTTTAATCCCAAAGATTTACATTGTGGTTGATACACTACAATCTACTGCTAAACAGAAACATATATGACTTCTAGGCTCTCTTGAAAAAAAAAGGAACTCTTTACATTATTATATTCAAGAAAATCTCTCAAAAATATAATCAACCTTTTATCTAACCCAAACACCTTAAATAACCATACATATACATGACTAAAACGGTAATTTAAAAGTAATTAGTTAAACCTTTAAGTTAGCAAGTCCCATTAGCGCAAGAGGCGTGAAGCGTCGGCGACGATCGAACGCGAGACAATGAAAAATATTAATAATTCATAGATTAATCGCTCGCGCACTGACTTTGACAGACACTGAATAGAACAACCCTTGATTAATACCTAACAGACTAATACTTCAGAGAGGGCAGGGATTTTTATAGACAAGTCCTTTACTCATAACTTTTAAACTCTCGCGTTGCATGTTTAATGTATAATAGAAAAATCAAAATATGAGGTTAGATGAACATTTGTCCGCCTCATATACACGTCCAAGTCCTGTCATCGCTGCTCCAGTCAGTCTGGGACCACGGCGATTGCAACCTGCGCCGAAACGTTAGGCATTTTAAGGTAAAATGCGTGTTCGCGTTAATTCCCGTATTCTATTATACATTAGGTCCTTTACTATAAAAATACCATCTAATAAATATCTTAAGCAAAATAATCAATTCAGTAATACACAAAGACTCTTGCCCAAAAACAAAAGTAACTTAATATAATAACTACCTTTCATAAAACTGCCTATATTTCATAACATAACCCAACAAACGTCTTTGTCTTTATCACAAATCTTTAACACATCATTCACCATTGTTCAAGTACAAGGTACAAGCCACAAAATCCTCATATTTCACATACTTTTCCTTCATCGCGACATTATCATAATGTAATACAAAAGTGCCTACACGCCGCGTCTGCGACATAATCTGTGCCCGCCGCGTGCCCGTGACGCGTCATCAATCATAGAGTTACGACTGTTCAGAGCTGTCCAGTGAACAATTTATATAGCGTTAGTTCTGATAGCCGAGATGTGACGTGTCTAGATGTTATTAAGATGTAATTATATTAATTATTTTTGGTATAAGCAATGTGAATAAATGTTATAATATTTTGCCGCATTGCAGATTTGATGTTATCTAAAGTAATTTTTTAATCATACACCATATGCAGAATTTTAAGACCGTTGCCATAAATTCAATGACATTTAAAATAAAAATATTATATGATCTCGGCTCAATCAACATAAAATCTTGAGATTTACCGTTGCAATCTTAGTCGTATACCCATTCAAGTAGTATAGTAGACTAGTATTCAATGCAATACCAAAATGATAATGTACCCCGTACGAACATCGTTCATAAAAATATGTACAAGCATTTTCAAAATAAATAGTTGTCATGCACCCTCGGTACATGTTGTTTACATAAGTATTATGTATAAGTTATTCCACAATATATTTGCAGGAAGTGTAAATAAATGAGAGCCTTATTACGCGAAAATTTGAGTAAACTTCGCACCCGTACCAGCGGGGAGCTCACGTGTGGTGCAAGTGTAAAGAAATATCGAGAATAGATAAATATTTGTTACTTTTTCTAACATCAGCTTGTCCATTTTAGGGTTCCGTACAAGGATAAAACGGGACCCTATTACTACTAAACCTCCGCTGTCTCAGGTTCAGGCTGTATCTCATAAACCGTGATTAGCTATCACGGTTTATTAAAAATATTAAAATATAATACATTAAGGGGTCCCCACTCCCGATACAATAAACGTGTTTTTTTTGTATTTTTTTATTACGATGTCAGCGCAGAGAATTTTCTTCTGCTCATTCGTATAACTTTTTGCAGAGCAGCCGTGGTCAAAATGTTGTTTTATTTTAGCGCGCACATAATAAACAAATATCTTCAAATAAATAAAAGCAAAAATGTACATCACTCCCCGCTCATGCCTCGCACCACTAGTCGCTGAACACGGCTTCGCTTTGATCTACCACCTGCGACGTCTTTTGATCATCGCCGAACGAAACAACGCTAATTATATCGTCCACTCACCGCTCCTTTTTGTTACAGCTTTTTATTATTACACTGCAAATTGTATGGAAATAGCTTTTAAACTGAAAATAACGGTGTTAGGGTGACAAGATAATATGGTAAGTAAAGCTATGTTGACAAGGTAAACCTTTAGGTTGGTGATCGTTTACAAAGAAGACTTGCGGGACATGAAAAATTGTCGCTTCTAATTATCAGCATCATGAAAAGCCTTCAAGTAGATGAAATTAGTCTTTTAGACGTGGATTATGGCTTTATAAAACTCTGATTCTGACTGTCATCTTTTGGGCTTGGTCTTCACCATGATTATAAATAGCTTTGTTAACGATACTTACTAACATTTTATTAGTGATTTAGGCTTTTTAGGCAAATCCTCTTTATTGAATGTTATTTATCGGACCCCATCAACCGTTGTTTCGTACTGAAAGGTACAATTACAGGCCTTTCGTCTCACCCACAGCAATACCGATGGGTCCATCTCTAAAACAAGCACTTGAACTTACTTGAGCTTAGCTTAGAGTAACAGGGTGTAAATGACAACCTTTTATTTCATCATCATCGTCATTTTCACTCCTACCCAGTATTCGATATAGACCTCTCTATGTCCATGTTACGCTCCCCTATCCTCTGCCAACCTTAGCTAGGCATAGCCTGCGCAATATACATTTACTAATATCGTCCAACCATCGTGACCATCAAACTTTCCCTTGCCATACAAAAATCATCATACAATCTACTCCAATCACAACTCAATCGTTTCGCTCAAATATTATTTATAACAACTCTTTTTCAGCACTCTGGTGAACAAGTTTCGTGAAGGGCTGTCGATACGACGTGTGATTTAGAGGCACTCGTACAAAAACCTTGTTGTGAACGTCAACTCGCGTCAACTTGCGTCAGCGGAGCGGAGGCGGGGCGGAGGTGGGGCGGAGGCGAAGCGGAGTAATCATCGCGGTGACCTGGATCATGAGTGCGATACACTATGGGACAAAATTATTATACCCTCCAATTTTTTTTGATTTTGTTGTACTCAAGGTTCAAACCCATTTTCGGTTGGGACAGTTATGAAATTTTAACTTGACATTTTTTTGTCATTACATTATTGCCTTGACATTATTTGGTGTCTCTATGTGTCAGTCTCTTCTCTTTCTCTTGTCTTACAAAAGGCAACTCCCGCACTAAAAATTGCTCTTCTATCGCGGGGACTTTTACAAACATACAAACAATGGACAGAAAGTACAACTAGACCCGAAACAATTATTTGTGGATCGCACAAATAATTGTCCCGTGTGGGAATCGAACCCACGACCTCCCGATGCAATGGTTTGCGGCGTGGCGACCTAAACCACTGCGCCACGGAGGCAGTCATATTAGGTTATATGGACTGGATGGGCTTTTTATCTAATTCCAAGTTTTAAGCAATTTTTTAGAAGTGAGATCTATATTTGCTAGCTTTTTCTCCTGTTACGGTAATAAAAATGTATACAGTACCTGTGTTGGATCAAATATTAGTCCGTCTCTTGTTTAACGTCTAGGTTTACTTTTGTATGTTTGTTAAGTCCCACGCGTCTTGATATTAGATACAATATAGAATAGAATTATTGACGAAGTATAAAATATCTTGGTTTATGAGTGCGGAAAGTAAATATATGAGTGCTAAAATTGTTGAATGAAAACAACAATTACTAAAAATATTTAAAAATTAATTAAATTAATAACGCTAGGAAGGATTTTGTTAACAGTAGACGCCACAGCTATTGCATCGGGTATAGCGAGTTCAATTCCCGAATAATAAAGATTTTTGTTTTCTTTTTTAAGGAATACCATCCCTTTATAAATTTAATATACAAATAGAGAACCCCATAATATATAACTTTTTATTTATCACACATTAAATATTTTACCCAATACTTAACTAACAAATAAAAAACTACTGGTCTAGTATATAATCGAATAAATAGAAGATATTCATTTTATTAAGTTTTAGTTCAAATACTGGGACAGTACAAATAAGTTGTACAAAATAACCTCGATATCGTCTTGAGACGGTCTTTGTATAAAAATAATATGTTCCGATACTTTTGTGTTCTTTAGCTTCTCCCGATTTCCAAGTATATTAGATTTGGAATTTAACTAGAATCAATTGTTTGGTAAAAACTAAATAAGTATTCGGAAAATATTTTTCCAATTACTTGCTTACTTTTAGTTCCCCTAAACTTTGCGTATCTTTAAAAAAATGGAATTCTCAAACATTTATAAACTTCTTCATGACTTTATCCTTTGCTGTAACAACAAATAGTTTGTTATTGTCCGCCATAATTTTAATCCTTAATTCCTAAACGAAATTAAACGTTATTTGCCATAGACCATTTCTATTACGAAACTGTTACCGTGAATGTATCAATTATTGTAAAACTTTATGATCACTGCTCAGCCCAAAAAATAGAACGTGAGACCTTTTTTTCAGCAGTGGTATACCATCGTGTTATAACTACGAATATTCCATCAAAAATAAGTAAAATTCAAAAAAACACTGCAGAAATCAAACTTGAGCCTTCTTGTCCTGCAGTCTCATACCACTGCACTGTACATTTGTAGAAATCACAATACTATATTAAGTAGTCAACTAGTCACATTAATGTAACTTCTCTAACGCATTAGTCTTAGTGACTGTAATGTTAGATGTAAGTGTGTGAAATAAATAAATAAATGTTTCCATGATGTGTGGTAAACATAATGTCCCGCAGTGCTCGTAGTCGAAGGGCATGTCACTAGGTGGAAGTGTTAAGTACTTGTGACGTCACATGTTTGTTATTGACGATATTGACGGCTCTACACACTACCACACGGTTTATATAACACAAAGTTTGACAACTATGAAGTTGTGTCGTAGCAATAATAATAATATTATTTAATCATTTATCAATTGATATTAGAATGTGAAAGTCTGATGCCCGTTCACGGTTTAACTGTTGAACTAGTTTTTAGGAAATTCGACTAAATATATTCAATATTTGAAGATCCAATGAAAATACTGGTAAAGGAATCGCAAATCGGCTAGTAGGTGGGCCATTAACCTGTCTGATTGCTAAATAATAAATTAGGAATCTATTCAAAACTGGTACGTATAGCTGAAATGCTCTTTATTAGCACATGTATCGACAAATATGACATTTAGAAGTGTATTGTTATGCATGCTATTCACATCTATGAAGAAGTTATTTATAAGCTTGTTACGTCCTATAAATGTTTCATTCGACAAATATTCCCACACAATCATTCTGTTGCCTTTATAGCTTAAATAACTTATAAAGTATTAACTCAAAGAAAATGTAAGGGAATAAAAATGCCACTGTTATTTAAACGTACAGTACACGTGGGCGGCTCATTGTGCTACGATCACCGTAGCATCTCGTAGCGACGCCTACGCCGTAGCTTCTGCGTAGAACTTATTTATGTTCGCTTTCAAGGAACTGATGAATTGTATCATGAATATAAATAAGAGTTAAACGTGTTTTCATTTTATTTTAACTTTGTATTGTTATTTTTGATTTACACGTGGAATGAGCCAAGAAGCCTAAGAATTTATACCTAAAGTAAACTTTACCATTTCTCAAATTTTGTCAAGTAATATTTATTTAGTAAATGAGATACACAAGGCATTTAAAGATAACATAACATAAACGCTACATATGTATACATATACATCAGGCACAACTAAAGTTTCAATTTGATCGAATACAAGACTTTTATTGCAACTAAAGCGACATAACGACCACCTTAGCCAATCAACCACATATTGCAATGCGACCACCATAACAAATTCCCTATAAAAAAGAAAAACTTTCTACCTTACTACCTTAAAAATAGAGCTCGATATAAAACATCTTTATGTATATACGTTTATAAAAATAAGATGTGATAGTTAAAATACTTTCCGTACATTTCTTTCAGGGAAGGCTCGAGATATTTCCAATACGACCTCTTTACATTCATAAAATCCCAATACTTACAAGGTCGGGAGTTAAACCCGGAGCTCACTGGCGGAATAGCTAATATTTACCTTCAAACTCGCCTTATATTACTTGCCTATGTATTTGACTTTTTACTTTTTGTGACAGTGGCTGTTAGGTATTATGTTTTGTCTAGGTTTGAGTACCATAAATAAAATATTTATGAGGTTTTTAACAAGCCCCATACTTGGTCAGCATGGTGGTTATAAGGTTTCTCCCTAATTCCAGGAGGAGACCCTTGCCCAACAGTGGGCAAGCAAACAGTTTTATTAATAAAAAACGTATATATAATATTTTAAAGATTTTTTTCTTTATTGTACTACCTGACTACAGCCTAGTTGGACAATTCAGAAACTAGCTACTGGTCTAAAGTCGATCATAAAGACTCATTAAACACAGGTCTTAAACGGTAAATGAATCTGTTTCTTCAAAAAAAGATAGAATTTCGAACCTAACTACAAAGTTCTTTTCATAAAAATCTTTCCGAATAATTAATTTGTCAGCTAAAGATTAGTTTTTATTTCAAAGTGAAATAACTGTGTATATAAATATTATATAACCTTTGCTCTTTAACAAATATAGTGAAAGCCAAGTCTTAGAATATATACGTGGTATTCAGTTAGACGAGGCGCCCTTGGCCCGGCTTTGTGAGCCTCCGCTCTCTACAACACAGATTTAAAGATTAATTTAAATGGAAATCGACTTATAAATACTCGCGGATCCATGTTTATTGCGATGTTAATCTATTTTCTAAGGTATTCTAACTATTATTATATTGTTGCGCTGTTATAAGAGATACTGTGAATTTATTTAAACGGTATAATTTTCTTTAGATCTTTGTGATAGTGTTTGATTACTATCTTTAGTCTGTACTTTTGAAAATGTATATAACGATTTAGGTTCTTAAATGTAACAATCTCTTTTAGAGATAATATTTACTGGGGCAGAGTATAATTTTGTGTTTGCGCTACTCTTTCCTGACTTTTCTGGATTTATGTGGCATGCTTCCTATTATAATAGTAGTATAGTATAAAATAGATAATAATTTGAATGTAATACTCGTCACGAATAAAGCGATATTATCAAAACTAAATGTAATCAGTACTTTTGTAGAAGTACGGCCTAAGCCAGTGACGTGTCTCTATCAACTTAAAACTAAATAATTACTGATAGTCAGAATAAATTAAACAACTGAAGCTTAAACTAAATAAGAATTACGCTATGACCGTCAAATTAAAATGTATAAATCTTACTAGTGTTGCAAACGAAAATTCAAGATTAGTTAGAAACATCTACTATTGTACTAACTACTGAAAATCTATTTATGTAATACAGTTCATAGAATTCTCGAGAAATCTCTTGGATAAACTCGTAAACAGAAGCTACCATTTTATAAATGTTCCATCGAATTTGTACTCATTACTGAACCAATACATCTTCGAGAGCTACATACAATAAGGAAACATGTGAAAACATCCACCACATCCCATACATCAATAAAGGCATAATTGTAACCGGAGCGAGGTGAGTGTTCGTGTTGAGTCAATAACTCGATTTGATCGCCCTCACGGCCTCCGAGTGAAGACCTCCGTCAATCTATGTCACTCCTCAATAAGAGCAACGGGTTATTAAGTCTGTCATCGGTTTTCAAATCGAAGATGTAGAAGGCTGGATGCCGCAAACTTAAAAATAAATTAAATAGGAACATTCGCAAATATTCGTAGCTAGCTCGTGGCTTAGTTTACAATAGCCGCACGGATCGATCTCTGAGGTTAAGCTACGCTTACCGAGGTTGTTCCGTGGATGGGTGACCATCTTATACATATCGAGTTCCTCCGTGTTTCGGAAGGCACGTTAAATTGTGGGTCCCGGCTGTCATTTTCGAAGATCTTTGACAGTCGTTAACAGTAGTCAGAAGCTTGAAAGTCTGACAACCAGTCTTACCGAAGGGTATCGGGTTAATACCTAAGCAACTGGGTTGTGGAGGTCAGATAGGCAGTCGCTCCATGTAAAACACTGTATCCAGCTGCATCCGGTGAGACTGGAAGCCGACTCCAACATAGTTTGGAACAAAGGCTAAGCGAATATATTCGCAAATATTCGTAGCTTATAAAATGATCGGTTGCCAGCAAGTCTATGGAAATTTTGATGTTGATACGAAGAAATAATCCAAGTCATTCAACTGGGTTGTGGAGGCAATTCACAAGTCCCGATAGGTAGTCGCTCCATGTAAAATACTGGTATTCAGCTGCACTCGGTGAGACTGCAAGCCGACTCCAACATAGTTGGAATTAAGACTAGGCTGATGATGACGAAGTAAAAACAGGTTTTCACGAACTCCTACATACCACAAATTGCAGCAACAACAAGGTGTTACTTAACTTTTCAGTATTAATTGATGTGAGATTAGACGACTTTCTACCTCTTTCAACCATCGGTAACTGAGTTACAATTGGGTGTATGAAAAATAACTCTAATACTCTCCATAAGTTATTTCTTTCAAGTTAGCGGTCGCCGGTTGTATAATGTATTGTCTTAGCTCAATTGTCAAACTATTCAGTGTCATATCTAGCATGTTCGATATCTGTGTACAAACCCTCATGCATAATATCAGAGCTTATTCCCATGGGAGTAGGCAGAGACTGCGGCGTGTCACTTGCTATAATCTCAAGCCGATTGCGATCAGCCCTCGATAAATGAGCACTGAGTTAAGAAATATTTGCACTCTATGAACCTTTGAAATGTTTCTGAATTAAATACAAACGTTAGAGGATTTCGATCCCGTAGTATTATATAACGATAGCCAAAATTACGACATTATACCGAACTTACCCTATTTTGAAAAGGATCTTATTGACTTTTACATTTTGTTTAAATGTGGATAGAATTCAAAACAGTGCATAAAATAGTAACTGTTCTAACTGTAAACGCAACTTTCTGAAGCCTCGGCGCGCAGCTTTTACTGAGAATTTATCACGATTGTTTTTAATTAAAAAAATCTAATCAAAAAAATTGTAATCAACAATTACATAGTACTTACCATATATTTCAATATGTAATATCATACTTTCAACTACAAAGAAAGATCCCAAAAAATCAAATATTACAATATTATAATGTAACTTTACAAAAACTCCAGCATATTGGATTCGATCTCGTCTCGTCACAAGTTGGCTACAATCAGTTTGAAGGGCTGTGACCGCCACGCGCCGCCGTCGCGCTCTTACATCGAAAAACTTGTGACCAACACAACTTTTACATTGAAACCGTTTCAATGTACTATTCAAATGTTTAATTAAATAACTTGGAGAATTTTGTTTCTATAATGTAAAGACTTTTATGCTTGAATGTGTAAATGGTAGAGCTGTGGATATCAATGATGATCACGAGACCACAGGTTCGAGTCCAAGTTGAGGTATAATATTATGATGTTTGCATTGTTTAAATATGAATTTCAATAATTATGAAAAATAATAATTTATTATTTACTTACCTATTATCGTCGTTTAAGTTCTATTACCACGTAAGTTATTTGTAGTAATTATTCAGGAGAGACAAATTTCATTATCGTCTTTCGATTCGACTTCTAAAAACTCTCTCTACTTCGAAAAAATGACTTAAGCGGTGATAGAACTTAAACGACGATAATAATATAATCCATCACTATTCTATATTTCATATAAATAGTTTTAACCTTACAAACGTGAAACATAGCAGAAAGACAGTTACAACTGCTTATAATCTTACTAAGGTTTAATGTATCACAGACATATTTTTTTTTAAATATTGATAACTAATCAAAAAATTAACTAAAAGCACTTTGGCAATCTTAAGTATTAACATCTAACCTAAGCCAATGATTATATTGTAATGACTTATGTAGAGCTACCTCTACCACGCTTTAACTAAGAGCCAGCCAACCCCTAACATTGACTTAGTAAAAAGGGTTGTTATAAACACAATTTATCTGTTTTAATTACGTTAAAGAACTCTACACAAATAGAGACGTGGGTAGAGTCTGTGTAGAGACTAGTGAGGGAACGATGCACGAATATTTGATTTATTTACCAGGGAATAATACTTTTTAGGTAACTATTAATTGCATTATAGTAACGATTAATTACGCACTATAACTATAATATCCTGTAAATGCCTTAAGAGTCTGGAAATGCGCTTAGTTATTTTAATATATTTAAGACCTTTTGTACAGAAAAGCCTATCGAAAGTAGATGAGTTGATTTATTTGAATATAACATTACGAGTAAGTACCCAATTATACCTATGTTTTTTATTTCGAAAATGGCATTTGTGTCCACTAATGTTTTTAAATGTCAGAACTGTTATAGGAATTTATTTTCTGTTGTGTCTTAAATTCTTGTTTTTTTTTTGTTGGATTAATGTACTACAGAAACGGGTTTTGAATCTACCCCTTTGCTATAGCCACATCATCAGACCATCAGCAATAAATAGAAAATTTAATCATCTAATTTTAATGAGGCGATCACATCACTAGTATGTAGAGTCGATATAGTCTATGGTGAGCGGTAGGGATGTATTCGACGCGGCGTGAATAATTCACTTGTCTATTGTCCGAGGATTACCGGCCGCACTCCCGCCGGTAGGGAGACCACTATTATGAGCGAAATCCTCTCAATTATACCTTATTTACTTTTTGTACATAAAACACAATTTTAGTTAAAGCCTGCATGTAAAATTTAACTGTGTTACTGAAGGAGTAAAGATGTAAAGGAAACTGAAGTCAACGGGCTTCTCACATTCTTTTTTGTGTGAATAGTTATACCCTGAATTTTCCTGCGCCGATATTTATGTAGGCTTGGTATATTTAAGAACAGCATAAATTCACACACTAGGCATTATCAGAAACTTAAGTTGTTACGGTATACAATTTTTAATCGGTTCATTTTGTTTTTTAGCAATGTCATATGTGTTATAGGTTGTAATGTGTGAAGTTAAATACGTGCCATGGTTGACGATGTGGTTTACTGCATTAAATTTTTTTGTAAATAATTTCAACTTATGACAGAAACCGGTAGAAGACTTTGTAGGAAACCTTTGCCTCACAATGAGACAGATCAGATTAATAACAAAATTCATTCTCAACAAATTTTCCCATTAGCTACCTTAAACCTTAACTTCATATAGCCTTTTAAATAAGGCAGCAGTTTCACACGTACTGAAACACTCATCAAAATATTATTTTAAAAAACCCTGTTATCCTTCAAAACGCACACACACATTAGCTCCTCATACCGCACATGATTGAATTGCACCCGCCGTAGTGAACCTGGCGGCACATAACTGCCACTTTTTACTCAATTACAGCCGAATCCGGGGGAGACTCGTTAGCTCACAAATGATATTATTTGACCGGCCAATTGGACGCAATTCCTTTATAAAGTCTCGTATGCATTGGCGATGTTAATGTTATGAATCTGATGAAAACGAACGTCGAACGTATGATTTTTTGTCCCGGCATAGCTGGCACAGACGTATGTGTATTGTGTTTAATATTAGTTCAAATTAACTTTGGAAGAAGTTAAATAAGTTTTTTTTTTAATTAACGTGCAGTCAAACATAATAGAGTGTACAGCTGCAGGAGATTTTATCATGAAAGTGAAGGGATATCTTTTATAAGCGACAAACATACACCACACAACGGTACTCCAAACTTAACAAAAGATGTTAATGCCGACGAATGTTCTTAATTCGACATATCACTTAAGTTCTTCGTATCGCGTTGTTTTCGTTCGCTCTTAAATGATAACAGGATTGTAAGTGTCGTGGACAACGATGATGCTAATATTTTTGAATAAAACCGTAGTTTTACATTCTTTGCTCGTAAAAAGAACGCCTTTTTTCGGTATTTAACTCACAAAGTAATCTAATGTATACCGTCCATTACAAAAAGTTAGTGGGTAAGGTTTCGCTGAGTTAGCGTGCGCGCTATTGATTCGCCTCAAGAGCAGTTTGCCTCCAGTCCGGCCGACAATTGCTATAACGCCCGACCACTATTGCTATAACAAACACTA
Organism: Anticarsia gemmatalis; assembly: GCF_050436995.1. Lineage (NCBI taxonomy): Eukaryota > Metazoa > Arthropoda > Insecta > Lepidoptera > Erebidae > Anticarsia > Anticarsia gemmatalis. The sequence goes on along the minus strand of NC_134770.1, from coordinate 131,165 downwards.
TTATACCTTTAACAAGCCGTTTTCTTCTTGTCGTATGGTTTAGTGTTCAACCTAGTGTCAAAGTTGTTCAAGCCGCCCGAAGGCCTTTGACGTGGCTTAACGACTGTTATCTTAATTGATTACAACCGGGACCAACTTTTTACGTGCCCTCCGAAGCACGGAGACGCCCAGTTCAAATACCACTATGCGGTCACCCATCTATAGCATGACCACGCCAAGGGTTGCTTAACCCACTGATCGTTTACCGACTGGTGAGCACAACTGGCTATGGGCGCCTCTCGTTTAACAAGTCGTTTCTACTAACCAATAGCAAGAAAATAAGAGATGTGAATGAATGAATTGAATCCTCGCATGATCATTGTAAATCTTTTGGCGATTGAAAAGAGTGGCCGTGAGTTTGTTGCTAGCTCTTCTCATAAGGCTCTACCCCCTTTCCGAGCTAGTGGTAGATTCAGTAACCGTAACGACTATCATAAGTGTCAATATTTGACCTAAATGAATAAATGATTTTGTGAAATTGCTAAAAATAATTACCTGAGTCCTGTGTTGTTTGGTTATGTTCTTGCAATTGTGTGTACTGATCGTGAAGTTCTCAGTTCTTTTTTCGGGGTACTTAATAATTAATTTATTTGGTTTAGTACATGTAACCTTGTCTCGCCTAACTTTGCTGTAATAGTTGGTAATCAAAGTGATGATTATTTCTATAACCATTGCGTCAACTAGACTGTATAAAATACTATAATCGTACCTGGCCCGGGAATAGAACTCCAATCCTCATAATAAGCAGTCACTTCTCAAACAGTATTCAAAGGGAGTGAAAGCCCTCCGGATCCCAAAAAACCTCTTACACTGAAAAGTAATCGTAAAACTAGGATCGTTCCTCCCTTCCTCCCTGGAGGGTCGTAAAACTGAGATTTAACGACCAGTAGTCTACGACCACTGACCAGGGTTTTACTGAATACTGATTTACCAACCGATTGTGGTGCGCGTTATTGTACCAATGAAAGAAGGTTAAGCAACGGTGTTACGGTTTGGAAAATGATGGGGCACCGTTTTGTGAATCATGTATTTAAACTTCAAAATCTCATTTTAGACGGTTTTATTGTTGTGAGTTTCACAAACAACTGTGTGAAATTTTACCGTGCTAACTAGAATTCGTTTACTACTTGGGGTAATAATTAATTTGTGGTTAGTTAAAAGTTAATATGGTTGTAATTTTTTGTTTCTTTTTAAGCTCTAAGAATTGCTCTTATGTCGCGGGGACTTTTACAATCATATAAACTACGGACACGAAGGGTAACCAGACCGAAACAACAATTCGAGGATTGCACAAATAATTGCTCCGTGTGGGAATCGAACCCTCCCCACGACCTCCCGCCGCAATGGTAGCGTGGCGACCACTTTAACCATTGCGCCACGGAAGCAGTCATAGACTGATTTTGGTCTATGTTCTCTTGATGACCGTAATTTGTTCATTTGCAAAGCTTCCTGAAAATCTCAAATCAAATATTTTATCAAAATGCTTGTAAACAAAGCACAACGTAGCTTTTCAAAAAATAATATATAATAACAGCCAATATATTTTTTACTGAGCCCACGAGGTAAAGTAGGCGTGATGAATTATATAAGTAAGCTTATTGGAAGGGGTGGAACTTTGCCAATCGATCATTCGCTAAGTGGCTAAATAAATAGAACCTCCACACAAAACTGAAATTTTACAATGAACTGAAAAAAACTTTTTCGTCATTACTGAAAGGGTTTTTCTCACTTAAAATTACTTAAAGGTTTTTTTCTATATTATTAGAGTGTTGCAGTGATAGCCGAGTGGTTTAAGTTCGCACCTCTCACGCAAGTGGTTGCAGGTTCAAACCCGAGGCAACACATAAATGACTTCTCGAAGTTATGTGCATTAGAAATAATTATCATTTGCTCTAAAGGTGAATGATCAAAAAGATAGAGCTTATTACTAAAAAATGGGAGCGTTTATAACTATTATTGTAAATATTTTGATGTCAGGTATAATGGTACCGGTATAAATGTGGCTGCTTCTGCTTACAGATCACATCTGCGTGAATTATCCCAAGGAAACATTTAGATAGCAGCTTAAAATTGGATAACATTTTCAACATTTCGCAATTAACCTGTGAGAACTAGCGAATTTTATTTTCATTATTTGTATGTTTGAAAACCTTATAGAAATGAATGAATGTTTGTTTAAATAAAACGTGATATAAAATACTTTCATAACCAGAAAATTACTAACAAAAATAAGGCACTACTCTCTCATATTAGTATTTATCAGAAGATAATTCGTGTCATGTGTACCCGCCCTATAAATACTTTAGTAGAACGTTCGGATCTCGTCTCGTTGAATTGACGGGAGCCCTTAAGCTATCGTCAATCCTAACAAACGTCATCGTTTTGAACCCTGCAACTGACAAGGAAAAATAAACCGTAAATGTATGTAATATTCAGATGAAAATTGACTGATGAAATGTTGTGTCAAGGTCCAAGAAATTCTTTTAAAAGAATTGCAACTTTATTTCTTTGAAACTAAAGCTCAAATTTCACTGTAGTGTTGTGGTAAAACTATAGGGTGTGTAAACAAATGTAAACTTTATTTGTATGTGTATAGGGTTGATTTTAGTTGGATGTTGTTATAAATAACTTTTTTCAAGTTGTGCTTGTTATAGCGGTGTCTATTTGGTGTGTTTCAATTTACATTTATTATATGAACGACGGTTTTTGCATCGGATTCTTATACGCCGGTAGTGGGACATGCTGTATATGGATACTGGGTGATGTCGTTTGATTTCTTCATCTTGTTTGGATAATTTAACGATTTTTATGAAAAAATATATTTCAATTTATCATTTTTGGGATTTATTTTGTCTTTATTTAAATGTTGTCATTCACTTAGTCCTATACTTTTAATAGAGCAGTGAAGTGGATTTCCGCTTAAAACAATGTTCTTAAATTTTTCAATCTCTTAAGTTTATTTTTGCGCCTGAATAGCCAAGAATTACAAACATACCTGCAAATTCAAATTCAAAATATCATTTAAACTTACGTAAACTTCCTACAGAGTATTTGAAATAGTCATATTATTGTTTCGAGCATTTCGGCAAAGCTGGTGGTGGTGTGGCTCGTGAGAACAAAAGGCAAGAAACTCACGGCTTGTTTTTTTTGGATTTTGCAATTTTAGGAGTCAAATTATAATTATAATAACGTAAATACAAAATCAAGTATACTTTAGTCCAAATCTACAAAGTCTCACACACACACACGCACATATGTGTGTATGAGTTAATGTTCTCTGTGTATCAGATAGCGTTTCAAAATGAATATCTTTTGTTTCATGCGAGCCTGGTACCGGTGGATAGTTGAGTCCAAGTATTGTTCGACGAAATCGTTCCACTACTGCTTTCATATGGAAATATTAACGGGTTTCATATCTTCTGGGTATATTAAACGAGTCACTTTTGTATGGAAATATGAAAGAATGACAAAATCATATTGGTTTTGATTTTTGAAAACAATGAATATTTAATCTTAACTTTGAAATATTGCATTTTATTTTCGTTTAGGTCACACTGCCTTTAGCTGCAGTCGATAGTGTATCTGACTGCTCAGGTTCGAATACCGGCTCGAACGAAAATTGGCGTTTTCTAATTTATTAGAATATTTCTCAATAGTAGTTCGGACTTTGGCAAAGAGCGTGGTTAATAACAATTGACCTAACACAGTTATTTCACACATCTCTGCCTGCACCTTCGGGTGTAACAGGCTTTATATTATTACGTAAAAGTATTCTACGAATATATCTAGGTTAAAGACTACCTGTATACCATCAAAACATGTTATTTAAGTCACGATAGAATAACATACATACCAACTTCCGCATTAATAATATTAGTAGGAAAAAAAATAGCAGACATGTTAATAATCTATATCTATACTATAATAATATATAATATAATATATAATCTATACTAATATAATATATAATATTATAATATTAATATGTGATATTATAAAGCTGAACAGTTTGTTTGTTTGAACGCGCTAATCCCAGAAACTACTGATGCGATTTGAAAAATTCTTTCAGTGTTAGATAGCCTATTTATTGAGGAAAGCTATAGGCTATATATCATTACGCTACGACCAACAGGAGCGGAGTAAAACGAGAAATGTTACAAAAACGGGGAAAATTATGACGCATTCTCTCTTATGTGACGCAAGCGAAGTTGCGCGGGTCAGCTAGTTTAATATAATTGGTATAATTAACGATGGTCAGTATTAACTGCAGAGTTAAGTATATAATTTAGTTAATAAATAATATAATAGGCGAATATGGAACTCAGTTCTAAATCGAGTTATTGTCACGTGCGGTGAGTTTAATGACTCTGCGCTATTGTTGAAACATTTCAATAGGAAATTGCTTTGATAGACCAAAATATATTAGTTATTTTGTATGCAGTTTATAACTAGCGGCCGCCCGTGACTTCCTCTGCGTGGATTTTAGTTTTGAGCTCCACTGCTATTTGTTATAGCGTGATGTTAGCCTTCCTCAACAAATTTACTAATCAACGGAAAATATTTTATTTTATATTAAATTTGTAGTTCCTTAGATGGACTCAAGGAATAACCCCTCCCTCCCCGATATTCTCAACGTTTCGGCCATATTGCACAGATAATACCCTCAAATTGTCGGTCTAAGAAATAACTATAAACTGAAGAAGAATTTATATGGTGAGTGAAAGCCAGCATTAATCGTTAAAAACGGCTACCCATCTATGTACTATCCTTGCTATAGCACGCTTAACCTGTCGCATCATTAAGCCCAACGATTGCATCTGTTTGATGGGAGTTAAAGCATGTTCTCATTAAGTGAGTGCGTGTCGATCGAGTGACGCGCCGGCCCGCGCTCTGTGTCCAATTAATTAAACATTCCTCAACGAATGAATCGTTTGTACATACTAGTTGATGATCGTGGAGCTGTTTGTATGTGTTTTCAATTAATCTAGTCTAGTATACATTGCCGAGTGGTTTGAGTTGGCACCTCCCACGTAAATGGTTGCAGGTTCGAATCCGAGGCAACACACCAATGACTTTTCGAAGTTATGTGTGTATTAGAAATAATTATCAGATGCTCCAACGGTGAATGAATACATAGTGAGGAAACCTTGCATGCCTGAAATTTGTTTAATACATTTATTGAGGGCATGCAAAGGGCTAGCGTGGTGGACTCAGGGCCTAATACCTCCCTCATTACGGGAGGAGACTCTTGCCCAGCCGTAGGACAGTAATGGGTTATATTTATTTATTTATTTATGGGTAGTGTATTACAACCGGCTTGCTATCTAGAAATGTGATGTATGTTAATCAGATCAGCGCCTCTACCGGGCATCTAGGGAGCTATTTCTGCAGTACATTTTAAATTTACGCTTTACAGGAAGAAAATCGTAGCAAAAAAAAATAATTTACAGCTTATAGTTTAATGTAAACCAATACATAGAACACAATAAATTATAACATATATCTACTTATATTATAAGTAACGGTGGTTGATCACGTCAGCATTTACTCGATCATGCTAGAACTGAAAAAAGAAATCAATTGTTATTTGGAACTTATTGAAGTAAACTATTAACTAAAGACTTTATACAAAAACGACAACACAACTACATTGGGGGGTCATGGGTTAGGTTCCCAACGTAACAATTTAAAAGAAATTCGTTGTTTGTATTATTGTAAAAGACCCCGCGACACACAAATTTTGTCTTTTAAATGAATGAGTTTAGTTAAAATATATAATACTTACTACCATCAGCTATGTCCACGCCGTCTCCGAGCAGGTTTCCAAACACAGAGAGCTGGTGCTCCAGATGTGACTCCACCAAGTTCTCCAGCAGTCCTGAACTGTTCGCCGCTAGACTGTACATTGTACATAGAATTATCGTTATTTAAAAGTCAATATGTGATTAATACTCTGACTAAACCTTCGAAAACAGAGAACAGATCTATTTCATCACGCAATTGGCGTGATGAAATAGATCAATTCCTTTTCATAATGAGACCAATAAATTAAATATTAAGGTAGGGTATTCCTACATTCTTAGTTCGATCCTAATGCCATTTATTTTGTGAACTAATAGTGAAGGTTACTTACCCGGGATTAATGAGGGATAGTAATGTGTTTAAGATAGGAGTCGGCGCCGCCTCACTCACCCCACACCACTGTCAAATATAAAAATTATCATTAAAATAAAATTTTCTCTGATTAGTTTCACTACTTTTGAAACCGACCACTGACCACAAGATCTCTGGTTCGATTCTCAGCCCAAATTAAGTGCTCTTGATCTAATTTTTATTACAATGTTCTTAGTTTCTCAGAGTTTGGTAACATGCTCGGTATATAACGATAGACTGCTATTAAGAAATATTTTCATACATATTAAAAAAGCAATAACACCCTGGCCGAGCCGAAAATCAAACCAGAAACCTTTTAATCAGCAGTCATACACTACCGACCACGCTTCAGAAGCAGACAAAGAAAGTTACTTATATGTTATAAATATATATTTTTAAACTTACAATCAGTGCGAGAGCGAGTAAAGCAACAAGTACACAAGTGAGACGAGCCATGTTGAACTAACACTGCCACTGTGCGGCGCCTGCGCAGAACCATACATATATACCAGCGGCCATCACGCGCGCATTTACATCACAAACGAAGAAATTATATAATTACTCCACTGTGACATTATAGCTCACGATTTTATTGTAGGCATTTAGTTCAAGTGCAAGTAGTTTATTAGTCTTATAGAATTGTGCTGTGATGTAATTATATGCATATGACGGCGGCCCTATGACAGCAATCATTGTATTGCTGTAAAGCAAAAGAATATTTTATGAATCGCCGCTAGTTCTATTTTATGGTCTCTGCCTACTCCCATGAAAAAAATGTAAAATAAAAAAGACAACTCCCGCGCTAAGAATTGCTCTTGTGTCGCGAGGACATTTACAACGGACACAAAGTACAGCCAGACCCGAAACAATTATTTGTGGATCGCACAATAATTGTTCCGGATGGTAATCGAACCCACGACCTCCCCACACGGTCTGCGCCACGGAGGCAGACACGTTTTTTCTCTTTTTTTTTCTTTTTATTTATGTGTCTGTTAAGTTTTTTTTTTACAAAGTTGCCTATATTGACGTTTGTTTACTTTTTCTAACTGAAAAAATCTTTGTCATTTTTAGACCATGTTTAAAAACTATATTGCTTAACACGTGTGTTTTTCGTACAGCTCTAGGTAGTGCGGGGAGGTAATTCAGGTATCTAGGATTCTTATTAACATAAACAAATTAAAATCGAAACATGTATTTTATATTTGAAAACAGCGCATAACAATTTTAGTATTAATCGAAAGAACAATTTTACACAAGCATTTAAAAGGTCTATTTAATCACAATGACTGTTAATTATATCTGATCAATATTGATCAAAGTGCCAATCAACAGTAATTTTGATTATCAGTAATCATGAGAAAAGTTGAAAGGTAGAGATATGTAGGAACCAGGATACGATAGTGGATTTAAAACACGGCAGTTGTTGTTGTTGTTGTTGTCGGGAAAAGACCTGAAACAAATAATTTATAGTTAATATTGCAACGTGTCCCGGGTTCGATTTCCAGGCCTTAGAAAGTCGTATTGGTCTTTTATATTAGAATGTTTGTCAACAAATACCCGGAGGTTAGTGACGTGGTAGATATATGGCAATAATTTCGCCCCCTATTACATGGGACTAACATTGTTAGTGGCGAATTACCCATGCCAACAGGTGTACTACATTTTACTAATCATCACAAATTTAGTAGGATAAAATACTAATACTTTATTGTTTCTTTTTTTTAATATTTCTTAATAATATTTGTTCGAAATTAAGGTTTTTCGCAAGTGGGATTCTTTTCTTTTTAATATAATAATATACAAATTACATCGAAACGTCCATTTTAATATTTGAAACAGTAATACATAATATTTTTTATATCTATCGAAAAATATCAAACAAGCATTTAAGAGGATTAAATAATTCACTATTCAAATTTAATCATAAATTCTGTTGATTATATGCCGATCAATATTAACTCAAAGTAACAATAAACAGTAATTATGATTGACAGTTAATCATGATTATCAGTAATCATGATCAGCGTACATGCAGGAGCAGGAGTGTGAAGACCCGGTTAGGGTCCCGGTGTTGTTGATGTTGTTGGGAAAATTCCTGAAACTGTTCACTTATACTCAATTTCACTTCTTTTGCTTATTAAATACTAGCTGACCCGCCCAACTTCGCTTGCGTCACATAACAAAGGCTGATAATTTTCTCCGTTTTTCTAACATTTTGCTTTGCTACTCCGCTCCTAATGGTCATAGCGTGATGTTATATAGCCTATAGCCTTCCTAAATAAATGGTCTATTCAACACAAAAATATTTTTTCAATTAGATACAGTAGTTCCTGAGATTAGCGCGTTCAAACAAACAAACAAACTCTTCAGCTTTATATTTTACTATAGAAGTATAACAGATAAGTATAGTACAAGGACGTAGAAATCCGCTACTTAAGCCAGTGGTTACAGTATTATATTTTTAGAAGTCGCTGCTACTGGTATTACCTGAAATCTGTTGGAAGTCTTGAATTCCAAAAGTGCTGTTGCTCAAAATGCTGTAAACAAATAATACAGAGAGTATTCATAAAAAATGAGGTTTTTAATTTTGACTGCCTCAGTGCCGACGCCGCTACCATTGCGTCGGGAGGTCATGGGTTCGATTCCCACACAGAAACCACTATTTGTACGATCCACAAATAATTGTTTTCAATCTTTGGGTAGGACGCTTTCTAGTTGGAATACCGTCAAAAGCAACCCGGAGTATAGTTATGTGCACGGTAGATGTAGTAATGGACTCGACCTTATGACGTACAACTAACATTCTAAATGGCGAAACACGAGTGTATTGCATGCGACTAAGTGTTCGACTTTAGGTTTTACAAACGTGATATTGTAAGAAAGAAAATATACTTACTAGCTGATAAGATAGGCAATGATGTCGTTGGACGTGATCTGCTGCTGCTGCGGCTGCTGCTGCTGTTGCTGCTGCTGGGGGGGTGGAGGAGGGGGGCCGTGGGGGTGACGAGGCACGCCATCTACCACTGCGCACCACTGAAACATACAAGGGTTAGTACATTTGAAAGACGGTGTCTGCGGCACTGCGATAGGAATCAAATGGCTATACCACACAGAACAATATTAATTTAAACCAAGAGAAGTGATTGTTGAGTGGTTTAGCACCTCCTTCGCAAGTGGCCAAGAGTTCGAGCCTGAGGCAACACACCAATGACTCTTCGAAGTGTGCAATAGAAATAGTTATCACATGTGAGGAAAACATCGTGCTGCCACCTTTACCTGAGAGTTCTTGAAGGAATGCAAAGTCTTCAACCCGCAAGTACTGGTTAGAGACCCGAAGTGACCTGCGTGGTGTACTTTAAGCTTGACCCCTCCCTCATTCGGGGAGCAGAATAAAGAGACCCTTGCCCAGTAGTGGTATATAAAGGGTTTATTTTATTAAAAAATAGGTACTTACAAAGAATGCGAGTGGAAGCATCATCATCAGCAGAGTGGAGAGACGAGACATGGTTGCACCTGCAGTTTGTGACTGTTTGGAACTGCTGCAACACTGAGCACCTCCAGGTCTTATACAGCCACACTCTCATTACCATCACAATGTTGCTCTTTGTCCCTTTGATGAAGGTCTTGCGTCAAGTAGACTTATTGTGGTGGTTCCACGTGCTAGTTTGGTAGTGTAGCCAATTTTGAGTAGTATTTTCCTTAATCATTATAATGTAACAAACTGGTCCGTACCCCCAGTCTGCGAGGTCCTTATAGTCATTTAGTTCTTTAGTGTAACCTAGTAACTTCATCGTCAATCTTTTTTTCCATCTTTTCCTACAGTCAACGTAATGTTTAATGATAAATAAAGACTTTTCGTAAATAAAGTATAATCTACCTAAACTTTCCTCGCCCAAGTCACAAGATTTTTATTCACCATCGTCAGCAATATCTTCATGCTTCAGCTTTTACTCGAAAAGACATCTGGTAGCACCCAATGAGTTTGTTTTCTAAATCTTAGCATTCCTGTGACTCGACCCACTCATTTTATTATGCTTAGTTATCGTTCAGAGGCGCCCATAGCCAGTTGCGCTCACCGGTCGGTAAACGATCTGTGGGTCAAGCAACCATTGGCGCGGTCATTCCATAGATGGGTGACCGCATAGTGGTATTTGTACTGGGCGTCTCCGTGCTTCGGAGGGCACGTTAAAAGTCGGTCCCGGTTGTTGTCTACTAAGATAACAGTCGTTAAGCCACGTCAAAGGCCTCTCGGGCGGCTTGAACAACTTTGACACTAAGTTGACCACTAACCATACGACAAACAACAAAACAGTTATCGTTCGATCGTATAAAGATGGACATCGTTGTCGAGGCCGACCACATCGCAGGTGGCATGACGATTTAACGGCATTTGCGGATTCATCGTGGTGGAATATGGTACAGGACAGACAGGTTTGAAAGAGGAAAGGAGAGCCTTTGCCCAGAAGTGGGACACATAAAAGGTAAAAAAAAACACAATAATGGAAATAGTGTACTTTGAATATTTTATTTTCATAAAGTCTACTTATAATATAATATTGACTAGTCGATATTTTTGTAATCAAAAACGGTAGCTCTTGCTAGAAGAAGTCTTTTAAATAATTTCCGAACCATTTTTGTTGGTAAATGTATAATGTTGGCCACATTAGATCGTGTGTGACACAAGGCCGTGGTGTTTACTTGATCTGTCATAATACTCATGTTGCTTTTGTTTCATAGTTTATATCGCTACTATTATACGTGAGAAATTTGTAGAGAAAACGTTTGCAATTGTATAGATACAAGTAGTCAGACGTGACTCAATGGTTATGCAGTCTGACTGGAAATCGATGGGTCGTAGGTTCGTATCCTAAGTAAAGTAAGTAATATCGAGGTGTACAACTTCAATAAATTCTATGAAAGCTCTGATACAGTGTTTTGTCCTTTTTACTCATATACAGTTTCAAAATTGATTGCGCGTTCTGGTCCGGGCGCTTATGGCTGCTGATCACCAGATTTCCAGGTTCGATTCCCAGACCGATAAAAGATTGATTGGACATTTCATTTCTGTACAAAAAGCTTGAAAAAATTAAACCAGTTTCATACAGTAATTGTTTATAATTAAAGAACAAACCTAACAATAACAATATATATAAATATTCTTACAAAAATATTCTATTAAATTATTACAAAATAATAAATAAATAATAAACAAAATCAGTACATTGAATAAATGTAAATGAAACAAGATCATGATTCTTCATCGCACTCGTCAGCATTGAAGAAATTTTGTAGATCATGGCAGGCAAAGTTGTTGCGAGAAGAGTAAATGGTACAAGAACTGCAATGGAAACAAAATCATTATTATACAATAGGCAAGAAGTAAAGGATTGAAGCTCTGGAGCTCTTGCAAAAAAGAAATCGTGGTAAAACTAAAGCAAAGATTTCGATGTGACTTCGTCGGCAAGCATTTTTATAGACGAGGTACTATCGAACAAACTGAATCATGACCCACCATGTGCTCATTTTCTAAAACGCGTCTATATACGCGTAGGTCGAAATTGGCTTGAACCTTCGTTTCCTTGGTAATGAATTTGTTATCTGTCATTATTGCGACAAATCTTTGTGCGCCAATACAATAATGCTTTGCTACCGTTTTCAACAGGCTCCGTGGCGTAGTGGGTTGATGTTACGACTGCGACGCGTCAGGAGTGGGTTCGATACCCACTCAGGGCATGGTTTATTCAGCCATTATAGGAAATAATGTAACTATAAAAATTAAATAATATAGGGTAACCAGCATAGTTATTACCCGGTTAAGGAATTGATACACAATTTTGGTCAATAGTATCTTTATTTAGTAAAACATTGACATAAACTCTATAATAAACGCAACTTAAATATTCTTTCTAAAAGAACATCAGTCCTTTGTTTCAATAACTTTATACTAATTCAATATAAAACACTTAAAAACCAGAAATACTAGCGAATACTGTTAATTCAAATGTGTTATCCTTAACAAATATTGCAACAAACTTTTACTTTTTCTTTTCGAACTACACACCTGTCGCACAAACGTCGGACATGAGTTCTATAAATTAAAAATGTTACCAATATTTTAAAAGTGACATATATCGCAATCAATTTGAACTAGTTACTTTAGAAATTAAAATAAACGTATTATTCCTTAATATTGGCAATCACTGTATGATGGGCAATGACTATAATGGTTACCCTAATCGTTTCACAGATTTCTAAATGACGTGCTATTTGATATTTGACACAAATAGGTTTTTTCGTAGTGAAAAGAGTTTAGACTATTTACATTCTACATTCAAATTAAGAGTGATTTATCGAAAACGTATCTACATATTGTAATAACAAAGGTCAAAGTTGTATGTAGTCGTATATACATCATAACACAGTCGTATGCATGTTTAAAATGTCCTAAGTGCAACTTTGACGATAGAGACGAAATTCTTACTGTTTTGACGGTGTCAAGCGAATTATCGGCAAAATGGGTCATGAATCAGTTGGTTCGATAGTACTTTATAATTTGCCCGAGAGTAAAGTCGCAGGATACAGCTAAATAATATTTAACCCATAAATGTCCCACTGCTGGGCAAGGGTTTCCTCCCGTAATGAGGGAGGGGTTAAGCCTTGGGTCTACCTCTCTGGCCAATACGCGTTGGGGACTTTGCATATTCTTAAGAACTGTTATAAAGAACTTTCAGTTGCATCACGATGTTTTCCTTCATCGTTGGAACAAGTGATAATTATTTCTAATCCTCACATCACTTAGAAAAGTCTTTAGTGTGTTGCCTCGGGTCCGTTCACCAATGGCGTGGGAGGTACCAACTTATACCACTCGGATTGCTATTATTATTATACTCTTTCTCTTTATTTCTGTTAAAGGCCTTAATATCACATTGCTGGGGGCGATCGTCGGGTCCTTAAGACCCCGATTAATATACGTTTATGATCCTCAGAGAATTGTTTCATGTTTGATTGTAATACTCGGCAGTGGTTTGTATTTTTATAATATCCCTCGAGGTACAGAAATAATTACATGTGAAACAATTTACTTTTTATAAGGAATATACTTCAACCGATACAGTTTTACCTATCCTCAGTTATTAGCCGTTTTCAATGTCCTATCTATCCACTGTTTGCTAAAAACAAGCATTTACTACCACTGTTTTTTAACTTTGCTTTCCCCACCCATTCATGGCTAGCAATTTCTACCGAAGTAAGTTAAATAATGATGACAGATAGTAATGTTTGACAGTATATTGAAGACATAATCGTAGGTTGGTTTGCCTGTCAGTTGTGAAAGGAATCCAGAGTACATCTGTATAGAGCTTGGTTAATTATAATGGCACTACCTACTAAATTCCGATTGGTTAGACATTATCACATTGACACCGAAGCTGTCAGATAGTTAGCATCTAATATTATTCGGTGATTAACGCAGTGACGCATCGACAGTTGATCACGATAATCTCCGTGTGACGCCAGATAATAATCAAGCTTGTATAACTATAATTGTAGTACTACTTACTTGAATTAATGTCCCTAAGCGCATCGGGTACTGTAGCTCGATTCTCTCCTGAATACTATACTAACCGGCTTGAAATCGAGAAATGTATGAAAAGCGCGATGTCTGATCAGCGCCTTTGACGGGCGTTGTAGGAAATATTTTGGCAGTACTTTCTAAATGTCAAACTTTTGATACTCGACAGAATCGCGGTACTGCATGCGTCTATTAGGCAGAGGTGCACACATTCAAACCAGGCACTATAAATAAAAGCCGAATATTACTAGAAGGTGACTGTGAAGTAATACTTACGTTAGCCAGTCAAGTTGGCCGCGATCTGTATAAAGTCACTAAGCACGGAGAGCGCTGTCAGCTTCGCTTGCAGTTTAGATAGAGCCAGTGTAGTTAATAAGTTGGTGCCATTTGATCTGTAGAATAAAAAGTATTAAAAAATCTCGTCCATTGAAAACCTCCCTCTCTGTTTGAAGCCGGTTAAAATAAACAAAATGTTATCATGGTAAATCCTAAATGGCTTTATCAATTTTAATTTGAATGCCTCCGTGGCGCATTGGTTTTTAGGTCAGCACGCCGCTACCATCGAGTCGGGAGGTCGTGGGTTCGATTCCCACGCGGAACAATTATTTGTGCGATCCACAAATAATTGTATCGGGTCTTGTTGTACTTTGTGTCCGTTATTTGTATGTTTGTAAAAGTCTCCTCGACACAAGAGCAATGTATAGTGCGGGAATTGTCTTTAAAAAAAAGCATGTTTCAGGAACATCTAAATCGCATGATGCATTTACCCTGAAGCGAGTAACGACAGTAGACCCAGGAACGGTGCCCCATCAGCGACTCCACACCACTGTCAATATAAAACATAATTATTTATGAACAAACAAACTACAACAATTGCATCTTTTGTGGGAAAAAGTTACAAAATAATACCGACTGAAGTGCACTTAAGCTTTTTATATTCAAAGAAATGGTTTGTTCCTTTTTATTGTCAAAGTGTAATGCATCTCTCGTGACGGAGGTTTGCACTTCAGTGGAAAAAAATCGTAACACTAAATTGACATAAATGCTCTTACAACTTGTTCGTACTGAAATAGTTTCCGAAGAAACTCTTTGGTGCTTTAATGGCTTATTTGGGGTGCATGATAGGATGAATGAACTCCCCATAGCACTCCTTGGAATCAGCCAGGTTCGGTAACCAAGAATCTAGGCTTACTAATCCTCTCAACACAATGGTACTCTCAAACATTAGGCAATACATCCAGCCTCCAGATATACTCGTCTCTCATTGACTTATATTATCATTATCGCAGTCTTAATAAGGATACTGGGTAATAGAGTCCCGTTGCTCCCCTTAGGTTTTTATAACCTTAAAAAATCACACTTATGATAGTACAAGTAGCAATCATTGTATCTATGACTAACCCACAAATACTGTAGATTAGAAGCCTTATAAAAACAAAAAGCAGCTATATTCATATAATTCTTAATTAAAAGCTATTTTTTAGTATAATAGTTCGAAACTTACGACCATAAGGAACGGTATCATGAAGACCACGAGACAAGTAGACCGAGACATGTTAGTACTGCTGACCCCACACTCGGTAAACAGGACGGTGATACTGGCTCAATGCTGATGGGGTTCAGTACATATAGTACCGAACATATTAACATTATAATACTAATTACTGATTAGTAATTGACTAAGGAGTAGAATAGGGCTATTTGAATCACTATTTTAGATTTAATTTTACTTTTACTTTGCATATATATCTTCAGCTACGACAATTTCATATACCTATGGTAAACAGAACATATAAAAAGGCAAATATTCTATTTTTATATTACTTGTTTCATGTAAACCGAACTTGTATTAACAAGAATGGTATTGGTAACGTTGTAAAAGCCAATTTGATCATTTATTAAATTATTGACAGGCCATTTAATAACGATAAAATACAGTAGTTAAAAAAATCCCACAATGCGTTGCAATAAATTACAACGACTTATGTAAGCTAATAAAAATAGGCTGGGCAAGGTTAAGGGATATGTCTTCGATTAGGTTCTTGATGGGTGACCATTTACAAAAAAATCACGTTGACTTTCACTCTCTTCGGAGCAAACTTTGAGCCGGCGTCGTCTCAATTGACGAACATCAATCAGTATGACCTAAGGGAATCAGTTTCCCAAAATAATACAATTTAAAGAGAGGGTCCCAATCACCCCTCCTCACTCAATTAGGCGTGGTCTTATAAAGTAAGTAAATAAGGACAATGTCACTCAATGATACAATATATTGTAATTTATATGTGAAGGCTGCTCCTTTACAATATATTGTGTGATGTTGCATAATTATGTCATAATTATATTATTATGTAATTGTAGTAATATAGGGTGATTGGAAAATGTAGGAGGTAGAATTATTTTAATTTTCAAAGATTCCAATTTTGGAAATTTAAATCCTTAATTAATAACAAAAAAAAAGAAAATAAAACAAATTTCAAGACAATGAAATATATAAAAAAAAATACTGTGTTTACTTTTTGCCTTATTGTATTATAATCTATTACTCTGACAGATTTTATTCAAATCTGTTCAGCCATGTATTTATGATATAAGAATAAACACAAAAAACACTTTAGCATTTAAATTATTTAATTAATAAAGTTATCATCAAACAATTTTACAAATAGTACTCCGAATTGGTTGAATGAGACTTGTGTCAGATAATCACGTTGTTATTCCAGTGGACAGTGGTACAAGATCCCGGGTACTATTCCCGAGGCGATCAAAGTTTTATTACCTATTTAAGTCTGCCATTGGCACTGACAGCCTTCAGCTCAGATAGCACTTTATTGGATATGAAATAACTGAGAATATTTGATGAATAAACCAGAGATAGATATTACTATCTATACTAGTATTTACACGAGACGGATAGCTCAAAAAAGAAAAAGACTTTTCAAAAATATTTGTGTGTAGCGATAATTGTGTGGTTTAAGGAAAGAAAAACATTGCACGCCTTTGAGTTCTTTAATCAGTTCTTGAAGAAATGTTAAGCCCCCGACCGACACTTGACCCGCAGTGGACTCGCTCTAAACCCTCTCTATGCCGAGTAGGGACTGTGCTCAACGATAGAGAAATAACGGGTTAAATTTTCTTTTATAGGTCGCTTCGTACTGAAATTCTTCCTCATCAAAGATATCATTAGCTACTTGTGCTTAACCTACAAATTTTCATCTCTCCCGTTTCTTTGTGTCAAAGTTGGTTCGTATGTGTGCAATAAGATCGTGAGTGAATGAGTGCGCTCTCGGGCTGATCCTATCTTTGTGCCGTGCTCCGGGGGTGGGGGTGCGGGGGGGGGGATGTGTGGGGGTACAGGGCGCGGGGCTGGCAGTTCGCTCCCGGCGGCTGACGTGGACGGTCGCCCCGCGCGTGCAGTGAGTGATAGTGTAGACAAGCTGTACCACGATATCGGTGAGTGTCCATTATGACACTACACTATTTTGATTTTTGTGTTCGTGTGGTTTTTCTTTGGTATGGTGTTGTATGTTATTTTCAGTTTATTTCAAAGGTTGTGTAGATTTAAATTATTTTGGTCAAACTCGAATGATTTATAAAATAAATTTGTTTTGCTGTTCATAGTAGAAAATACAATTTAATTAATTAACTTTTCTGTTTTCAAGTCAAATGTTAATCAGAAGCTTTTTAATGACACCATATAAAATTACTTACTTTTTTTTAATATATTCTGACAACATACATCCTCATAGAAAACCGTTGGCAATTTCATGAAACATTTCCTTGAAGTATAATAATATCTGAAAGGTTGTTAAAATACACAAAGTTTAGATATCGACTTCTTCTCTTTGTTCGATAACATTGATTATTTTACTATTAAACGATAACGACCAACGTAGGTTATACATTGAACGATAGATTGGGAGAGAAAAAAAAGAAAAAACAAATATGTGAAATAAAAACGCAATGAAAAGCGTACCACATAAATATATAATAGAATTAGTCCAGGCCTCACAGTGAGAGAATGGTTATTTAGGCTTAATTAGCCGATAAAAAAGTTAGCTATCACTTCGTCAAATTATGTCCAAATTGGATAAGCAATTTTCGCGAAAACGTACCAAATAGACAAAGTAACTTTAACATTTTGTTACTTACTAGGTTTTGCCCAAAGCCCGAAACGCGTAGACTATTTGTTAAACAAAGTAGCTTGTGTGCTTTTCAGAGGCGGAAGCTATCGCTATGCGAAATTTTATTTAAATTGGTTGAGTAGTTAAGTTGTGACAAAAAGACAAAGAAACATCCATATTCACTTTTAATATTGAAAAAACATTATTTTAATATGAAATAGGTAGTTGTACCGTAGTTGTAGAAGGTATCAGATAAAACTGGATTTTGCACTCAAATAATATGTAAATACAAACAAAAGTATAATTATTGTATGTTCATGAACAAGAGGGTCTAAGTAGGTAGTTAGTGCGAGCCGTTGTACACAACTAGTATAATACTGAAACATTTTATACAAATTGAGCTACTTTCAAGCGAAAATATCAAGAAAAATATTTTCTCATTTCTTTGAGAAATTGTCTAGGTTTTGTCAGAAGCTTGGTTTAGTTTTAGTTTATTTTTCAGTGAAAATGTAGCCAATGTCTTTTTCTGTCTGTTTATAAGCTATTGCTCTACTGTATTTTCTCCTCACAGGTTTAATAGTTTCGTTATGAGTTCCCAATGTTAATTACGCAATTATGAAACTAGCTTTTGTTCGTGTGTCCGTTCTCATGAATAGTTTTTGTGAACGAAATAGGAAGTCTTGTGACATGGTCTATCACTCCACCTAATTTCATCGAAATCGGTAAAGCATTTACAAGCAGAGCTATTTTCCCAATATTAGTATGTATTGATCGTCACGCTCGGCTCTCATGCTCGATCGTCATGCCCGAGTAACAAAGAAGCGATACGAAATTAACGTTTTCCAATAAAAGTGGAGAGATCAATGAAAATAATTACTTTTACGAGTGGCCTTAATGGAGTCGCGCCCGTTTATTCACAGATTTACTCAATCGTTTGATAAAGTCAAAGATTTTCTACCAAAGGCCATTTATTTTGTAATAATAAAGCAATTTTAGTTAAATGTAGGCAGGACTCGATCGATACAGTTTTCGGAAAATGTTATTCCAATAAGTCTTTGTCAGATTTTTGGAACTTATCTGAAGAGTCATCAAATAATTAACTGTTAATTAGTATTATGTAATAAAATATAAAAGCCGAAAGTGCCGGTATCTCAACAGATCTCCGTATTACCAATGCTAGGGAGATGAAAATAAGTTACTTTAGTCCCTAAAAAATGTAACAGACCTTATTAGTTCTGTTACATTTTTTTACTAAAGTTTGTAAAATTTAGACACATAAAGATTATAAAAATATATTAATAATGTTACTTATGTGCATTGTTCTATAAAAAAAAAAAATTCGTCAAGCTGTATTAATATCGATTGCAAGCTTTTTATTTTTAGTCCACGCAGTTTCAAGAGAGTATCTTGACAATAACAGAACTTGTTCTAAAACATTATTATTATATGACGTGGACATCCGCTGAGAGGAAACTCAACCCCTAAAAGGAAAAAAACAAGGGATGAAAATTTGCAGACAATGGACATTTCGCCCCAAGACGGAATCACGCGATGAGTTCGTAGATATCTTTATTATTGTAAAATTTTGCGGGTACTTGTATTTTTTTCTCGGAAATTGCTTGACCGACTTTGGTGATTGGGTAATTAGGTTTGATGGGTTGTAATTAAGATTATATTGCGATTTTTTAGAAAATATGTTTTTTTTAATATAATTGTCTTTTGATTTTATTTTTTTTCTGATGAAAGGTTTATAATATCGCAATTTTGATTTGAAACCCAGACAGAATTTAGTTGTGTACACATCTGGTAAATGATTTAAGGTAGAAATTCTGTTTAAACCACGACCAAATCCGCACTAGTCAACTAGTTTATCCCAAAAATATTTATATTAAACGCTTATATCAAAAGCCTACAATTCTATAAATAACTTATAATATTAAAAGATTGATGTATTGATGTAAATCTCGAACGGTTTGATGTATCGCGCTGACATTTAGCAAATATTTGATGAAACGATCACAAGTTACTGTACTAAAGTCAGTTTTAGATCGAACGTTTGACATTTAGATTGAGTAAATACTTTTTTTATTGTACGAGACAGACGCTCGATTGATATTTAATATTAGAAGAGTCCTTATATGATATGATTGAAAAAATGACTCTCTAAATAAGTGTTGCCATACATAATATCACGCCTCTAATGCTTAAAGGAAAGGTAGAGGGAGATGTATAAAATACACCCACGTTTTGCTATTAACAGTGTTAGTCCGGTACAATAACGAGCGCACCCAGTGCCGAGTTGTTAAAATATTAATGTTTTCAAAATTATAGTCTCGTTGCTATAACGATGCAGAAGACATAGCAATTTCACACAGCTTATGTAATAGCAATTATTTAAAATCAAAAACTCATTTCACCCAATTCATTCTATCAAACAGTTTAATCAAAAATTGAAATAATCATACAGTTAATAAACACAGGCAAAACCGCCGGCAGAAGCTAGTCAATGAAATATTAATGACATTACACAAAATAAAATGTAATTAATTGAATTACTTGTGACTGCGAATGAAATGAAACTCGCTGTGTTTACATACTCGTACTTACATAACAGTGATGTTTAATTACAATGTGTGTCTGTGTGTGTGTGTGTGTGTGTGTGCATTGTGTGCAACTCGGTGATGGACACTCGTTATCTAACTATATGTTAATATATGTTATAATATATAATACATATTACCTTCCGAACTGGCAGTAAATTCACCTTCTGTGTTTGACTATCGTTAGTGCCTGTACTTGCCTATTAAATGATACAAAAAATAACAAAATTACGTATAGCAAATATTCTAAGGTTAAATTTTAGATATACACTTAAACAGAAACCTAAAACATACTTCGATTTTTTTTTTTAGAACTGACCAACCCCCCAAGCGTGTTTTGAAAGAACTAATCTATGTATTATATTGTTTCTTCCATGTTCTAATGAAAATAGTTTTACGTCTCCAAAATGTACCGAACTTAAATAAATAAACAAGTAAAATATTTGAAACTAAACGTCGGACCCGACTTCGCTCGTGTAAAATAATAATTCCCTGTTATCGCAGTAGTAACCCAAAGTAGCCTCGGTTTACTTCTGCATCGCAGTTAACACTACGGTATATTTTATCAAAATCGGCTTAGCAGTATAAACGTCACAAACCAACAAACATACTTCAGCATTTGTAATAGTATTGATAGACGTTTATAAATATTTGGACCTTTTCTCGTACATATTTCCGTTTGATTGTTTCTCGTAAACAATAATATGTATTGAGACGTCTAATAACCTGATCGAAAGCATTGTGTATTGTTCAATATTATTGTATTCCTGTATTCATCATAAAGATAATAAAACAAGTAATTATACTGTGAAGATAAATATTTGTATAAACATAGAACATTTCTTTTTACTAACAATTAATCTAGTATGACGGAAACTTTTGATACGTGCGGTTGTTCTGGCGTATAGTTCCGGTAGTTGCACCTTTGTGCTAGATTTTATCCAAAACGGTTCAGTAGTTCAGTGTAGTGTGTCAGTCCGGATATCCTATAATTGACTATTTTTTTAGTTAATTTTATGAAGATCGGTTCTTTGGTACTATGGTCGTGTGTTAGTTGTGAAGGTGTAACAGACGGACAGATTTTGGCATTCGTTACAAAAAAATTGTAAGTATATTAGTATTGATTGTCGGCTTGTCTATACCTAAATAATCTAAAATAGGTGTAACAATTCTTAATACTTCTGAACTTATATATCTGAACGTATACAACATATGTATTTAATGAGTCACATAAATTTGCTTAGTTCGATAATCATCATCAGCCTAGCCTTTCTTCCAAACTATGTTGGATTCGGCGTCCAGTCTCACCTGAAAGCTGAATATCAGTATTTTACATGGAGCGACTGCCTACTTGACCTCCACAATCTAGTGACTTAGGTCATAAACATATACGTAAGTAACAGATACCCTTCGGTAAGGCCGAATATCAGGTTTTCAAGCTTCTGACTACTGTTAACGACTGCTTGCTTAGTCCGGTAATGCAACCCACGATACTCGCGCACTTTGGTAGCGACGTGACACTAGCTACTGAGCTCAGTCCTACAATAATAAATGTAAGTCGATCGAAACGTCCGGTATAAAAATGTTTAGTAACATTTAAGTAAGATTGCTTCCGTGGCGCAGTGGTTTAGGTCACCACGCCGCCGCGCCGCTACCATTGCATCGCGTCGTGGATTCGATTCCCACACGGGACAATTATTTATGCGATTCACAAATAATTGTTTGGGGTCCGATTGTACTTTGTGTCCGTTATGTGTATGTTTGTAAAAGTCCCGGGGACACAAGAGCAATTCTTAGTCCAGGAGTTGTTTAAAAAAAATAACAAAAAAATAATTTTCAAACGCGATTTCCCGTCGCATTATAATATTAAGCGCTGGTAAAAACATATATTGTTCCCTAGCACCTCTACATAGAGTAATATGTAAAGTAGTATGCAGTAGTTGCAGCCACGTACACTCGTACAACCATTACTAATGTTGAGTACGTGCCTGCTCTAGTTGCTCTCCTTGCTCTCCTTGCTCTAGTTGCTCTACTCACACTGTTCTAACCTTTGACCCACATACTCGGATGTGCCACGGCTTTGTCTGACAACTGCACTGAGGATTCAACTGCACGTTTGGCGCAATAACTGTAGCGCCGCGTGTGGTGGGTTGAGATGAGCACGAGTATTCGTTCTGAGCCTGGTTGTCAATTTATCTATAATATGAATATATATTTTGAAGTAGCATTTAGTAGAGGCGTATTCTCTACAGTGCAAGTGGTATGTAAAAATATAAAGGACCGCGATTTTGATCGCGATTCCCGATTGACGATTTCTCATATATATTTGTTTGTTTATTCAGGTTATAAGCTCTGAGTGTACGAAATTTCATTAAACTCCGTTCAGTAGTTTTTTGTAGAAGACTTACAAACATACAAACATCCGTGGTTATAAACTTTCGCACTTATAATATCAGTAGGTTGAATTTATAAAAAGTAGCCTCACTGTATTTGTTTTTCTCTTAAACTTATTCCAAGCAGTCCAGCACTTAAGCTATATACATAAATATAATCTATATAATCTTATGGCGGAAACGCAACCCAGTTCGTATTTTTTTACATTATAAACAAAATAGTGTTTTTAAAAAATCGTTTATAGAATCGATCTGTTGTGCAATGTGAAGCGTACAGTGGCTCACAAGAGCGGAGCGTGCAGTCGCAGATGTAGGTCACGCGCTGTGTACAGTCCAACACATCACACACTATACAGCGGGACCATTGTGCACCACTGTACAGTCACCGGCTTATATATGTGACATGACTCACTTTCCAATAATTGTAGTGGTAAATATATTTGAACAACTCAGATACGGATGTCTGATTTTAAATTGATATTATTATGGTAACTAAACGATTGATAAAATAAAATTGTAACAAATTATGTCAGGTTAGACATATAATTCATCCTAACTCAAATTAGATACTCGTGAAATATTAAATACATGTATAATGGATGGGTTTCAAAACTTAGACAGTCGTAAACGTGTATTTAATTTGTTCCTATAACTAAACTGTGAAATAATAGTAGTCAAAGCAAATGTTTTGGTCAACAATTAATTTCAATGAGTCATTGATATAAAAGAATGTATTTTTGCTCATGACTGTAGTCCAAAGCATGTATTGTGCTCGACTGTACCACGGTCCATAGCTCGCATTGTGTGCGACTGTACCACGGTCGATAGATCGTATATTGCGATCGAGTGCCGGCTACTAATAGTAGGGACCCTCAACCTCCGGTAACGGGCTCGAGTGGAGGGTATTTTTAGAAATTGTTTGATTATTCGAGAGTTCTGAAGAGGCCTATTTATGGACTAGCTGTATATAGTTCTTGTAAGTTAGTCGTTATTTATTAATACAGCAAGTTCCAAAGTTAAATTAAAAATAACTTTTAAGGAGATTTTTCTCTTTCAATTAGAATATTATGAAAATCTGTACAAGATAATTATATTATTTTTCGAGAAACTTTATAAATGTGGAATTTTAATTATTGGACCAAAAGTAGTCAAATTGAAAACTCAACATAATATTATGGAAATCGAGAAAACGAAAAACGCACAGTTACATTGCAACCTATTTCTCTTTAGAAGCACTGGAATTCGCAAAATTCGAATTCACTAGTATTGAAAGTCTGGACTGAGTACTTAAAATCAATTATATATATAAGAGCAATAAAATCTGATCCTAGAACTATCTAAACTACAACATAATAATAAATGTTTGTCACTCGAGGGGCGTATCTAATCTATCTAAGATTGGGGATCCGTAGTTAAACAGTAGAACGATTTAAAAGCGTGGCTTCCGATAAATATGTGATGAACGTCGTCACCCCGCGTGTCAATATTAGGGGTGTGTTACACAGATATGTAAACGCTAGATAAGGCTACCAGACTATAGACTTTTTTATTCTGAGAGGTTGACAACTTCGGAAAATGTTTTTTTCTTTTCCTGATCCTTTAGTTACTTGGTCAATATGTAAAAAAATAATATATTAATCGTCAATAAATTGACTATTCAACTATGCCCAAATCAATCCTAGTTTTTATAAAATTGAGTGTCTCACTATTAGTATTTATTAAGAAAATCAAATCGATATAACTGCAAGTATGGATGAGTACCTTATTAAAAAAACTTTATCCAAAGATAGTTTTAATAATAGAATATAACAACGTTGAGGTCACGCTAGCAATTTGAATACACATAATACTCAATTATGTTAATTTTCTAGCAATTGATATTAATTAGTTTTTTACTGTGCATCTGTGAAAGCCGAAATTCTCACTCTTATTAGCATGGATCTTAAAATGTGTATGCATATTTATTGTATATATTTTGTTTAAGTAAAAAGTGCGCTCGGTCATATAAGGTGCGGTATCTAGTAAACATAATGTGAGTGGTGTGGAGCCCCGACCCCCCGGTAGTGACGTGCGCGGTCGTTGTTTAGTTATGGTAATAACGTCGTCGGTAAGTGAGTGCTAATTAACAAGTGTTCACATAACTACTGTGTACTGAGCAGATTTATGAAAAATGCCTTCATTAAGTACTAGTAGGTTTTATAAGAAATTTTACTGATAGTGACGTAGAATGTCTGTAGTTTTAAGTCTATAAGAAATAAAATAATGGCCGTTGGTTTGAAAACTGGGTTTTAACAATTGTATTAAGTTGAACAAATAACATTAAGTAGAAACAAACAAATAAATCTGTTGTCTACGAAGATAAAGTAACGTACATTTAAATTTATTTAGAAACTGGGCAAAAACATTTCGCATTCATCAATCAAGCTAAAAACTAAAGAACATTTTTTCAAGTCTTAGCACAATAAATCCACATTTAAATAAAACTGTATAAAATTATATCTGAAGACGCTCGAACCGTCCTACAAAAATATACCTAAAAATACAAGACAGTGCTCGTAGCTCTGCTACATCGCTACGAGAGCTACGAGGGCTACGACGTAGCAAAATGAAACAGTAATTAAAGAAAATACGACGATAACTTAGAGTATATTTATGGATGTTTTGGTCAACTTGGACCGTTACACTTTGTAAAGGAAATAAGAAATAATTTAAACGAGCAACACCGAAGAAAAACGAACGAGAAAATTCCAAAGTAAAGTTGTTTTGTAACAATAAAATGGTGTAAAGTGTGGTGATAAATTAGTAATATTTGTGGGTTCCGCGGGGTTCCGGAGGGTTGCTCAGAGGGGGGGTGAAGGCCGAGGGGAGGGGTGCTTGCAACTCGTCACAACTTGTTATTGGTGGAGTTTTTTGTACATTTGCGGTTGACATTTATCAACAAGTGTACACCTTGTTTTAGCAATAACTTTGAAGCTTACGCCTTGTAAAATATAAAACTTTATTATGTTGTACTCAGAAAATGTGCTCAAGCAGCTTTGTAGCACGTTTAATAAGTATAAAGGGTTATTACCTGAGATAGAAGGAATACATTCCAGTTACACTAAGAACACTTTAATTTGTTACCAACATTCTGAGTTCAAGACTTTAGCTTGAAATGACTTAATTGCACACAGAGCCTTAATAGATTAATAAGATGGCAAAATTTGACTGTCCTCCCACACAAAGCACTGGTAGTGAGATGTTAACGGTTAAAAACAAAAAGGCTTAATACAAAAATAATATATATAGAGCTCCCGAGAGTTAAAAAGCGTTAACTAAAGAGCTCTCATTTACTTCACAGTAAAATTACTTTTTATGTAAAGTATTAATTAATATAATGTTTACATGAGACGTTATCAGGTGGTTTCAATCAAATATAATTACAAGAGAACTTGTTGCAGCTTGTTTACGAAGTTCCGTGTAATTGCCGCGTGTTACCTGCACTGAGCGCTCAACACTCTCCGCGGGTCTTGAGCGACGAGTGTTGAGCGGCGGTTGTTGAGCAAGACTCAAAGTTTGATAAAGTTGCAAGTGCCGTTTGATTGCGGAGGAGGGTACGTTTAAGTAGATGTGTGCAATGTTGGGTAAATGCTCGTACAAACTTAACTAATATAGTCGTGCTGAAGGGACTATTTGTTGGTTTGTACACGGTAATCTCTGCAAGTGATTTTTGTGAGGGATGAATAAAAATATTATGATATTCATTAATAATCACTGTTTTAGAAAAAGTGAATTAAAGACAAATTAACATGTCCAAAATGTTGACCAGAGTAAGTGAAGAATTGGTGATCATTTACTAATGAGTAACGTAATACGAGACTACACAGTTAAAAGTATTTGTCAAACGTCTACGACTTTATCCTACAAAGCTTTGCTTAATATTTTATGTCAGATCACTTACGATATTGCTCTATCACGATGTATCAAGGCTACATCGAGCCTGAATATAGACCAGCGAAATATAAAAATAAATCGAGAGAATATCTGAAATCTATCAATAATGTATCACAGTTCAATGTTCAAGGAAAACACACAATACAGATACAAAACCCCACCATTTTTATAACAAAAGAGTTTCCTAAAACTGTATCGAGCAATCAGTCGTAGACTATCAGTCGCAGCAAGTGTGTTCGACGCCAATATCCGCGCGCTTCCGATATCGGCTACGAGTGCTACGGCCTGCTACGCCGCTACGGAGGAAGCTTGCTAAACACTTCCTTCCACGAGAGAAATACGATCGTAGCCTCCTTTGCCGTCCCCCCTCGCACCCCTCTCAGCCCTCCGCCCCCTCTTCTCCCGGTGGGAGGAAGGCTGTCGTCCCGTCGCGATATAACCGCACCCTAAAGACGAATTTAACTCAAAGATTAGGGTTATGGGATAGAAACCTCAGGATATCGAATGTAAGGGAATTTTCTTGACAAAATTGGTTGAAAGCTGGCTTCTTTTGGACAATCCTATTTGGAAAGGTTACAGATACAAGCTCCTGTGAGCGCCTTTGCTCGCGTTCTATTTAATTTTCCGTATTTTCGGGAACGTTGTTCGTTCAAATATTTAATGTTTCTACAGTTATACTTACCTATTATACCTATGTAGATATTAGCCGGAGCTACTTTATATGATAACTGGATCAAATTGGATCGTTCGTAGCTTTTCATTTTAGTTTCTTTGTTGTAACGATAACCTTTAACATTTTGTACGATATGATATTAAGAGTACAGAAATGTGGATCAAAATTAATAGACCCTCTTCAGGAGTTATGTCATTGCTACAAATCTTGGCGATTTATTTTACTAATATTGTAACTAGTTTGGTTTTGTAGTAAGTTTTGCAACTAGTACAGCTTTTCACTTCACTATTTTTAAAATGTATTCTCAGTAAAAGTTCAATATAGTTTGATATTAATCAAAAAAATATATAAAAGAGGGACTAGAATGCATCTAGATAAAATTTAGCAAAAAACGACTCGATCTATTAATTGTATATCATTTCAAATCATTTTACTTTACACGCTCAGAGTCACGGGGAAAATATAATGTTCTATATTATATAGTTATTTATGTATTTTATCCCTTTGTTTAAATGTATAAAGCACATAGAGCGCTGGGTAGTGGGGGGTAGTGGGTACGATTATTGGGCGATCCTTTGTGTCAACACGATGCAGCGGCCACTGTGGACCGATACGTACGGCTTTGATCAATACTACACTTTATATACGTACTTTATAGACGTTATATAGTACAAAGATTATTATCTATACTAATAATATAAAGCTGAAGAGTTTGTTTGTTTGAACGCGCTAATCTCAGGAACTACTGGTCCGATTTGAAAAATTCTTTCAGTGTTTGATAGCCCATTTATTGAGGAAGGCTATAGGCTATATATCATCACGCTACGACCAATAGGAGCAGAGTACCAGTTAAAAATGTTACAAAAACGAGGAAAATTATGTTTCTCTTATGTGACGCAAGCGAATTTGCGCGGGTCAGCTAGTAAAAAATATTATTATTATAATATGTTGTATTTTATGTCAATCACAATGATATTTGCTGGCTGGAGGTTTTATTTTAACTACCTTGGCTCAGTGTGTGTAACAGATAGATAAAGAGTTCTTTTTGCTTTCTAAAAATAGATTAATGCGCTATTATTGATAGTGTGGTAATAATGTCATTACTAAAAAGATTACTAATGCGCAGGTACTTAGGTTTTAAAACAGATTTTTGTGCATAAAAACTAATAGTATCAATATTCCAGAAAAGTATTTTGCATATATTATGAACGTGTATTTAAACTTACTATTTAATTTATTGACTGCCTCCGTGGCGCAGTGGTTTAGGTCGCCACGCCGATACCACTGCAACGGGAGGTCGTGGGTTCGATTCCCACACGGAGCAATTATTTGTGCGATCCACAAATAATTGTTTCGGGTCTGGTTGTGCTTTGTGTCCGTTGTTTGTATGTTTGTAAAAGTCCCCGCGACACAAGAGCAATTCTTAGTGCGGGAGTTGTCTTTTAAAAGATAAAAAAAAATAAAAAATAAAAAAAAAATTAAAATAGGCTTTTCTCCGAATGAAAATCGCAGGTAATACCTATTGTTTATATAAATATACTGGACTGTATTTACTTTGAATATCCATTTTAATAATACAAAGAGCTTATTGTTCAATTGTGTTTAATAAATACATATTTCAATACAAATGTTATATTATATTCTGCGAACGACGAGTACCTATTGTGTTCAATAAAATGTATTTGAATTAAATTTATATTTGAGCTACGTACTTTAAATAATGAAGTTATCTATATTAATAACACATTTTTCAACAATTTAATTGAATTATAGTACGATAACTTAGTAGAGCGATGCAAGGTGAGCGGGTGGTGAAGGTTGAACATTGAAAATACAGTACTTCAGTCACCCACTTACTTATTGACTGTTGGCTAAGCTACTTATATTTATATATGTACGATATCAATCTATACTATACTATAATATTATAAAGCTGAAGAGTTTGTTTGTTTGTTTGTTTGATTGTTTGTTTGTTTGTTTGTTTGTTTGAACGCGCTAATCTCAGGAACTACTGGTCCGATTTGAAAAATTCTTTCAGTGTTAGATAGTCCATTTATCGAGGAAGGCTATAGGCTATATATCATTACGCTACGGCCAAAAGGTGCAGGGTACCAGTAAAAAATGTTACAAAAATGGGGAAAAATTATCTAATGTGCCGCAAGCGAAGTTGCGCGGGTCAGCTAGTTAACAATAAACATAACATCTTGCATGCCCCGGCTCTGTATAAGACAAGATGACGTTCATACTCGTATATACACCAACGTTTTTACAGACGTTTTTATCGTGAACCAACATTTTGGATTTAGGTATCTGAAAATTTCATAACATATAACATTTCTCGTTGACTTCTCTGTGGCGATATTTCGTCAGGTTGTTTATTGCAGATAGTATAATAATCAAACGGAACATACTATAAATGCTACTATTTTTTATTATTATTTCTGCAATTATTTCTTTACTGTTTAAATAAATGGCCTATAAGACGCAGAGCTATAATTATGACAAATTAATGAGAGACATTTATAACAAATGTATTTGGTATTTGAAATGTAAATGTGTAAGTTATCGCTTATTCATGAATTAATGGATCTGTATTAATTATTGAATATTTTGGAATACTAACATCGGTAACTGCCTCTGTGGCGCGGTCGGTAGTATATGCGACTGCGGTGCGAGAGGTCTCGGGTTCGAATCCTGGGTCGGGCCAAAAAGTCTTTTCTGAGATTTTCTGTTAAGAATTTCTTAGAGATTGCCCGGAGTTAGGAAGTTGAGGTCGAAGACCTCCGTGCCTCGGAGAGCACGTAAAGCCGTCGGTCCTGCGCCTGACCTCTCACTGGTCGTGTCGGTTATCCGTCCCACCAAAACTATGAGAGTAATGGAATAGAGAGTGTACCTGTGTATTGTGCACACACTTGGACACTATAAACAAAGTCCTGCACAGATGGCCAGTTTCAATGAAATTGACCGCCGTAGCCGTGTGTCGGCTAGGAGGACATTACTAACATCGGTCTAGTTTGCGCAGTTATTGAATTTCTAATGTAGCAGATGTAATTTATTTCTACGACATTTTCGTTATTCTAAAATTTTGTCAGGCTCCCAGCGTTTCTAGTGTATGCCTTACGTCAATCCAACATTTCCGCGCTCTGGATTCTAATTTCTATAAACTATTTTTAATATTAGGTAATACATCTTACCTCGATTGAAAAATATTATTATGTCTTCAGAAATATACCCACAAAGGAATCAAAGTATAAGCCGAAGCATCTATTTGTAGGCAAATATTTTTTGTCTCTTGTGAATATCAAACTCAAGACACATAGGCTCAGTGATAAACGGTGACTACTTTAACCACTAATGTTTGTTTGTTTGTATGTGTAGATGCAGCGGCCGTGGAGATGAGCGGTGTGCGCGGTGTGTGGGCTCGCCCGCGCGTGTGTCTGGCTCGCGCGCGCCGCCGCCCCCTGCCCCCCCTGTGACATGGCGCCCCCCGCCCGCCACCCCCTGCGCGCGCGCACCCCTCGCGCCGCGCTCTCTACTCTCCTCTACTTCACTTTCCTCACTGGTGAGTACATACATACATAGCATAGATCATTATACACATACCCTTATGGACAAAATTGCCTTGCATCAGAAACTTTCAAATTTAAAAAAATACGTTCGAATTATTCTTCAATTATTTGTAAGCGGCTTGAGCTACTAAATCAGTTCCCATTTTGAATATACCAGAAATTTAGGCATCACCTGCGAATTAAATTAATTACAATCTCTATAATAATATGACAACATCGAATGACGCGATGTACAGACAAACCATCAAACTAAACGTATGAGTGATTCAGCAAAAACAGGCCAGTGTTGATTACTACGAATGCCTTAAAAGAAGGAACCCATTTAATAACTCAAAAAAACGTAAGCGATTACTTTCCCATCACAACAAATACCAATATAGTATTTAACGCATGTTTCAACACCCTGTACATAGTTGTCATAACATTATATTAACAGTTACAATATACAGTATGAGCTCATTATAGCGTGGTGCGCGAAGTTGCGCTAATTTGTGTTCACATCCAACCAATTGTATGATCGTGATATTGTGCGGCGCTCGACTGAAACTAAAGTTAACATATATTATTACTATAACAATGCGTACACATTTACAATATGGAAGCGGTTATATTTGATGTTAAAATACGCGTGAAAGTTTGTAATGATTCAAACGTAAGTACCTAACTTATTATAGAACACGTGGTTTAACTTAATGACTCTGAATGTAGTAACGATCCGATGTGCAGATCTTCTTATCGCGTGGTTAGTGGTCAACCTAGTGTCAAAGTGGTTCAAACCGCCCGAAGGCCTTTGACGTGGCTTAACGACTGTTATCTTAGTAGACAACAGCCGGACCGATTTTTTACGTGCCCTCTAAAGCACGGAGATGTCCAGTTCAAATATCACTAGGCGGTCACCCATCTGTCGAATGACCGCGCCAAGGTTTGCTTAACCCACAAATCGTTTACCAATCGGTGAGCGCAACTGGCTATGAGCGCTTTTGAATAGATAAACTACCGCTAAATGTACCTCAGCTACCGGGGGTTAGACATGTACACTTAAAGGGCGTGTAAGATACATCTACAGTTCAACAACAGTGAAGAGCCTTGTTTGTAAGCCTTTTCGCGGCTGGCAGACAAATACAAAATGCAAAATTTATAACATCAGTAAACTGCACACTTATGCAGCTGAATTGGTCTATTTAATACAAATATTTTATTTTTTAAATACACAGAAATATTTGACTACATTATACATATTACTAGGTTGCCTTCGCTGCTCTGAAAACATAAAGTTCTGATCAAAAGCCTTATTTTCTAGGATTCCCAGGATATAAAATAGTTTATCATTAAAAGCGGGAAAGTCTAAGATATTTATTTGTAAGTACTTCTTTAAGCTGGTGACTGTATCACCAATTTAAATCGTATTCACTTCGCGTAACTTCGCGTCCTAATCTCGAACATAAAAGATATAAACTCGATTGCTTTACTCGAAGCGTTTTAATCCTCGCACCGAACAGCTCAGCTCCGTAACTTTATTTCACCGACAAATGAATAGTTCAATGTAAGAAACTCCACTTGTAAACCCGTAGAACTAACTCGTTGTAAGAAAACATCGTGATGAAACCTTGCGTGCCTAAAAGTTGTTTAACGCATCTTTTAAGGACATACAAGGTCCCCAACTTGCACGTGGTCAGCGTGGTAGTCTCAAAGCATAACCCTTCCTCGATCGAGTTAAGATCCTTGCTCTGCAGTGGGACTGTCAGGGTTAACAAAAACAACAAAATCTTGATTATTATTTACGTAAAAAAATCTTAAATAAAAGTGATGCGTTTTAAATAAATTAAATGGCTTATCTAAAGCAAGAGAATCCCCCTGATTTGCCAGCCAATACATATTTATTCAGAAGTGGTAAAACCTTAATATTTTAAAAATGCAAAGGTTTAATTCAGTGAGCGAGCGAGACAGAGCTATAACAGTAATATGTAGTAATTCACAAACACTTTAAATAATTACAGTGAGTTTAATCTACTTAATGCCGGAGCGTTTTGTGCGAGAACTTTCAAATACAATTATATTTAATATACAAGTCTCTACCCGCGGCTCTCGCTGCAATACGTATGTATTGTTGTACTGTATAAATTTACGTTGAAACTTTAGTGTTCCATTCATTAAATTACTTATATTTTTATTTGAAAATGTATGACCTCTTTTGTTTTCTAAAAAGATAACTCCCAACTGGACTTTTACATACAAACATACAAACAACAATCTGTGGAGTTGTGGATCACATAAATATATGAAATTGAATCCACAACCTCTCGACACACCGATAGTGACGTGGCGACCACAGTGGAGGCAGTCGTATAATAAGTAATATAATGTCTAAAATAAGGCATGACAACTAAATATTTTATAGTAAAGTCTACATACATATTCGCAACAATTCAATTTCTCTAACATTGACAGAAATAAACCCAACCAGGCATTGTGTGAAATAGCCGTCGTAATATTGTCGTCCATCGACACGACATCCCCCTGTATACGGCGTGTCGTTAAGTGCCGTCGATAAATCACCACCCTGTACACTTGTATACGCTATCTATATGTGTATGTGTAGCGACGTCTAAGATACCGACAGATTTGCTTGTTCATTGTTTATTGTAACATAGATTTTGGAAGCGGTTTGAGGGTAGGCAGAGAAATAAATTTATGGTGCAACTAGTGCTCAGATGTTGTTAAATTTGATTTGAATTGATAAGCAGCACAGTCATAATTAATACATCGTATTATAATTTAAAGGTTTATTCTCTATTCATTCGTGTATTATTTTTTGGAAAAAATTGTTTAATAAGTCACGTCAATCATTATCTACCCTCTAAGTACGTGTTTTGAATAATTTTCTTTACAGTAATTAGTAGCTGTATTAAGTAGGTCTCTATACTCAAGGCCTAAACCCTTCCTCGTTCCGGGAGGAGACCCTTGCCCCGCAGTGGGACATTAATGGATAAAATTTATTTTATTATTTCAAGTAGTCGAGTATAACCTTATAGGTAAGACGGTGTTAATTTTTTGATCTTCTTTATTAGTTTTATAAAAGACTAGCTGACCCGCGCAACTTCGCTTGCGTCACATAAGAGAGAATGGGTCAAAATTTTCCCCGTTTTTGTAACATTTTTCACTGGTACTCTGCTCCTATTGGTCGTAGCGTAATGATATATAGCCTATAACCTTCCTCGATAAATGGGCTATCTAACACTGAAAGAATTTTTCAAATCGGACCCGTAGTTCCTGAGATTAGCGCGTTCAAACAAACAAACAAACAAACTCTTCAGCTTTATAATATTAAGTATAGATAGTAAATACTATTTAACCAACATTTCTCATATACGTCTTCAGTTCATTGAACCCCAGTATGTATATATACAGTACACAATGTATACGTATATTTGGTCGTAGTTTTTCCTGTAGTGGCTTGTGTCGTGTCGTGTCGTGTGTAATACGTCATCGTGGACGTCACCGCTCTGCTTGACTGATGAACTGACCGACCGTATGACAGAGTTCTTACTATTGTATTGTATGTATACGTGTAGGGGTAAATGTTGATTCTTTGTTTGTATTTAGTTAGTTACACGATTAGATTAGAACAGATATTTACTTAATTTGAAAGAAGTTTTTGTCAAAGGAGAATTTTCAAACCGTTTAGTAGAGCAGAATTTTCTTTTATGAGGCATAATTAAGAGATTGATTAGTTTTCCTTTTTATACAGAACTCACACACATACAAACATACAAAAACACACATACAAAAAAAGATATAAAAATACTACTACATTAGAAAATTTATATACCTACCACGCAAATATTTATTTTGCATAAGAATCAAACTCGAGACCCCAACGACGAACACCGAGTTAACCACAGCACCTCAAACATGTATTAAATAATTTCTATGAAAATACAAAGTGCTCTCTCATTACATTGTGATACACATCACAGTGGATGGTGGTTGGTTCACATTCGCTCTCGTTCAGTTCAACTACGATCGATACTCGAACGCTCAGAGGATACGCTCGCAGATTCCCTCGTTACGAGTACTTACTACACAACACTACACAACACACAGGCACGCCTGCTAGCGCTTTTTATAAAGGCTTTCGTCTTTAGGAAGGTTTTGTTTTTATCTAAATAGCTTGTTTATTAAAATACTAGTTTCCCTCTCTCTCTCTTTCTCTCTCTCTCTCTTTCTCTCTCTCTCTCTCTCTCTCTTCCATGCTATGAATCCCATATGGTAATAAAATAAATACCTTTAAAAATACTAGTTTTATTGTCATTTAAAAGGTGATTGTCGCTATGAAAATAGTTTTTCGTATTCCTCTCAAGGATATGGTGCTTTTATATAAAAGTAGAACTTTGAAAATTTGTTTGAACTAGAGTTAATCCTAATTGAAAATCTACTCAACTGTCTTGTTTTTAACTGACAAATAATTTAGATATTTTTTTTTACATTTTAAGCAAATTAAAATACGAGTACTTTTTTAATAAAACTTGTATTACATTTATAACGTTATTCTCAAATGCCATTAAGCAAATTTTAACCTACTCTTTTACCCGAGCGAATTCGCACCAATCTTAATTGAGTCATAGAATCTTCACAAAGACACAAATAACCCTCGACTATTCATAATGACTACACAAACGGGTTTTAAATCGAAACCTTCATCGACATTGTCACAGCCTAGTGACATACCCCAGAGCACCAACACTGATCAACCATTCAAGCGCTTCCCACCGCTCGTGAGCGTTTCTGAGCGTTCGTGAGCGTTTCCGAGCGCTTCCCGCCGTAAGCTCCGAGATCGCTCCCTCGAGTAAAGGATTAGCATAGCGGAGCGACTGTAGCGATACTTTATCGATATTTTATCGCGCGATAAACAGCGGTGGAGGAAACGACTTATATTTTTACATGTTATACAAAATACTTTGTAACTTGCCCGGTATTATGCCGAGTCCGTTACTGCCTCCGTGGGGTGGCGTGTAGTGTATCTGGTTGCTCACCACGAGGTCCTGCGTTTGATTCCCAGGTCGGAGAAGGGCTGTTGGTTTTTTTTATTCACAATAGTAGTCAGGAGTTTGGTAACGTGCCCGGTATATAGCAATAGGTTAGCCTCCTATTACGTAGGACTATCATTTTTGATGGCACAACGTAAGAGTATTTCATACACTTCTGCCTCCGCCTTCGGGTATTACAGGCGTGATAGTATGTATGTATATGTTTACGAAATACAAGTATCTTTTGCTCCTGTTTTAGTTTGTGCTAGTTTCTCCGACTTTGTATGAACAAAGAATTTCCCGATAAAAGTATTCTATGTGTTAATATAGAATTGTATCTCTGTGCCAAATTTTATCCATATTGTTTCACACACGAACTTGTTTCCTTTATTAAACTTGCAATAAAATGCTTTATACAATAAATAATATATTATTAACTAGCTGTAAATAAGGTAACACAAAGATGTTGTAAGCAATTGACGGCCAAGCCTATTTAGCCGCTTGAAGCAGTATACAAAAAAAGCACCTTAAATCTATTAGGATCTTAAAAACCTTACTTTATAATAACAAACAATTATAATAATCCTTTATTTTGCCATTAAAGATTGAAACTGTTTTTAATTTAATATGTACATTGACTTATATTCTTATACTTCTTATGACATAATCTTTACTCTATAAATCCATGAATTATTTGAATCTAAAAAACATCTACTTCCCTGGTGAATGCTATTATATATACTTTGCTTCTACATGTCTGTACGTTACGCTTTACGATCTAAACTATTGAACCGATTTAAACGAAATTCAGATAGAAAATATTCCTTAGAAGCTAGGCTATTGGTTAACGCGCAGGGCGGAGCTCCGCCAAGACGTCCTGGCGGCGTGGAAGCGACGACTGGAGAACCCCAGCGCCGGCCTCGTCACTATCGAGGCCGTGCGGCCGGCGGTCACGGAGTGGCTGGAGAGAGGGCACGGCGCGCTCACATTTCGGCTGACGCAGGTCTTGACCGGACACGGATGTTTCGGCAAGTACCTGTGTCGTATAGGCCGTGAGCAGACGCCCAGGTGCCATCATTGTGGTGACTGCCCCGATACGGCGCTGCATACGCTGGCAGACTGCCAGGCGTGGTCGTCGCAGCGCCGTGAGTTAATCGGGGTGGTCGGGAGCGACCTCTCGCTCTCGGCTGTGGTTCTGTCCATGGTCGGGAGCGAGGCAGCGTGGTCGGCCGTCGCCTCATTTTGCGAAAATGTAATTTCCGCAAAAGAGGCTTCGGAACGGGAGCGGGAAATTAACGCTCCCCTCCCATCCCGCGCTAGACGCACCGGGCGTCGCAGGCGCCGGGACGATCTCCGGCCCCCGTGACGCGGACCTGTGGGCGGCGGAGGCGGAACGCTCCGTCGCCTGAACAGGGAACAGGTCCGAGAGGTGGGGGTGTGCTGTGTGTTCCTGGCATACCCCCTTGAAGTGGAGAGCTAGGGGGGGCAATATTCATGCCCGCCCCCGCTCGAAGGTGGGCCCGCATCCAAAGCGGGCCGTCACCGGCTAGGACGCGGAGTATCCAATCGGAGGTACCGCGTCCTGGCCACTTTATGGTGACAGTTGAAGGAACACCGTCAGGTTTTTAGTCGGTATGCCCAAATTTAAAAGCCGGAACGCCTAGCCGGCGGGAGAGCCCGACAGACCCCCGCTACCTCCCTGGAGCGGGACATGCAGTAATGCATTTTCCTGACGAAAAAAAAAAAAAAAAAAAAAAAAAAGGCTATTGGTTAAGAAATATCGCTGTGGATAAAACCTAGTTTACTATAAGTGTGTTCGGAAAGATTGTGCGGTCCCAGGTTCGGTGTTAGTTTGAGATAAGCGTTTTTTTCTGAATATTCCCGACATCAGAGCGGAGTTGTGGTAAATGGTAATAAGCCCCTCCCCTCCCCCTCTCGCTGGTGAACGAAGCCGGAATATACAAAATGTATTTCTTTTGGTAAAGACCTCACAAAGTGGGCTCAACATCAAACGAAATACAAAGTAGGGACACACACTATTTATTTATTTATTTGCTATAAAATAAGGAAAAAAGAGAGATTATTTAGTGATGTTTTTACCATCTGGATAAGTACTGGTTAGATTAGCTGATGGAAGGTTAATCATACAATTGAGAATACAATTAAGTTAACTGATGGAATTTTGTAAGATAATTTTATTGATTGGGTGTACGGTGTACCTAAGTTTAGATATCAGATAGTTTACACGTGTGTGGCAAAACTGCGACAAACTTCTTACGTCTAATTTTAAAGCTATGAGCACGGCGCAAACGAACCATATTAGTTAAAAAGTTCTCAGAACTAGTAGTTGATGGCTCACTTAACTGATTGTGTGTGTGTGTGTGTGTGTGTGTGTGTGTGTGTGACTGTAAAACGAGATTTAAACTTTTGAGCATTGATAATATCCGAGAGAAGTGTCATTACTTTCAATGCAAGTCTGCTTGATATTTTTATTTTTCTATACCTAATAAAACGTTAAAAACGTGAGTATTTTTATGGATGAGTACAGAATAATTAAATGTTTAGCAAAAATAAATAAATTGCCTCGATGGCGCGGTCGGCAGTGTATCCATACTATTGTCGGTCAGTAATATTGGTCTTTTGTAATTTACACACATAACACTATTACACCTTTCAATATGACAGGCGTGATATTATGTATATGTGTATTATATTTAAATAAGCAAGCAGTAAGTTCACAAGCAGTTTCTAAGGCAACGATCATGACACATTATTATCGTCAAAGCTGATCGAAATCAAGCAACAACTGGTATCAATTCTTGCCGCACGGTGCAACGGAAGTCGTTAGTTTCAAGACAATTGCGTGCGAGTGGCCGACAGAGGGCGTGAGAGCCGGCGGCGGTGTCGGGCGCTGTCGGGCGCTATCCCGCGGTGTCTACAGTCTACTTAGAGCAATCACGCGCAACTGCGTAATGTCCGTGTCGAGTGTCGGCACTTTGTGTCGAGATTGCACCACTTGCGTTATGTGATGTTTCCTGCCTATCTGTGATTGAATCGACTTGACCTGCCCATCGGTTATAGAAACGTTTTCACTTCTCATGTCACTTGTAACATTTAATTGGACGCCTCGCTATTTTAGTATAATCACAGAAGTTCCCTCTAGCACCGTCCGAAGGAATATTAAATATTCCATAAACTTTTTTAATCAGTTTCAAAAAAGGAGTAATATCTTAAGCCACCTGTATTTATTCTATGTATTAGAGCCATCGTAATAACTATTTATTGGGTGAACCGATTTCAAAGGCTTTTTTTTAAGTTTGTGCTCTCGATGTGGTGGTGATGTGCGAGAGATTCTTATGACTGTTGCATTCTATTTGTTTTATGGACGCTTCGAATTAAAGGAAAATGAAGCCTGAATTCGGTTATTTTTGTATGAAGTTTTTGACTGAATTCAGTTAGGACATTAATGATTTCATTTAGCATTGAACTACATGTGCTTCAAGTTTCATCAAAATCCAAAACCAATCTCTTACTGGATTATTTATTACTTCTACATATCTATCTTTTAAAATAATCACTATAAAATTTCTTTAACACCTTAAACTTGTTCAAATACTCCGTTACCAACAGAAATACTAGCAACCTCTCAAGGCTACCTAACAACTAAGTAACAGTCCTAGTTAAATAATACCATAGACCCATACATTATAATTATATGAGCAGACAAGCGGAGGCCATCTGTCATCAAGTAGCTATTAAGTCATTACACTCATTATATACATACATACGCTACAAACTATATACTACACTATACAGGGTGTCCTAGAACTCAACATCAAGCCAAAACGGAGTAACGCGGTCTATTGTAACCATCATAAGAAAAATCAATAAAAAATCTATTGCAGTTTGAAAATTATTGGCATTTAAGAATAGCCTAAGAATTTGGTCTAACTATAACCATTTTCTGGTATTACTATTTCAGATTTCAGAATCAAAGTTAAGATTTTCTTTTACATAATTTTTAAACTGAATGATGATTTTTTCTTTCTCGTGATGGTTATAATGCCTCCGTGGCACAGTGGTTTAGGTCGCCACGCCGCTACCATTGCGTCGGGAGGTTGTGGGTTTGATTCCCACACGGAACTGGTGGTTCTAGCTGGTCTGGTTGAATTTTGTGTCCGTTGTTTGTAGAAGTCCCCGCGACACAAGAGCAATTCTTAGTGCGGAAGTTAAGAAAAGAAGAGAAAACGATATCCTGTCCCTTCATTTCGGCTTGACATTGAGTTTTGGGACACCCTGTATATACTACAATGTGTGTAAAGTGTAACACGCGGTGTAATTACGCTGTGGGCTGTCATTAAGTAAGTTGTCATAATTGTATGTGTGTGATATTTGTGGGAGGATCACTTGATCTTGCTAATTAATGTTCGAGCTCTGATTGTCGGCTTACTAAGTATTGCAATTAGACTATTTGTGTTAGGA
This sequence comes from Anticarsia gemmatalis, assembly GCF_050436995.1. Taxonomy (NCBI): domain Eukaryota; kingdom Metazoa; phylum Arthropoda; class Insecta; order Lepidoptera; family Erebidae; genus Anticarsia; species Anticarsia gemmatalis. The sequence goes on along the minus strand of NC_134770.1, from coordinate 90,602 downwards.
AATTATCGCTATCAGCTTGTGATAGGATTTCATTGAAGGATATAGGACGACGAAGGAGATAAGGTACATTGACAGTTATAATATCAAAAAGCTTACAAAAAAGCTAAAACTCGCAATTTTTTTCACGTGGTCAAAGTCGTGGAAGACGCATTTCTATCCGTGCTAAAAAAATCCTTAATAAAAAGTCTTACTTGTAAGCCTAGGCAACAAATAAACTATATAAGCATCAAGTTTTATAAATATCCGTTATGTAGTTTTGGCGTGACTGAGCAACAAACGTATTTTCAAACTTGCTAACTTTTATATTTATAATAAGAGAGAAAATCCAAATTTCAAGAATTTTAAAATATCCTGCGACATTGTAATGTAAGGCCCTATGGTCTTACATAGTCCTAACACTAGCTTACCTCCCTGCTAAAGGGCACGTAAGGGCTGTATTCTTTACACCACTCACACGTGTGATTTTTCCTTGGCGTTATACACACGTAACTTGCAAATGTCAGAGGGCTTTGATATGACTTTTAACTTGAACTCTAAACGCGTTGCGTGGGACACTGTTTGTTACAACGCTTACAGGCTATCTAAATATATATAACTCAAAGGTGACTGACTGACTAACATAGTGATCTATCAACGCACAGCCCAAATCACTGGACGGATCGGACTGAAATTTGCCATGCAGGTAGATGTTATGACGTAGGCATTCGTTGTGAAAGGATTTTGATTAATTCGGGTAGAATTAATCAAACCAACGGGATAAATAGAGGATAAAAGTTTGTCTGAACATTCTGTCCAAAATCACGAAGCACGCGAGCGAAAGCTAGTGATTATCTAAAGCATCAACACTTGTTCGTAATTCGTATTAAGTGAGCGTTCTCCCGCAGTACAGTTCACAAAGCGAGTTCATTTCAAGTTAAACTGTGCCCATTAACCGCACCGCTTCGCTCATCATCGTTCAGCATTTAGAACAATGACCCCCCCCCCCCCCCCGCGGTGGCGTGCCGGTAATTGGGTAAATGTATTATTGAGTTTTTACTGTTGGATACTTCAGTGGCTGCTACTTACTCGATATAAGGCGATTAGATAGCGTTGTCTTCATTGTCAAGTGATTCGAGTGTCTTGTTCGATAAATTATATAAGTTAAAGGCGATGACGTCACACGATCTTTTTATACAAATTATATCTAAACTATAATAATAATATTATAATGCAACGGGTCTTAAACGCAAATTCAAAAATTAAAGGTTAGGATACCTTATTTGTTTACCCGACTTTTCTATCGAATTACATCGAACGCGACTGATACGTTAATATCTAAACTAATGTGTTATCAAACTAAATAAACTGAACGAATGTTTTCCGTAAAGTTTTAGGAACTCTTTCCTTCGAACGCCAAGCAAAACAGTCACAAACCCTTGCATCCCCCACGCACATCTTCGGATATTCCTTTCCTTTTACATCACGTGAAATAAAGACGTTATTTTCAAATTATGATGATGGGAGCAGTAATATATTCATAGGTTGTGCGGTTAAAAACCTTGTTCTTTCATCCCCCCGCGCCCCCCGCCGCCGGGGGGACGGGGGGAGTGAGGGGGACGCCGGCATCTGTTCGTCGTCTCATCAATATTAATGCACAAGTAACAATTTGTTGATTGGTGTGTTATTATAAACCGTGGCAGAAGCCGCTCCTCGCCGCTCCTCGCCGCTCGCGGTGCCTGCGCGAATGTAAAGAGCTTTTTTGCTCGTTTGAGAATATCTTGTCTGTGTTTCTTTGAGAGATGAATTAAGCTATGCTTTCTATTATGAATTCTCTTGGGCTTCAGAGCCCGGCTTCCGTAGCGTAGCTGTAGTACCTACGACTGCTACGTAAGCAGATTGAGCTAAATGAACGACTACCTCTCTTTAATTTTTAGCTGATGGTGGATTAAAGCGAACTTGAAATTTATAATAATTAATAGTTATGTGTCTTGTTTATGGCATGAGGCAACCCTACAACATGTAATTAACATTGTAAATGCGACACATGGGTGTATCTCATACACCTCTGTCCACACCTTCGGGTATAGACCGTGATATATGTATGTGTAAACATTAGACAAGCTATAATAAGTACTGCTGTGGTTTAACGAAAAGACAACTCCCGCACTAAGAGTTGCTCTTGTGTTGAGAGGACTTTTGCAAACATACAAACAACGGACACAAAGCACAACCAGACCGAAAACTATAATTGAAACTATACGTGTGGGAATCGAACCCATGCCCTCCCGACGCAATGGTAGCGGCGTGGTGACCTTAACCACTGCGCCACGTAATTCTCATAATAGAGTTGGTAATAATCGTTTGACTCGAGGTCGCCGCTTCACATAACTCTCGATTAATTAAACAGTAATGACGGTGACGCCATTGTACGACCACCTTTATATTGTACAATTTAATGACTCCTCCTTAAATGTTCTTATTGTGGGAACCGTTTGAGATTTTGAAATAATTTGAGTCTGGAGAGCGTTTTATAAGCAAATATTTAATACGTGGTTCTACGTAAATTTAAGTGTGTTACGGTCCTGTATTCGATATCTGAGTTACTTATTTTTTATGTTGTACTTAGTTATATTTTCTGAAAGAGAAAGTCCCCAAGCCACACTTAGCTGTGACTGAATCAAGGCCTAACCCTTCCTCTCGTTTGGGAGAAGACCATTGCCTGCAGTGGGACGGTAGCGAGTTGAAAAAAAATACAAAAAATATTCAAGACATTTTCCGTTCAAAAATCGATGACAATAAGAAGAGGTAAATTTCAATTATTGTCGTCAACAACAGAAATATGATTATTTAGCAGCAGTTCGTGTTTGGAGCAGAGTTGAGCAGCTTATATCTTATTTCAATAGGTGTCGTTAAGCCCCCTCTTATAAAGTCGCGTCAAATTGACTCTCTTCACGAAGTTAAGCCCTCCCGCGGCTCCAAGCCATCGCCCCGCCGCGTCGGCACAAGTACTAACAATATTTTGTCATCGGAACAAACTTGCTACTATCTTGTAAATTTCATTATGCAAAAAAGGGGAAAAATCAAGGTCTTTTCATGATATTTTTATATATTTGCGAGACGATCGTAGCGACGTTTTCGTGGTCGTTCTCGTGGAGTAGTGTAGCTTATGTCGTTTTCTGATTTGTATTTCTATCACATTACTTATAAGTCCGCTTAGAAGTTTAATAATGAAGATGCGGCAAACAGAAAAACAAAATTAGTTTTATAGTAAAAAGAAAGACTAACGAAATTCAGACCCATTTTTTGTGAAAAAATAATAAAAAGTGAATAGATAAAATCTTCATCCATACCTAATTAGTTGTGCTCCTAAGAATATAATTAGTTATTCTTTTAAAACAATGAAAGTGTGTCTACTGCCGAGCGAATAAAACATTTCCAATCTTCAAACTGCTATTAAGAACTCCCTGCCTGACATAAAAATTAAATTACACTTGAGATAACTCGGTAATCGAATCCGGGATCTTGTGAGTAATCGCTGCGTATTTGCCCCTCGCATTGAAGCAGTTATCAAGTTTATAATTTAATTAACAAAACTACTCTCGCGGGATGAATCCCCCGTTCATCCCTGCATCCCTACATTGCGGGGGATTCACAAACGTTCCAATCTCGGTCGTAAAGTGCAACCAATTTGAAATAACTCTATCTATGGATCAGATTTTATTACACGAACATACTTATGGACAATATGACAAGTTTGTTGAAACATACAAGTGGGGCCAGTCTGTTATGAACAGGCACCGGTAGCAGACAATTCTATGTAATAACTACTTCGCTTTGACCAAAAAATAAAAAGACAGATTTTGTATCTGCTGTCTCATATATTATGTGGACTTGAACGAATACGGATTTATCATACGGAGTAATATGGATTATGTGGACCTGAACGAAAACATTCTATTGGATCTACTAACTACAGACATAAAATCACGCCTTTTTTCAATAGGATTAGGCAAAGACCAAGGAACGCTACTTGCTACGATCCCTACGAACTTCTTTTACTCATAATTACGCTTTACGCAGCCATACACATTGTCTTTGTCATACACCATAGCCCGTTTACGCATATGTACGTACTACGAATCTGATCACTTTAGTAAAAATGTAGTAAACTGAAACCAAAGTTATCAATAATTTGAAAGCAATTGTCTGGTGTTGAAACAGTGTACAGTGAGTAGACAGTGAGTGTCCGGAGCGCGGAGACGATCTGTTGTGTAAAGCGGAGTGATTTAATGAACGAGGGCTGCACCCTCCGCACACACACACACACACACACACACACACACACGCACGCACACACACACATGCACGCGGCGAGGGTAGTGCACGTTGGCGAAAGTGTTTGTGTTCGTTTGTTGTTACAGTTGATGGTATCGTGTTGTTGTTACTTAATTATTATCTATTTTCATGAAGTGATTCTTCTTCTCTTTCGTGGACTCTGTAGTGTACTTTCTTGCATCCTTTTTAAACTGTACCCGTAGGTGAAAATCTTGAGGTTCAATATTCTTATTTTGTTGAGTTATATTTCTCAATAGTTATATCATATTTAGTACCGCACGAACTGGTAAGCGATCACGACATGCGACTGATACAAAATACTTACCAAGACGTGTTTATTGATAGAACTTTTCCCTAAAAAAAGTTTATTTCAGATAGAAATATATTAAAACGTATATTTTCAAAGTACTCTGCGCGCAGATAAATTACCCGATATTTAATACTGATGAGGTTAATTTACGCGTGGTGCATTGTGAGTGCGGTGACGTCACAGCGCGTGTCGGCCGCGTAACGTGTCGGTTTGATTCCCAGTCGACACATTACTTGTGTTACCCGCCACCTGTCGGCCACTCGGCCGTTATTTGTGTGTTGTGTGCGTTTGATTTGTTTGGACAAGTCCCGAGCGACCCTCGAATCAGCTGTTAAACTTATTTATACGCTTTTATTACTGGACACGTAAAATGTGATACGAGAACAAAACAAGTTAGATTCAAACTTTGGAAGCTTCAATAAATAATAGAACTTAAATAAACGTTTAGAATATAAATAAATAAAGTCAGATCCGTTGAGTTGCGATTCTTTAATTTTTTTTTTTAATTGTTTATAAGCGAATTGTTTAGATGAATTTTAGATTTTCTAACAAAATTAAAGTGCATGTATGTTCGCTAATGTATACGTGCTCTTACAAAAGCAACATTACAGCACATTACAAATCTAATAATAAGGTGCAGCACACGCGGCGACACGAGCACGACACGTGCACGACACGACAACGTCACGTCCACGACACGACGACGACTGTTCATTAACTACTATAAGTTAGTACATTCGATTTCAAGCTCAGCTCTCTACGTCACTGTCATAGATATTGAGTAAACTAGATATGGCTCATCTAAAATGAGAGAGTGCCATGTAGTCGTGGGTCGTGGTCCATGGGTAGATAGATCTGTTGAATCTAAAGTTAGCTAGATGATAGAATGTCATACCTCGGGAGAGACAAAACCACTTTTATAAACTCTTATCTCCTAAGTCTACCAAATCTGACTGTATTCGCTATTTACAGTTTATTTTACACAAGATACGTAAATATAGAACTTTAAACATTGACAGTCTAACAAACTTCTTTAATTTCTGTTATATTACTAGGAACTGCACGTTTGGCGCAGTGATTGAAGTGGTCACCTTGCCGCAATAGCCGTAGCGCCGCGTGTGGCGGGTTCGAATCCCTTCCGGGACAATTAATATTTGTGTGATGAGCGCGAGTATCTGTTCTGAGCCTGGTTGTTAATTATCTATATAAACATGTATTTAGTAGAATATAAGTATGTTCATCAGTTATTTGATTACCATAGTACAGACTCTGCTTAGTTCAATATGAAGTAACCGTGTGTGAGTTGTCCAATGATATTTTTTTATTACTTGCAGATCACGCATTACATTTATAAATAATGGTACGCTCAGTGTTCAATGTATTGAGTGAACTAGCACTGTCTAGTGGTGCTGATATCTGCGGCGGCGCCAGTAGCCATTATTATTCGTAGAGCCCCCGGGATTTTGTTCAATCCTTTCTTACAGTTAGCTCCGGGAAGCTATTTATTTCCCAAATTACTTGCTCCGGATACTAGATTAGCCTCTCTGTGATCAATCAGCCTGTTTTTTCCGTTTTTATTTGATTATACATTTATCTACAAGTTTGGTGTTACACCTCGGCTTAGTTAACAATAGCTGCGCGGATCGATCTCCGATATTAAGCTACGCTTGCCGAGGTTGTTCTTTGGATATGATCATCTTATACATAATATATGTACATATCGAGTTCCGCCGTGTTTCGGAAGGCACGTTAAATTGTGGGTCCCGGCTGTCATTTTTAAATATCTTTGACAGTCCTTAACAGTAGTCAGAAGCTTGAAAGTGTGACAACCAGTCTTACTGAAGGGTATCGTGTTATAACCCAGGTAACTGGGTTGTGGAGGTCAGATAGACAGTCCCTCCTTGTAAATACTGGTCAGCTGCATCCAATGAGACTGGAAGCTGACTTCACTTAGTTGTAAGAAGGGCTAGGCTGATGATGATGTTGGTATTGCAATATGGTAAAGTAATCAGTTGTCTTATACTCAATGGATTTTAACGTAAAAATAAAACAAACTGTTCTTTGTTAATATTTACTTTCTACCCTAGCTGAGAGTTGTATTAGAATAATTATGATAAAAAAATCTTAGGATTGGCAATCTAGTTCGGTCGGAGTGTTCAATGAGTCGGATGTTGTGGATTCAATTCGTTAACAAAATAACGCGCATAAAAGATGTATTTTTCTCTGTCCCGTTTAGCTAAGGCCGTTCTTTTTAACAAAACTCTGAACCATTTTACAACTTTTAATATAGAAAGCTATGATCGTAGCAACAAATTCAATAACAGTAGCGACTATTCATAGGTTATAACATGTGATAATAAACTGCGAGTGGAGCGGCGAGCGGGAACGAGTGCGTTTTATACGTCCCGGCGACAATGGCCGCCAATAAAGCAATTTTATCTGTGCGATAGCTGACGTTGCACCGTCCCCGCGCCCCCCGCGTCCCCCGCCGACGGGGCCCCGCCGCCGCGGAGCCCCCACCCACGGGGCCCATGCATAGGGCTGTTGCCAAAAAATAAAAGTCTTGCTTAATCTTTTGTACAAATAGTAATACTACTTTCTAGTGGGATTAATAATGAATGTAATTATTTATTGTCATTTTTGAGCTGAATGTCAGTGTTTGCGTACTTGCTTATTACTTGCGTATTTAGAGCAATTGATATTATTCCAACAGGCTTATTTGTAAGCCTTTAACTAACCACATCTATACTTATAATAAATCTGTAGAGAGGTCAATTCTGTACATTGAATATATTTAAAAAAAAACCAATGGGGGATGTTTATTAACGGATACTGATACCGAATCTGCAATTTATAATTTTCTTTTCTGTCTGTCTGTCTGTCTGTCTGTCTGTCTGTCTGTCTGTCTGTCCTCCGTCTGTATGTGTCGCTATCACGTAAAAACTACCGGATAGAATGCACTGAAATTTGGTATATGCATAGAATAAGTAGTGGAGCAATTTCTAGGATACTTTTTATAGCATAAAATTTCAAAGATTTTTAGAAAATTGAAAAAAATACGTTGAAATCGTTTGAACCTGCGTTTCCCTATAGAGACCATAGATGGCGTGAAATGGATTGCATTTCACAACATTCGCATAGTTAACGCGGCGCCCGCCGTATCGATACCTGTTGTTCGCACCAACCAATAGATGGCGTTATAAACCGCAACAAAGCATGTTTTTTCTAATTCATTTATTTTGATGGCTTTATTGTAAAAAAATACCTTTGAAACATGCTATACATTTATAAGATTTTTAAACATAAATGTTGTATGATATATTACACAAAAATGTTGGTTTACGTGGGTCCGGTGCGATCGGGATATCCTAGATGGCAAACCGAGTAATTTCGTTTGTTGTCGTTGTTCACCGCAACTGACAGATGGCGTTGTTGTTCGAATCACATAATAATTAAAAACCAAATTAATTGGTTGCATTAAGGAAATAAATTGGATAGCTATGAAACAGACTATGTGGTAAGTTTTAAAAAATTAACAACGGATGATATAAGTATAAAAAATAATTACGGGTTACGCGGTTTCGGACGTATCATCGCAAGTATACATTATTACGCGTCTGAAGAGCTCCGGCGCAGATAGGACCTATAATAATATTCTGAATCCAGACGGGTAAGCAATGGTCAGTCTATTATAAGGTATTATATTTTACACTGTAAACTGCTACGGATACAGACGAGAGCGGAAAAGAAGGTAACCACAGGAAATCAGGCCTGCCTGAGCCTGTGTCACATTGTGTGCCTTCCGGGTCCCTTTCGTAAATAAACATTAGATGACAAAAGAGTTGTTAGCATTTTTATGTGTAGGTGTATCGAGTGCTTCGCAATTCGCGTGCTCAAACGAATAAGCAACAGTACGAAATTCACGCGAGCGGAGCCGCACGGGTCAGCTAGTACATAATATAATCAAACATAACTTAAGGAATATTTCATTTATTCTTGTCCAAAAAACCCTAAACGACACATTTTTAGTCGCGCATCTATATTAATCCACCACACAATTATCATGAAAGCAGAAGATCTAACTTTCAAAAGCAATAAAATGTATGTCAGCCCTGCCCCCCCCCCCCCCCTCCGGCGCCCCGCAGTGTCTCGCTGCGCCGGCATGCGGGTGCGGGCTGCTACTTAATGGGAGGTACACGGTAAAACTAATACGCATTACACCAACTATCAACACTGCTTACACCGCTCACTGCTTTACTAAGATGACATGTTATTAATAATAATAAACATAAGTAAATTGCTGGGCAAGGGTCTCCTCCGGTAATGAGGGAGGGGTTAAGCCTTGAGTACACCACGCTGGCCAAATGCGGGTTTACATACCTTCAAGAACTGTTCTAAAGAACTCTTAGGCGTGCAAGGTTGCATCCTGATGTTTTCCTTCACCATTGAAACAAGTGATAATTATTTCTAATATCTACACACATAACTTCTAAAAGCCATTGGTGTGTTGACTCGGGTTCGAACCTGCGACCACTTGATAAGTTATTTACACGGTTACTAGGGTTCTGTTATTTTTTAAATATATAAAGATAAAGAGTTTGTTTTAACGTGATTTTTTTTTTGGAAGCACAGATCCGGATCAAAAAAAAATTGTTTTAAATAGTCCATTTATTGAGGCTGTATGCTATGTTGCATCACGCTGACTGAAATGAGAAGAGCTGAAAATATTATAAATCCACGTAAAAGAAGTCACGGGCGGCGGCTAGTAAAGTCAAGCGACATGCTGTGGTTAAGAACAGACTGACTAATTACTTAATTACATTAATCAGATATAAAAGTTGGTTGTACTGTTTCAGTATTGGTAGTCGACGCCGCAGACGAACAGTTAACTGTCCGCTTAGTTAGCGTTCATTTTATAATTGACATCGACTTTTTACAACGTTCGCCAACTTTCTGTGTGAATGAACGAGACGCGCTCTCACTGCTTTATAGTCTTAAAGGCTTTTGATAAAATTGCTCATATATATCTAGAGACGAGGTTAACTCAATTTGATTTATATCAAATTTTTAAAAAGTATACTTCAGATGATTGAAGTATACATAACTTTTAAACTCTCGCGTCGCTCTCATGTTTTATGTAAAATATTATTAACGGTAAAATGCGTGTTCGCGTTAATTCGCGTATTCTATTATACATAAATGATGTGTTAATTGGCTACCAATTATATAAAGCAGTGAATGAGAGCTTTAGTTTTGATTAATTTTACTACAATCGTTGTTTTGTTAATAAAAGCCTGTCTTTCCATATACCATATATGCATAAAATCTCATTTTTTCCCCCACAGAGGTAAGTTTCCCTTAGTAAAGGCTTACAAACTTCCCTTGCCAAAGACATATTGTCAGAAAGACGTCGACCTACATATTTTCTTAGTCTCCATACGAAATAGCATGAATGAAGATCTACACAAATAAATAAAACATAACATGGATTTTATGTTGCTAATAAGAAGTAATATTTCCAGAAAAAAACGAGGGAAGTTCAATAACTACTCAAACAATATGTTTATATTTCAGAAGAAAATACTTCACAAAACAATGTTGTTCAACTGGGAGCTGAACCCGTGACCGGCACTCACGTACAAGACGCAACTCAATACAAAGTTAATTAATCCAGCACAATGCGACTTGTTCCCAACAACTTGTACCGCGCTGTGTTTGTCGTTGCCGCACTCTTTGTTCCGCACTATACTCCCCACCACTCCCACCACTGCCCCCTGACAACTTGCAATCTTTACAAAAATCTTCTCAAATTCAAGCCGTTGACAGCTAGAGTTATTAAAATATAAACTATTTGAATGTCTTCTGTGCGACCATGCCAAAGTTCTTCACTTCTATATTTTAAACTACTTCTCTTTGCTTCGTGATACGATCATATAAACTGATGTGGTAGATTCAGTAATTGTAACGACGATCAAAAGTGTCAATATTTGACCTAAATTAATAAATGATTTGATTTTGATTATGATGACAATACTTGGTGATCACTATATTATTATTCAATCTGCTATTGGTTCTTTTTAACGATTCTCTATTTTTATTTGAATGTAAATATTAGGCCGGGGAAAAAGTCTTTTCGCATTATAGTATGTATGAACTTAACAATGATTCATACATAAATATTTTCTAGATTTCATATCATTAATTTGAATCATACTGATACATATACATATACAGGGTGTGGCGTAAATAATGGATAATCCTTTACCAGCGGATGGGCGACTTCCCGACTGATCTAAAAATTAAGATTTACCTCTGGCACAAGTATCATAGTTTTCGAGATTTTGGCCATTTTGTGTGTTTTTTAAGAAAGCGATTTACGCTCTTAGTTTTTGATGCTGTGATCACAAATTAAGGCTTTTTTTGAATCCGTTTTCTGCAAATAAATCCTGAATAGATGTGCTATTGAATCTACAATCTTGTTTTGTTCTTACTACTTGTTTTTTATTTAAATTATGCATTCAAAGTAAAATTTTATAATCTTTCACAACTTTCGTGCAACTTTGAGCACTTGTGGTGAAAAAAAAATGTATGGTGGCTTTACTGCCCACGCCATAAATAATTTCTAAATTTTATTAGAATTCTAAATTAGTATAACATGTAGCATTAATACTGATTATTGTCAAAATATTACAAAGAACTTAAATTATTAACACTTTTGCCGGTCGACTAATTTTATTTTTGCACGCATTTAAGCTAAGTTTGCTTTCAAATATTCATGTCTATAGGGTTATTACACTATTAAAGATTATTTAGATGATAAAAAAGCTTGGAACTGTGCTGCTTCTACGAAGTCTATTTCAAAATAATGTAAGTATTACAATTTGATGAAAAATGATTTATTTGTCAACAGATTAGTTTTCTTTAGATTTCTAATTATCTTTATTATTTGAATATTATTTATGTTTTGTATTTCTTTTTTTTTCTTTTCAACACTGCACACAAGTGTTCAAAGTTGAACAAAAGCGTTGAAAAATTATAAAATTTAACTTTGAATGCATAGTTTAAATAAAAGACAAGTAGTAATAACAAAACAAGATATTAGGTTCAATAGCGCATCAATTCAGGGTTTATTTGCAAAAAAAAATAGCCATTATGTGTGTTTAAGAAAGCGATTTATGCTCGTACTTTTTGATGCTGCGATCACAAATTAAGGTTTTTTTTTAATCCGTTTTTTGCAATTAAATCCTGAATAGATGTGCTATTGAATCTAGAACGCGCTTAGCGTGCAAAAATAAAATTAGTCGACCGGCAAAAGTGTTAATAATTTAAGTTCTTTGTAATATTTTGACAATAATCGGTATTAATGCTGCATGTTATACCAATTTAGAATTCTAATAAAATTTAGAAATTATTTATGGCGTGGGCAGTAAAGCCAACATAAATTTTTTTTTCACCACAAGTGCTCAAAGTTGCACGAAAGTTGTGAAAGATTATAAAATTTTACTTTGACTGCATAATTTAAATAAAAAACAAGTAGTAAGAACAAAACAAGATTGTAGATTCAATAGCACATCTATTCAGGATTTATTTGCAAAAAACGGATTCAGAAAAAGCCTTAATTTGTGATCACAGCATCAAAAACTAAGAGCGTAAATCGCTTTCTTAAAAAACACACAAAATGGCCAAAATCTCAAAAACTATGATACTTGTGCCAGAGGTAAATTTTAATTTTTAGATCAGTCGGGAAGGCACCCATCCGCTGGTAAAGGATTATCCATTATTTACGCCACACCCTGTATATAGTCGATTAGTCCCATATCTCATAAACACTTATACTGTAATCACACCGAGATACCACGTTATCAATACTTCACCAACAACAATAGACGGCAACAGACAGTTGCACTCGTACACGTAGACGTACGTGCTAGATCAACCTTACTGTTACATTATAATATTTATTATCGTAAACTGTTCCACCTGAAATGGTTGTAGGAAAGTTGGAGTACTTCGACGCTGACACGATGCTGTGGTCCGCTTACATCGGCCGACTGAAACAGTTCATAGTGCTCAACGACATCAGCGAGGAGCTGCGCGTGCCGCTGTTACTCACAGCAGTGGGTGACGTCACATACGGGCTGGTACGCGACCTCTGCGCCCCCGCCGACCCACACACACACAGTTTCCATCGACTCGTCCGACTGGTAGCCGACTATCTACATCCACCCTCCTCCGAAATTAAACATCGCCACGTGTTCCGCTCGCGCAAGCAACGACCCGGTGAATCTATTAACGATTTTCTACAGGAATTGAAACGACTCGTTAGCTGTTGTCATTTTGGATCGAAGACTATGGAGAATATAAGGGACCAGCTAGTTTCTGGCTTGAACGACCCTGAGATACAGAAACAAATATTTGATAAAGGAGTTACAATCTACGAGGAAGTCCTCGATCTAGCGCTGACGTTGGAGGCTGCCAGCGCAGAAGTTGACACGTGCGACGTTCCTTATGCAGCAGAAACAGACCACACCACGAGCGAGAGCGGAGACACGTGCGAGGACCGTGCCGCTGTACAAAATACTGAGCCCGCACAAAACATAACATTAAACATATTGTTCAGTCAACAAAGATTGTTTGGGTTCAATGCAACATCTTTAATACGAAAATTAAATTCGCACAATTTAAACGTTGACGTTATCGCAGTAACTGAGAAGCATCAAACTAGACAAGACAGCGAACAAGTGATAGATAACTGGACGGTGATAAGACCGTTAGTAAAACGAAGATTCGGTAGAAGTGGTGTGACGCTCGCGGTTCGTCCCGGCATCAGCGTCACTCGGCGCACAGAGCTCGAGAGCGAGCACGGCGACGACGTGTGGCTGTCGTTCACGTCCCGCGCTCGTCTCGTCCTCGTGTGCCTCGTCAACATTACCTTTGATTTTGAAGATACGACTGTGGCAAGGTGGTGCGAGAAAGTCAGAACTTACATACATTCTCATAAAGATACTTGTGTTATTATACTAGGACAAATAATCATGGCAGAATCGCGGATTTTTAACTCGTTTTTGCGTGATTGTCACTTAAACGATAGAATTGGTTTGAGGAGAAACTGCTATGTGTTATTACAAAGAAATAATTTGTCATCAGTATCAATCGCTGAAGGTATTTTAAATGGTGAACTTACTACATTCAAAATAAAAGTAAAGATCGACGAAAACGTAACTTTTGACAGAAATTTAATTGAACATCGAAAACTCAGCTATATATCTGAGTATCCCATCGCTGCACATGAGAGTAACATTGAGTCCGCGCACGACAGACACACGCTCAACATGTTCTATCTACACGTTTATACGTTCGACACTTTGACATCTCTGAAGCGAAAAATTCTTTCAACAGACGTGAAGTACGACGTTATCGCAGTAACTGAGGAGCATCAAACTAGACAAGACAGCAGGGAAGTGATAGATGATTGGACGGTGATAAGGCGAGCAGGTGTGAAGGAGAAGCGCGGTGGCGTGACGCTCGCGGTTCGCGCCGGCATCAGCGTCACTCGGCGCACAGAGCTCGAGTCAGGCGGCGGCGGGGACGTGTGGCTGTCGTTCACGTCGCGGGGTCGTCTCGTCTACGTGTGCCTCGTGTACTACTCCCACAGTCAGAACAAACATGTTCAGGAGTGGTGTGACAAAGTTAAAAGTTGTATTGATTCGCTCAAGGGCATCGTTATTATATTAGGAATATGAAGGTTAGCACTCGTCACCCTGATGTCAAAGTAATTACGATTGCAGTTAACTTGACGTGTGCAAACCTTCAGTCCAAATGAACACCACTAACGTATCGTTCCATCCATTCTATGAACAGATTCAAAGGTCTACCCTCTGATAGTGTTCCGACTGTACCGAGCGAGGAGCGCCACTGAGCGGGGAGCGTTGTTCAAACACGACTACTCAGAGGGATTAACGCGGCGCTGCTACTTGCACTGTTTCTATATAATACCGGGGTTAGTGGCTACTAACGATCGATGCACTGAATGGACAGCCTGATAGGGCATTATATGCATTATAGTAATTTCAGGCTATGGATACACTAGGGGACAAATGTCCTGCGACAAGTGCCGCCGGCGACGTCGGATGAAGTCGTGACACGTAGTTAGACTTTGATGATGCAGGAGTCGCATCATATCGCCCGGTACGTTTATTTAAATTCCACTTTATTTGACACTAGCTGACCCGCGCAACTCCGCTTGCGTCACGTAAGAGAGAGTGGAGCAAAAACGGGGAAAATTATCCCCGTTTTTGTAACATTTTTCGTTACTACTCCGCTCTTAATGGCCGTAGCGTGATGATATATAGCCTATAACCTTCCTCGATAAATGGGCTATCTAATAGTGAAAGATTTTTTTAAATTGGACCAGTAGTTCCTTAGATTAGCGCGTTCAAACAAACAAACAAACTCTTCAGCTTTATAATTAATATTAGTATAGATGTCCCTCACACAATGTCGCGGGGCTTCTGTCACTTAACTCTATTGGTGATATTGCGCGTTCGGAAATTTGACCCAAATCAAACAAATTGCCATTTAACGATTATGCAAATAAAACAATTTTATTTACAAACGTTTTACGCGATCCATTTTACAGTAAACGTGCAGCGAAAAATACAAAATTTTATTTATTGTTAAAAAACTATTCATTTTATCACAAATGTGCTCGAGCTGAGATTCGTCTTAAGCCGGTAATTGAACCCGGAACTAAGTAAGCGAATAGTCACATATACAGTCGCTGCGCCAGTCGCCACCTCATTAGGCTAGGTAAGATAGTGATCTGACGCATTTTCACTCATTGAAATGTTCATAAATGTTGAACATAAACTTCGCGTGCTAGATGCTACTATCTAATATTTAAAACATCTCTCAAACGTGCAATTTTTCAACGACTTATTTAACTTTGAACATAAATCCAGTATAATTCATCTTATCATTAATCTCTGACGAAAATTCGGTGAAACAATTAACTCAATTATTTCCAAAGTATCAAAAAACTAGAGAGCGAATATAATGATATAATTATGAAACGTGTCACGTTCACTCGTATTCATTAAATCTAATTTGTGCATTGCGTTAGTCGCCTGTGTCTGTGTGCTCATGAGATTATCGATCCCGTGCATGCGACGCGTGTGTGCAGCACGACGTACACTGCCGCTCATGACCGAGTGCGTCCGACAAAGGACCGTTCCAACAATGCAATGCACAGTTATATCTGTCTCGGCGAAATGTCTGCTGAAATTTCGCAGTACCGTTTGTGACTGCAAGCTTATATGTTATGCAATGGTGAAATTTCGCAGTATTCGAATGTTAACCAAGATTTTCAAATACTCAAAGGCATAGGTGTGACACAGTCAAAGCGATATTTTCACGTACTAAGAAATATTGTTCCGAAGGCACTTTTACAAACAAACAAATAATTGTTTAAGAGACACATAGGACAATTTGTAGGTATAAAAATTAGTAATTTGTATAGTAATCGAACCCACGATTCCCGACATAAGGGTTAATAGTTTGACAGTTACTTATAACACTATGTCATACGCACGTTTACTTTACATTTATCAAAGCAAATTATTGATCACTTTAGAATGACCACACATTATATGTATTGACCTACCAGAATAATTGTAATGCTCAGTCGGTCCCTCTAAATAATCCCTGATGAGAATGTATCTTAATGTCCATGTTCCCCTCTAATCTATTTAAACACAATTCTCCATACATCTGGCTTCTATTAAGAGATAAACATCAGTGAATTAAATAAGGGTGGCTACAACCACCGCGGTAAATAAATATTTATAAATCATTGTGACTGATTCACTTAATACATCTATACTAATCTATACTAATATTATAAGCTGAAAAGTTTGTTTGTTTGTTTGTTTGAACGCGCTAATCTCGGGAACTACTGGTCGGATTTGAAAAATTCTTTCAGTGTTAGATAGCCCATTTATCGAGGAAGGCTATAGGCTATATATCATCACGCTACGACCAATAGGAGCAGAGTACCAGTGAAAAATGTTATAAAAACGGGGAAAATTATGATTATCTTATGTGACGCAAGCGAAGTTGCGCGGGTCAGCTAGTTATCTTATATACCTTACTTTACTCATATCACTTACCGATCGATGTGTTTAACCTGAGCGGCGGCGCTAGTTAACAACCTGCATAGATAAAACTCATCCTAGATTTCATGTGTTTGGTGGATTCGTAGTACTCGGTAACCGGCGGTCCTGTATGTCAACATTAATGGGTTTGGAGCAAGGAAACTTTGTAAGGATCTTATTAAATGACGTCGTTTGGTCTTTGCTTACTCCTATAGGAAGTAAGTACGCATAATATGGATGCATGCGTTCTTATAAAAATATGTTAAACATTTTATATTTTCGTTTGTTGCGGAACAAAGTCTATAGATCGCGTACAGGCGTACAAACTGAGCTGTAGAGGTTGATATAAATCGTGATAATCGGGAGAATTCGCGGCGCAAGCTTGTACGTGAATAAAAAATGTAGTGAGGCTGAAGGAGCGGTCCTCCCGCCGTTATCTGCCTTTACGAGTTCAGATTACGTTTTTATATTCTGTTTTCTTTCACTAAATACATACTTTGTTACTTTTATACGATGTTTTGCCTTACAGCCATAGTCCGGCGATCCAAGTTCTACTGTGAGAAAGGGACGGCCCTATACACATCCTATAGCTCCATCTCTTTCTTTCTGGGTCGTATTTGGTGTGCGGGCGGGTTTGTACCGCGCCGGTACTCAGTGAGAGCTCCCGACTGGTTTATTACACAACAATAATATGACGGTATCACGATATTATTATATCTTGTTTTTACTTTATTAGCTTGTTTTTGTTTTTTGAAATGTCACTTTTTATTGAGGTTCTCGTTTTATTTCTTGAACAAAGGGTTAAGGCTGCGAATTAGGGTTTGAAGTATCCTTATTGTCAAGGGTTTGAGTAGCTTCTGGTTTTACAGATTTAAAAGTTGGAAATCCGTGTCGCACATGAAAACCGTACTAGGGCACATTTTAAAATTTAGTATTTTATAAAATAATGTCAGAAACATTTTCCAAAGCGCAGAGATTGGGCCAAAGATTCCTTAACCTAATCTGTTAGTAACTGCTAGGCACCACATTTATCTAACATATCATTTATACCAATCTAAAGTTTACTACTCAACATAAGTCACCCTTCAGAACGACTATGATCGTCTTATATATGTAATTTAAAATCACAGTATATGTATTATTTCTGTAGAGTATTTAGCCCCGCGAGTGTGTGATGTATGAGGTTCCGCGTCACTCCGCGCCGCGACACGCTACAAGTACAGTCAGCTCCGCAAGTCGTCGAAAATATTCCATCTTACGAAATTCTCAAACAGGCATATTATATTGTCGAAAACACATTTCACATTGATTGAAAAGTGTCATTCTAATTCTCAAATTCTACTTGATTTTGGTCAGGTAGTTATTGAGATTTTGTAATGAAGAGGTTTGAAAAATGAAGTTGTTATAGTTCAACCACTAAGAGCTTTAAATGCAAGGTTTGCAGCTGGCGAAGTTATACAAAGTAAGAAGTTAGTATATCAGTGCCCGGCAGACCTATGCAACTGACCGTGGCTTGTATGATTCCGCTAGTTTATTTTTTAAATACACAGATTTATTCATTGCCAACTAGATAAATCGTATAATAGAATACGGGAATTAACGCGAACACGCATTTTACCTTAAAATGCCTAACGCTTCGGCGCAGGTTGCAGTCTGCCTGGGACCACGGCGAGTGCAACCTGCGCCGAAGCGTTAGGCATTTTAAGGTAAAATGCGTGTTCGCGTTAATTCCCGTATTCTATTATACATTAAACATGCAACGCGAGAGTTTAAAAGTTATGATTAGATAAATCGTGCGTGCTAAGACTGTCAGAGTATAAGCAAATGTTGTAGCCGACTGTACGTAGCATTCGTAGCATATGTAGCATACGTAGCGTTCGTAGCTTTCGTAGCGTTCGTAGCTTTCGTAGCGCTCGTAGCGTTCGTAGCGTACGTGTGTGGACGTGGAACAGATTGATCGATTCACCTGCGATGCTTTATTTATTGGCTCATCTACTCACCCATCACGCCTCGCTCGCGACGCTGTACGTGGGTAGGCAGACGTGTATTAAGCCTGCACTTTGTCGAGCTAATTACATAGACAATGTTTTGGAATTACTTGTGACGATCCTAAATAAGCTGTTTACATTTACTCTGATGATGTTTTAACGACAGATTATGAGCCTTCCATAGAATCATGAGTTGATTATTGGGAAATAAGGTGATACAAAGGCGTTTCTGTTTTTTTTTTTTGTTTTAATCAAAGATAACTTTCGCGAATTGACTCTTGTGTCGCGGAGGCTTCTACAAAGTACAAACAGACTCCGAAATAACAATTTGTGGATCGCACAAATAATAGTTCCGTGTCGGAACCAAACCTGAACTCCCGACGCAAATCTAGTGAGATGAACAGGATCTGCTTCAGTGTTATTTTTACTTACAAGTGTGTACTTAGTTAAACGTACAATACACGTGTCTGGGACATATCAGTCCGTTGAGACCGTAACGTTTAAAGTATACAAGTGTTCTCCACGAGACATCTTCTCACCTTCAACTAAATATAACTTAATGTTTCTATTTCAAACTATTTCATAGTCCTCTGATTACATCTTATTGTGTGATTGTATCACTTTATATACGAGATTATGTATAGTAAAACCAAGTCGCATCTGTCTGACTGTCTATAATCAACTCGAAAACTAAACGGATTTTCATACGGTTTTTACAAATAGACTGAGTTATTCAAATTTTATTTTGTGGTTATATAAGATAGCGCAATATAAAAATCTGTCTTATTATGTGTGTATATTAGACTGCTTAGCACCTATCGCCTGAAGTCTGCCTAGCGACGAGGCGTCGAGGCGAGGTGATTGTGTGATCGAGCACTAGGTGTTATTATACGATACTTTTACTAAATATTATGAATGTAAAACGTCTGGA
Source organism: Anticarsia gemmatalis (assembly GCF_050436995.1). NCBI lineage: Eukaryota > Metazoa > Arthropoda > Insecta > Lepidoptera > Erebidae > Anticarsia > Anticarsia gemmatalis. The sequence continues at coordinate 70,907 of NC_134770.1, read as the reverse complement.
GGACGACGCGAACAAGATGAAAAGGATTAAATATAAAGTGAAATACACATTCGAGCTAAATACTGCAAAAAATCACAATATTTATTGTGAGACTCGGTTAGCTGTCGAGGAAACCACAACGCCCCTACCGAATGTCACAAGAAATATGATTTTACTAAAATTTAAGTGTCAAATGGCTATTTCACTAAAACAATTCGGTAATACAGAATGTGGAAGATATAGTTTCACGCGTGTGTTTATGACGAGTGACAAGTTGTGTAAATGTTTGCTGTGACTGCTGTGAGACAACAACACGCGGCTGTTGTTTGACCAACTACTACACTTGAAGCACTTGTTTGTGAGTACACAAGATGCGATCTCTCGCTGTATTGGCAATACATTGACTACTTCGCCAATAACACTCGAAGGTTGTGAATTTTGTAATCGAATTAGATATACTGTACAAGATATGTTACATGAAGACGTTCAAGTTTGACATTTACAATGTTGATTAAATAAGTAAGCATCGAAGTAATATTTTGTTTATTTTCGTTTTTAATAATTTCCGCGCTGAAGTTAATGTGGTCCCCATGCCACTACCGTTGGGGCGTGGAGAGTTCGATTCACATGGAACAAATTTTTGTGCGTTTCACAAATTGTTGTTTCAGGTCTTGTAGTAATTAGTGCCCGTTGTTTTTATGTTTGTAAAAGTCGCCATGGCAGTTTTTCGTTTATGTACAGTCTTTAAAAATAGACATTTTTTTTTTCTCTAATGCATATTAACGTTTATATTTGAACTCGTCTCGTCGCGATTAAAAAGCTTTTGATGTTCGCCGCCAGACGTTTACAAATCGTTGACTTTTCAATGTCACGCGTCACACGCGTCACACGCGTCACGCATCAGGCGCGTCACACGATAATTAAAAAACGTTTTATATCAAAGAAATGTGCTACAATAGTGCAGTCAATTAAGCTTAAATTAGGTAAGAATCTCGGAATTCGAGATACCCAGCTGTAAGTCTGTAAATACTTGTATATTGACACCCTAAAAGTTGTCTCAAAACCTACATATGGTAGGGTGTACGCAACTATAAAATTTCAAGGTCCAAAGTCCCAAAAACCGGTTTTTTGAGCTTTTTTTGTAAATATCTCATTTCCTATGGAATTTTTGCATTCGTATTCATTACCAATATTGTACAGTATAAAATTCTCTACAAATTTTGTTTGAATTTTTTTTTTTACGGTGAACCGTTTTCGAGATAGAGGGGGGAGAGCGCGCGGTCACAGGATCATTTCAAGTCAACCGGTGCCTCCGGTCGAAGATGCGCCATATATATTATAGTTGATGAACTATCGATAAATCAATGATTAATAAATATTTGTCAATTTCTATGAACTATTACATTATTTTTTATCATTTTTTTCATAACCTATCCACTTTTTATTCAGTATTAATTAACTTATCAACACTTACCTGCCCATGTAATTGCAGAATTTTTCATGAAAATATAGGCACTATATTTGAATTTTAACCTAATTAATATTAATAACTTCTTACATGATGAAAAAAAAACAAATAAATCAGTATTATTGAAAAGATATAGATTTAATATAATTATGAAGAAAATGATGACTCCAATGACTTTTCGAAGTTATGTGTGTATTAGAAATAATTGTCACATGCTCCAACGGTGAAGGAAAACATCGTGAGGAAACCTTGCTTGAATAAAATTTGTTAAATACATTTATTGAGGGCATGCAAAGTCCCCAACCCGCACTTGGCCAGCGTGGTGGACTTAAGGCCTAACCCCTCCCTCATTACGGGAGAAGACCCTTGCTCAGCAGTGGGACAGTAATGGGTTAAATTTATTTATTATTATAATCATTGATTTATCGATAGTTCATCAACTATAATATATATGGCACATCTTCGACCGGAGGCACCGGTTGACTTGAAATGATCCTGTGACCGCGCGCTCTCCGCCCTCTATCTCGAAAACGGTTCACGGTAAAAAAAAAAATTCAAACAAAATTTGTAGAGAATTTTATACTGTACAATATTGGTAATGAATACGAATGCAAAAATTCCATAGGAAATGAGATATTTACAAAAAAAGCTCAAAAAACCGGTTTTTGGGACTTTGGACCTTGAAATTTTATAGTTGCGTACACCCTACCATATGTAGGTTTTGAGACAACTTTTAGCGTGTCAATATACAAGTATTTACAGACTTACAGCTGGGTATCTCGAATTCCGAGGTGAACTTACTATAATGACTGGACTACAACTCACACGTCGATGAAAGGAGTCGTGATAAGGTTTGAGTGATCGATGTACTGCCGATATAGAATCAGGGAGTTTGATGACCTCACGTATTAGTATCAATTTCAGTTTATGCCTTAATCAAGCCTTTTATTGGTCTATGTATTTTGTCAAAACTATTCAGTGTATTGTTCTATCAGGAACAGGTGAGTGAAACTGAGAACTCAATATACTTGGTCGTCGCGCGCTTGATATTTAAAACTTGAAGAATGTTCCGTACCAATCAATGAGACAATAATAACTTAGTTACAGACAAAACAGCTGAAACGAAGCAAAACTTTATTTATTTTATAGAGACAAATACGCTTAAATAATTCGCTATGAATTCATGAAAATGAAAACAAAACTAAATTATTTTGTACGTTTTTCTAATTTATATATTCTATTCTAGGAAATTGCGTACTTGTATATAAGGTTCGATATCTCGAAGCGTGTGTTAGTGGTGTAATACAGAGTACTTGTAACAAGACTTGAGAATTTATATAATTACGTGTGCCTCGAGAATGTACAAACAATCCTCATTTGTAATATAAGTAACAAATTAAACATATTAGCAGGAGCGAAGTATCCTCACTACACTCGCGAGCAAAAATGTATACCACATTTTCAATCGGACTTTTTGACTTAAAATGACATTTAAGTTAATAAACAATAGTAATTTTGCTAATTTCATGGATTTTTTGAAGAGAAATCCCGCACTTAGAATTGCTCTTGCGTCACGAGGACTTTCTCAAACATACAAACAACGGACTCAAAGTACAACCAGACCCGAAACAACAATTAGTGGATCGTACAAATATTTTTCCGTTTGTAGATCGGCCGGTAAAATGCTGATAAATTGGGATAGTGCATACATAATTTTGCTTTTGACTGTACATGATACTAATTAAATATTATATAGAACAGTCTCGGATTATTTGCTGAAGATTTCCTCTTTCAGCGGTTCTGAGGCAAAGTATTTGACAAACAGTTAACAATTAAGTAATTAATATAATTAAATAATTAAGATATGGGGTGGTGTCGTTATTTTGTAGCCGTTTTCAACTGAAATGAGAAATATTTTCTGCTGGTTTTATTAGGAACTCATGTGAAATTTTTGAAAAGGCATGAAGTCTGGGTTGGCTTTTGACTAAGTGGTCCGACGGCTTAGCAAAAGACGTGGGGAGCCGGTGCCGATGTTGTGGACATCGCTAGGGGAAGCCCTTGTCCAGTAGTGGACGTCTACAGGCTCATATGATAATGATGATATAACACACGTCTCTCCTCAGCTTCGTAAAATTCGCTCTACATTAATCTGGATCGGATTATCTGTGAAAAAATACATTTTGATTCGCGTTATCAATGTTGCCATGGATAATTCTAAACGATAAACCGACGTCCTGTGGTATTTGTATGAGTTTTCAAGCGTTCTTCCGACTATTCCAGTTGATATGAACACTTTTAAAACGTATCCTAAATTAGCGTACTAAGTATTATAATGTGTCTATTTCCTTACGTTTTTATTTTGATGCCAAAATAATAAGTATGTCAAACATTATTACAGCAACCCTACCTAACAAAATTCACCTCTACTAACGAAGGGTAGCACAATATTAAAACACTTCCCTACAAAGTTAAATATTAACCGGCACCCTGTAACTTGGGAGTGATAAGTGTAGTGAGTTATAGAGGTACAGGAAGGAAGAGAGGTACAAGTGAGTGCTGGAAGCAACAGGGCGTAAGTTAATAGTGTAGTTGACGGCGAGGGCTCAACTACCGACGTTTTGTTTTACGACGCGCCGCGGGACTCCTCCGCGGTACATACATACATACATACATACACCGTACAATATACACTCTTTAGTTAGAGTTAAGATACTCTACCGTCGCATGTGAAAGATGGGCGTGAGAAAAATATTTAATACTAGCTTTTATAAGTAACTTTGACCGCGTGGTAATATATCCCGTGATATAAAAAGTATCCTTTGTGTTAATAAAGCCTAGGTTTATAAACTATCCGTGTGTCAAATTTAATTAAAATCCGTTAAGTAATTTTGGCTTGATTGAGTAACTAACATCGATACAAACGCGTGCTTTATAATATCAGGATGTATACAATTACCTGTGTTAAGTTAAGCAGAGATATTCTAACGGTATAATTCCAAGCAATTGTAATAGTTAGAGGTTCCAACCTAATGCTGACTTTCACAAACTTGTTATAACGATGGAGAAAAGCATTGTGAGGAAGGAATGCAAGCCTTTAAACTTTAAAATAGTTCTGTAAGGGATGCAACCTCCCCCACCGGAGTTGAGGAAGTGCCTGATGTCTAACCCTTCTCATTCTGTAAGTGGAATGATAACAGGTTAAAGTGAATAATTCACTATAACTAAACAAATTAAATATTAATTAATTTTTCATTTTGCAGTCATTGGTTTGGTAATCATACGTGATTCATGCAATATTATAATTATATACCTCCCACGCGAGTGATCGCAGATTCGAACCCGAGGCAAAACATCAGTGACTTTTCGAAGTTATGCGTGTATTAGAAATAATTATCTAACTAGTTCCAACGGTGAAGGAAAACATCGTGATGCAACCTTGTATGCCTGAGAGATCTTTATAACAGTACTTGAAGGTATGCAAAGTCCGCAACCTGCACTTGGCCAGCGTGGTGGACACTAGCCCAGCAGTGGGACATTAATGGGTTACATTTATTTTATTTTATTTATAGACGGTTTTTTTGTTTGTTATGTTTTGCGTCTATGTAGAGTCTCTTGTGCAGGCTGGTGTAAAGGAGCCCTTACAATGTGATATAGATCCTTCCTATTTGAGTGTCCGACAGTAAGTGAGCAATACCGACACGTTGAATGTGAACGTAAAAACAAACTTCAAACACTGCCACCCTTTTTGCTCAAGAGGTAGTTCACATAAACTCGCAAGGTCTCTGCCTTCATTACCTAGTTACTTTTTAGTCAATTCTAAAAGGTACGTATGCGCGTAAAAACAGACCTTTATTCTGAGATTAATATTCATTAACTCGCAGCAACGAGTTAAGCTTATTGCATAACATACTGATGCATAGAACAGAACACCTTGCTTTAATGTAAAGTGCATTGATTGAAATTAGAAGCAATGCATTGATTGAATTTAAATTATATTGACTTCATTTTCCACAATTCCGTTATAACATTTCGAAATTTCTATAATTTTCTTTCGTAGTAGATAATAACAAATGGTTAGTATTTCCGCTTAGGCAGCGCTGGCCCTCGCTCGCGGCGGCCCTCGCACGCCAGACAATACTGCTGCTCCAGCAGTCTCGTATTGATCAGACACGTCGCGACGATTGAACACCTTCTGCTAAAATACTACCTCTTTGTACAATCTTGAGATGACACGTAGTAACATAATGAGATGGTCTGTTTACTCGAGCTTTTCTTTTGTTCTGGCACAAGAATAACTCGGTGTCGCGAGCCACTTTTTGTCCATTAATATTCACTCACACATTGATACAACCTTGAACATTCTGTTCCTTTATCATATTCCTTCAAACATACCTTCCTTAAGAGCTTACATTCAGAGCGACAACTTCAGACCTTTTAAGTTGACATCAGTGTAGTTCCCCGCGCGTCGGAGCCCCGAGCCCCGAGCTACCTCGGTACTACGGTACTACGGCCCTACGTCCCTACAAGCACGCGCACGGAATTTTAATATAAGCGTTTGTACAACTGAGATTTTGTCCGAGGATTCCGACCGGCGCCAGAGGGCGAGGGACTGCGAGGGACTGGGAGGGATTAGCGCGGGTCACGGCACGTCACCGGCAAATCTTGTAACGTACGCCCGTAAAATATCTTTAGTATGTGATAAAGGAACGTGTCGATATCAGCTGACACTCGCCTTTGTTTTGTTCAAGGAAAACGTATATTATATACACTTATATACAGTTATATATTGTGTTATATGAGTCCTTGCTACGAAGTCTTTGTTTTCGTCACAAATCAAAACTCTGTTGTTGCTAGCTGTTCTCGGAACAAACGCGTCAGTACTTTACTCTGTCAATCAAAAAAGTTTCAATTTCATGAAACAGTTGTTACGATTTGGAAAAGTATTTGTTATTTATAACAATGAATCAGTTTCTTCGTAAGATTACTTGTAGGCTAAATATCAAAGTTTACAACTCCGAAGTGTTGAATTGTATAGATGACTTCTTGTCAATAAACAAATTACCGAGGCAGTGTTTGAGCGCCGCATCGAAGCTCCGGAACGATTGACTTGATGTAGGTAATGGCTGCCCATTTATAAACTACTAGCTCCCGCCCGCAACTTCGTCTGCGTGAAATTACTTCCTAGATAAACATCCAAACTATCGCATTTATAGAAATAGTAAGAAGTGTAACTAGCGCCGTAGCTGAGCACTAAACGTTTAAAAACCACCTTTCGTAGCATCTCCAGTAATAAAATAATTTCTGATAAACCAAGATAAGATTTCGTGCAAAGATTTTGTCAAGCACTTGACACGAGGTGCGTGGAGTGCCGATCAATCGATATGTAACCGTTCAAATATCACTTACTCGTCTCCCCGAGGTGCGTGCTGCTGCAGGGGGGGGGGGACCTGGGGGAAACGGTAACGGCTTCCTTATGGCGCCACGCGGGGCCCGGTCACGGCCATGTGTGTGCTAAACTGTTAATCTCACATTAACAATACTTTCACATTAATACAATATGTTATACTAGCGTCCACACCCGACCTCGTACGCGTGGACCTCCGTTTTTGCCGGTTTATTATTGCTGCTCCATTCCTATTATTCACGCCGTGATGTTATGTAGCTTAGACTATATCAATAAATACATAGGATATTGAACATAAAAATATGTGTTCGATTCCAACTGGATGTTCTTGAAATTAGTGCGTTGAACGACTACCAGATCTTAGCCATGCGACGTGAAGGGAAAATCGTTACAGACTTTTACAAATATATATTATACTAGCTGACCCGGCAAACGTTTTTTTGCAATATAATTTAATTTTGGATACTATAGTATCCATTGGACGTTTGAGTAGATATTTAAAAAAATAGTGTCACTTAGGCGTATGAAAAATAGATGTTGGCCGATTCTCAGACCTACTCAATATGCTTACAAAATTTCATCAAAATCGGTCCAGCCGTTTCGGAGAAGTATGGCAACGAAAACTGTGACGCGGGAATTTTATATATTAGATAAATAACTAACAAAAAGTCTATAGTTTTACACCCAATTTCTTTGACAACTGACAACGTTTGCCCTCGCTCTCTTGCCCTTCGTTAAGAGTTTAGTTTAAAAGATGTAAAAAACTTTATAAAAACTGTGTTCATAAAATATAAGTCACTTCAACTTTAATTAGTCTAGAATGAATGAGCTTAAAAGTAGTCTGTAGGGATCAAGAGATCGTATCACGTGGAGTTTGATACAGTACAGGCTGTACAGGCTCTACGGGCTCGCCTCGCGGGCAACGCCGCAGTATAAAGTAAGTAGTGGTAATTAATAAAACGAGTAACACTTAAATGTAAATTGGACGATAATGTCGCTATAACATAAACTTACCATTTAATTAACTTGCGTATTGTGACGTCACAGCTCACTACGACTTAAACGACCAGCGACCAAGACCCCTGCGGTGTTTGGCAGAAGTCGACTTGAGAGGTCAACTATCACTAGTCATATTACACCAACAGTAGCCAGTGTACCGAGAGCTCTAAGCCACCACTCACGGTATGGGGGCGAGGGTCAAGTGAGAGTGGACATATTAGTCCATCCCGGGACGTTTTACTGGTGGGGTGTAAGTAGTGGGGCGCACTGGGCTTGTTATTATATCGTAGTCTTAGTTGAAAGAGTCCATCGAGGATATTGGACGATCGATGACTTACGCAACATGAACTGGGACGGGGACTAGATTGGTCAACAATTACACATTACGAATAAATTTAGCTGAAAATTAATTTGATTTGTTTACCATTATAAAATATTGAGTTGCTGTTATAGCTGTATGTCAGCGAATGTGTTAACTGTATATCGTCAAATATTAAGGTTAAGCAACTTATACCCTTCCGTATCCTATCCGTGGCTTAGTTTTCTTCTATCTTTTTAGTTTTTACTGGGCAAGGCACTTAAGTCTTTCAAAGAACACGTAAAAATTTATCCAAGTTTGGACAAAGTAATGTCGCATTCATGAAAACATTTTGACGCTCGATTGTCTCAAGTCAATGCCTTCATTAGACCTCAAGCAATTACTTAGACTCAGGCTGTCCACCGTCCCAAGTTACAAGGACATAAAACAAATGAAGTTGTTAAAGAATGGCTCAATTTGTGTCAGTCTAGACCACATACATCACATTACCTTTAGAATTAATTCGTAGCTCGCAACGAGGTCAGTGACCCCACGCCACTGCCCATTCATATTCATTACTCCAACAATGAATAAAATTCCGATCAACTTTACACTTCGCCTCAAACAAATAACTTTTTTGGAATTCAGCAAATTTGAGGATTTTTTCGGTAGCTACAGGTGTTAAAATGTGTTTATTTATTTATTTTTATTTTATTTAGGGAAAACAAACAGTTACACACTTTTCTTAATAATAAATATTAACAAACAGTTTTATACAAATGTGTAGCTCACAACGTTATCCACGTATTAGTAAAGAAATATTGAATATAGTTAAGCAAACTCGGGTGCACCCAGTTAAAACTAAAAAATATATATATTTATAAAAAAATAAAAAATGAGGGAACCATAAAGGTGCATTATATACATTACGTTACATACATTGATTTTAAAAATACGTAATTTTAGTTTCTATCTAAGATTACATTTGTTGTGATAGTCTTTAACAATGCGTTTCTGAATCTGGAATAAGACAATGAAAATATATCTAAGTCTGTAAAATGAGTATTATAATTCTTAGTTATACGGTGCAGAGGTGCACGGACACCGGCGTTAGTCCTGCAAGAAAAGACAGCAAAAACCGGATATTCGCGCACCTCGCGCCTAATTATGGTTCTAGGCACAATGTAGCATAATTTATTTGTTATATCTGGACAGTCATATTTGTTGCGACATAAGTCAAAAAGAAACATTACTTCTAAAAATAGACGTCTAGACTTTAAATTCAATAATTGATTGCATTGAGCAGATGAATCATAGCCACAACGATAGTTAAGTGTCTTCACAAACTTTTGCTGAACACGTTCCAAGCTATTCGAGTACTTATCATAAAGCGGATTCCAGATCAAAACTGCATATTCAAGTTGTGATCTAATCAAAGACCTGTAAAGATGAATATACGTATCTTCATCTTTAAAGTCCTTAGTTGATCTCATGACAAAGCCATACATGCGATAAGCGTTCGCAAGGATTTTGTCAATGTGATGATTGAGATGGAGTTTGCTGTCTAGTAATACTCCCAGGTCTCTCACGGAAGTAACTTTGTTGAGTGTTTCTTGGGACAGACTATATGCGTGCGTAAAGACATCTTTCTTTTTAGTGAATGTTATGGAAACACATTTCGCTACACTCATTTGGATTTTGTTTTGTTTGCAATACTGGGAAAATCGATCGAGATCTGCCTGTAGTAACACGCAATCAGAAATACTGCGAACTGTTCTATATATTTTAAGATCATCAGCGTACATTAAGAATTGGGAGTTCAGAAAGCAGCTATTCACGTCATTTATAAAAACTATAAATAAAAGAGGGCCTAATATAGAGCCCTGAGGAACTCCGGAGGTAGTAATCACTGAGTTAGATTGGTGACCTTTTATAACCACCTTTTGCGACCTATTCGTTATATATGATGCGAACCAGCGAAGCAAATCACCACGAATGCCGTTGAATGCCAGTTTATAAAGAAGCATTTCATGATCAATTTTGTCGAACGCCTTTTTAAAATCCGTGTACACCGCGTCTACTTGTACTTGTTCATCCATATTATTAAATAAATAGTCCGTAAAAAGTAGTAAATTAGTAATGGTTGATCTTTTTTGTACAAAACCGTGTTGTTGAGGTAGTATAATGCTGTGAAGTGTAGGATAAATAGCGCGGTGTACTAGTCTCTCGAAGAGCTTTGACAATGTTGACAAAATAGAAATGGGTCTGTAGTTTTCAACATTATTTTTGGGACCCGCTTTATGTACTGGAGTAATATTAGCTCTCTTCCATACATCAGGAAAGGTTCCCTCCGTGATACATTTGTTATAAATGATGTGTAGTGGCTGACATATACTGTTAGCTGTATTTTTTAAAAATAGTGGTGGTAATCCATCAGGCCCTGAGCCTTTAGTTGTATCGAGACAATTTAAAGCTTTCAAAACTTGGTCATAGCTAAAAGTAAGATTATTAATAATAACGCTGTTTTCCGCCATAGCTTCAGGAGGTAACCACTCCTTTACATTAAATGTTGAAGTTTCGTACACGGATTGGAAGAAATCCTGATACAGATTACATATCATATTTGGATCGTTAGAACTTTTGTTTTTGTAAATCATGGTGGCTGGCACACCAGAGCCTTTTTTGCGATTATGGACATAACTCCACAAGGATTTTACATTTGTCTTAATGTTGGTCTCTATACTATTGATGTAGTTAATGTAGCTATTTTTACACTGAATCGCAAATCTGCGTCTTAAGTATGAGAATTGTTCGTAGTCTACCAAGTTATTGTATGTTTTCCATTTAATCCATGCTTTGTTTTTATTTTTAAAAATGCGTATTAGTGACTTTGAAAACCAGACGGGGAACTTAGCCGACTTGGGACGAGATAGCGGCGTGTGTTTTTTAATTGAGTTATAGACAATTTCGTAGAAAGTATCGACACTTTGTTCTGCAGAGAGATTATTTAAGGTGTCTTTCCAGTCAATATCGGCTATCTCCTCATTGATTGTAATATAATTTGATTTATAGTAATTAAACTTTATTGTTTTCGCCTGTGCTAACGGTTTTATTTGAGTATTATAGGTAATAGTAGCGCAAAACGGCGGATGGTGTACGTCGATGGGCGTTAATGTGTAAGCGGGTTGATAAGTAGAGCAATCATTATTACTAATTAATAAGTCTAAGATACGTCCTTTGTGATTTACGATATTATTATATTGATAGGAGTTAAACAAAGACATGAAATTACTCAAATTTTCACAAATTAATGAAGTACCAGTACAGCAGAGAGCATCTATGTTGTTATTGTTATTTCGACACCAGGACGCATCCGGCAAATTGTAATCTCCAAATAAGTAGAAATTACATGGATTCAACTTGTCCAAAATGTTTTGTAGGAAATTTAAATGGGTGAGATATATATCGTCAGAAGACCTTGGGGGGATATAAGCGACACTAATTAAGCAATTTTCACTATTTACTTGCGGGAGTTGTATAAGTATGTGTTCTATGTGACAAGTACTACGTTGGTCTGAAATTACGATTGTAGAACGCAGGTATTTTTTTACGGCTATGAGAACCCCTCCGCCTTCTTTCTTGTTAGTGGTAATTCGGTCACGATCACATCTGTAAACTATATATCGATCGTCTATGAATTCGTTATCGTAAACCTCTGGAGTCAGCCAAGTTTCAGTCAAAATAATAAGATCATAGTTGTTCGACAATATGTTCATATACAACATATTAAGCTTGGTACGAACGCCCCTGCAATTTTGATAATAAAAACATAATTTATCCATTACAATAACGAAGATAATAAACGGTAATATGTTCAGCAAACTTAAGAGACTGCGCTATATGACAAGAAACGATATAGTGATGAGAATAGCCAGGAATACATGTTTTACGCTTTAAATTGGCTAAACCCATCGATAATTTGACATTATGTCGCAACAGAATTACAAACTGGGACCTAGTAATGTGAAGATTATAAGATACAGCATAAGATTCAATTAAACATGTAAAAGGTGGCGAATGTACACAATTAAAAATCAATATATAGTACAATATAAATTCATATGAAACGCATATGTTAAGTAAGTTCGGATATTTAACGTTAGATGACACTTTGTGTATATAATGCAGGATAAGGAAGTATAAACTATTTGAGCTAATTACGTTTTGTTGACTTGCTATTCGATTTAATTTTATCCATATCCTGTGGTGTGCGAATGGCCATAGCTGGGGTGCCGTCATTCTTTCGAACAAGGATGGTAGCGTGTTTGATCCACACGTACTTAAACCCATTTTTTCGAGCAGCATCTCGGGCGGCACGAAACAACAGTTTGTTACGCAATGTCAGATGTTCATTGACGTATATAGGTTGCGATGCTCCGGATATTCCAACTTGATCAGTTGCAACGCCTTTCGCCAATCGCACTGCACTAATAAAGTTGTCTCTCAACATACGGGAGTTTAGTTTGACGACGATGTTTTTTGGTTTTTTGTTGTCATTCTGGGCATGTGGAACACGATGAATCGAAACTATGTCTTTCTGCTGCAGAGGGCATTTAATTTTAGAACTAATAGCCTCCATGAGGGATATCAAGTTTTCAGTTTTCCTTTCAGGGACGTTACACACTTCTAAGTTGCATAAGCGTGCTTGCTGCTCAAGATTGTCGATTTTAGTGATCATTTCCACCCTTACAGAATCACAATCATTTGTACAGTTGGACTGCCCAGAAATATTTTCAAGCCGCTGGTTTAGGTCATCCTGCTGGTCTGATGTATATTGTAGCGACTTTTGTAGTGAGGCGATATCTTGACATAGAACATTTTGTTTTGTTTCTAGGACAGATACATGTTTTTCCAATTTAATATGGTCGGAGCGCAGAGAGTTCAAATCGTTTTTTATGTCGCAAACAGCTTGAGTAACGGTGGTTAAATCTGTTTTGATACTCAATAGATTGTCTGTTAACTTTGATAAGGCACTTTCGAAGGACTTCCTCAACTCATCAAGTTTCGTGTTCATATCCTGAGTGAGGGTGGTAATGGCGCAGGTTATTTCTGATTTGGGTTGTTTCCTCTTTCTTTGTGTTACAGTATCTGCAGTACTGGCTAGACTCGCTAAGTTTGGCGAGGAGACGGACGTTGACGGCGGTGAACGCTGCATGGTTTTTAAATAAGAAAATATAGGTACACAATGCAATTGAGATATTACAGTACGCTGTGCCGAAATGGGTAGAGTATTTCGCGATGCGCCGCTCACTATCGGTGGTCCCGCGGCGACAAGCACAGCGTCAGCGCACAGTTGCACGAGAAGCCGCCGGTTCGAAACCCAGTTACACCCGTAACTTTTTCTGAGTTTCTTGAGCAATTATTAATTTCTACTCACAGACAATGATGAGAGGGACGCCGCTATACAGATACGAAGATGGCGTCGGCTTCTTATGGACACTTTCCCAAGATAGTAAGAGAGGGTCCGATCTTGCAAACACAAACGACTCAAACTTCGCAAGCAGAATATTAAATATTAAATTTAAAAAATAGACAGAGGTCCACCCTCGAGTAAGTTCACCGGACGAATGAACTATTAATGATTAAATGAAAGGAAAGTAGGCGATATTGTAGATGTTAATAAAGGAAAATAATAACGTAAATATTGTAAAATAATTACGCATGTGGATTGTGGGTGTGGTACAGAGAGTGATTTTTATACGCATACGTTTGGCAACAATAAAGGATATAGGAAGGTATTTAAACTTTCCTTTTTGATTGTCGTATTTGTCAAAAAATCTTACAAAATGATAGTAAAGATATTACTAAGCCCGTCGTTATAGTCAATTGCTATTTAAGGACAAGTATTCCTTCAAAAACATTCAAGCAAAACTGTTTACACAATTTAGTACCGACAGAAAGTACCTAAACCTCGTAAGTATAGTACTGTATATCTGCTCTGCCTGCGACTGCGGGGGGCTCGTTCACTGAGACATTCCCTCGCAGACAGAGTGTCGGCGACACGCTCCACGTCAATATGTACACAATCCTACACAATGTACAGTATCGTACAGACTTGTACAGTATCGTACACTTGTACAGTGTCGTCCTTACAATGTCGCTGCTCATTTATATCAAATACTCTTTATGTGTACACAGACTAAACGAAAAACGGAGACGCATATACAATTATGACTTAGCAAAGACATATTATAGGTACATAGGAAATGAATTGCTCTTACGGGGAAAAATTTGTAAAGGAATGTAAATCGTAATACATTACTCATATCTAAAAGGCATAAGTACCTAAACTGTTCAAGTTACTGAAACGGTCAATCAAAGTTAAGATGATGGTATAGTTTTCTTTAGTCTTGAACGAAGATGTAGTCTACCAGGCCAGAATTGACCCACATTGTGAAGTGAAACCTAAGCCCTTACCTCGAGAGAGACTGGTTAAAAGTGGACAAGTGGGACAATATTTTCATAAAAATATTCCGCTCCATTGCGGGTTTGTTTCCGGCTCCGTTGAACCGTAACGTTGCGATGCAGTGATGTGTCAGTAACGCGCCCTGTGCGAAGGGCTCGTAATTCACACCTCATTCAATTTACTTTGCGTACCCACACACGCACACGCACACGCACACGCACACGCACACGCACACGCACACGCACACGCACACGCACACGCACACGCACACGCACACGCACACGCACACGCACACGCACACGCACACGCACACGCACACGCACACGCACACGCACACGCGTGTTAGTGCCTCGATTAAAACATAGACATTGTAATTAATCTATAACGTGATATTTTATGACAAAGGTTGAAAAAAGTCCTAAAGTATTAAAATATACAATTTAGTTTTTGTTTAACTTAAAAGGTTTCATAAATAAATCTCAAAGATGCGCACTAAAAGGCAATTACAGTAAAGATGTTAAAAGGACGCCGCTCAAACTATCACGCCCTAATCTTATTAAGCTTTTGATGTTTAGGCTTCAAAGTGATTCTACCTTTTTTACGTTTAATGAAGTCTTTGCATTCAAAAACAAAGTGATATTTATTTATATATCACTATATATTATTAGATATATAACATTCACAACATAAAACTGATGTATAATATGATAGATATTGTTATGTTTTGCTCTATAAATATTTTAAGTTCCCCAGATAGTCATGTAAAAAGACTGATTTCAAAGTAATTTCTTTGCTTTATTTTTTTTACAGGGACTTTCACTTGACATGACAACTTTATTATTATAGAAGTTACAAAAGTCGATCTCTGTTACCCTCTTTCACTCATACATACCTTATACATTGTCACTAGTTACGAGTAACACGAAATCTGCCCTTTTTAAAGTACAACTTTTGTGATAAAAACTCGTAAAGTCACCGTTTCTTTGTACGTTATATTCAAAGGCGTCATTTGCAGGTGTTTTATCTTGCTCACCGGTACGAGACGACACACAGCTCGCAGCAGACGGTGCGACGGCTATTGTGGCGCACAGTACCTCACACGACGCTAATGTCTGTCGCCATGAACGTGGATACGCTTTGTTTTACACCAGTACAGTCCACTGCAAGTGCTGATACACGAGTTTTTAATATATCTGCTGTGTGCCGCACGGTGACGAATGATGAAAGTATCCTTAACTTAACGATGACTGCTGAGCCATATACATAAGATTGATACGAGACTTTTGTTGTATGGAGTATAAGCGAGAAAGATAACGTCGTCGAGGTGGACCAAGTGAACGGTGGGGTGCAACGACTATGCCAATTTTCGAAATGCATGACTACGGAACTTAATGCTCCTGGCATTAAGTCCGCCTTTATACAAAGTTGTATATTAAGTTTAAAATAAATAAATAAATACAGGTCATGAGATAAATCAAAAGTGTTTATGGAAAATCTTTGTCCATTCAAGGGAAGAAGTTGGATAAAATATGCTACGCTTCAGTGTTTAAGGTTTGGAAGAAAAACTTTTTCACCGATTTATGTTGCTGACTGTACGTCGGTAGATAAAGGGAGCTAGTTTACGCAGACATTTTACTGGTATATTTTTCACAAAAGTTTGGCACTAAAACTTACAGCATTATTATAGAAATAGTTGTTATGTCCTCAATGTTCCCTGGTTTGACCGACGACGAGACGACGACGCGCGGCAATGCAAGATTTACTGCACTTCTCTGTTTTATGAATAAAACAGTTCTTTGTGCTGTATTTTTATCTGCAGGGGACTATTTTTTATTTGTTTTTCCAAAAAAAATCTTATCAGTAAACCTGTTTTAGTCTTGGTTATAAAAGCTAGGATAATTTTATTACAAGCCTTAGAGACTGATGTCATTAAGAATAATTTGACTAAATATGTTGCTGAAAACTTTTAATATAATTAGAGCAAAATTTAATTTTCAGAATGCATTCAGCGCTAACTCGTTAGTTTCACCAAAAATAGCTGTCAACTTCAGCCATTAAAGAAAATCTTCGCAAATAAAAAATCCAATAACATTTTGGGAGGCGTTCAAATCACGCGTCATAAAGCTTCACATTACCGATAGATGCGTCTCTTATATCTGCGAGCTGTCGGGGGGGGGGGGGGGGTCCAGGGTCACGAGGGGATGGGGGAGACGTGGGGGGGGGTAATGAGGCCGTTGAACAGACATTTAGGCGAGGAGGCGCGTTAAGTGTCGCAGTTAGCGCCACACGTGCGCTGGAACGAGCGAGAGTTCGATGTGTGCGCCAATAACCTGCCTACAGCTAAGACGTGCGTAGCTCTGATACACCGCTTTATCGTATTCTACATAGTCCTAACGCATCACCACGCGTTTGATATGGCAAAATTGCAGAATTGGTTCTTGTTTCATAGTTAGTTTCGATGACAAATGTGTCTTCAGTAGCATTATCATCTGTTCTTGTTACCAAAATATAATGAAGTAATCGTTACAAATTATTACAACCACAACCCTTTCCGTTAATGAAAGGGTGTTACGAGTGATGGGTTAGCCCCAGTTCACGAGCGCGTCGTTGAATGTATTCCCTCGCGTCGTTAAGTACTTGGTAATGATTGTTCTGTGAGTGTCACCTCGCTGGGTAGTCGCGACCTACGCCAACACGCGGCTTGTTCCACCGCCGCGCCGCCACGACTCCCGGCGTCACAATTAAGTGCAGGTATTATGAAGATAATCCTCGCTCAGCTCCGCAAGCCCTCGCTTAAAGCAGCTCTGGTATTGGGGTGCTTCATATTTTGACTGACGGGGATACTCTTAAGGTTCGTTGTACTCATTAAGTAGATTTTGCTACGATTTTGATGTTGATCTCGTTTAAGGCACATATACATAGTCGTATAATGACTGTATCAGATTGGAATAGGTAAGTCTACACATGTACAAAAAGGAAGCAAATCTTAGTTTAATTAGCCCTTTGGTTAACAATAAACATGACGAAGTTTAGTAAAAACAGAGATCGTGACGTCTCTATCACTACAACAACGCTAAGTTCACACCAGCAGTCTATACAACGACTGCACCAATAAAGCAATTATTCAGTCAAAGTACTTTATATCTCTTAAAGGCACCCCTAAGTGCACGGCGGCACTCGTGACGTCACTAAGTGTTTACTCGTTAAGCTCCCCTCCCCGGCCGCCAGGGCTGCCACACTTATTACCGACTATACAAACATAACAAATTAATGACAAAACATCACATTTATTTGTTCACCAATAACAAAGTATTGTGTTTGTTTTTCATGGTAAAGTAAGTAGTAGTGAAATATATAATGTATTCTCTCCGCTTGTTTGATACTTAGATATGTTCTAGGTCGATGTTATCCCTCGAGGTATTACTCTAATCCTTTTTTATGTTGTTTACTTTTAAGACTGTTTTTGTCTTTTTATTATATACTAGCTGACTCGCGCAACTTCGCTTGCGTCACATAAGAGAGAATGGGTCAACATTTTCCCCGTTTTTGTAACATTTTTTACTGGTACTCTGCTCCTATTGGTCGTAGCGTGATGATATATAGCCTATAGCTTTCATAAATAGGCTATCTAACACTGAAAGAATTTTTCAAATCGGACCAGTATCGGAAAGATGATATTTTCTTGAAGTATGAAACGTAAACGTTGAATCAGTAATTTCTGTATGTATCGGTTTCCACATTTCAGTGAATTACAAAACCGCACTTGTAATACATGAACACAAACACGTGGTGCTGTCACATTGGTCAGTGTATCGCCTTTGTTGACGCATTGTACATTGTTACCTCAATGGCTGGGTGACGACGTGGCAATGAGACGAGGTGCAGACTTAGCGAGGTATGCAAGCGCACTCTACTGAAATATATAACATTATGTACTTTGTTAATATCCATATACACTAGATAGCATAAACACGAACTGTCATCTCTATACATAATGATGTAGTTGTGTCGGTGTTTCACAATTTAGGACGCGCCAAATAACTTTGAGTGCTTGAATGCAATCACAACTGGCCACAAGCCGCTGCGAGGAAAGTAAAAAAAAATATGCAGTTAAGGAAAGTTAGAAACAAGAGTCAGTGTTGTTTGGTAGGGAGCTCGCCGCGCCTAGCGTCTGTAGATATTATTATAAGCGTAGCTTTAATCGTCACAATTCGTAACTCGGCGCGCAACGCAATACATCACGGCGCGTTATCTCCGCGCGCCGCTCAAATTGCTAAATGCGAATTTTAATTTAAGTACCTATTTAAAGTGCTCGCTAGCGAAGCAGTCGAGCGAGCCGCTCGCTGATCGCAGCCTTTGTTCCCCACTGGCTTTGATAAGACCATTTAAATTGTTTGCGACCTTAGCTCCATTTTGTGCCTACATTTGTTTTATAAGGATTTGCTAAGATTACGGAATGAGATCTCGTTATAATGTCTCTACCAACATATTTTATATGTACATTAAGCCGCGGCTCAAGGTCGCCGGTACCAGCCACAGTAGGTAGCTGTAAGCTTTATTCTCATTCTTGGAAAGGAAATTTCGTAAACGAACTGAATTGATCGTTTATAACTTTATCTTATTTTCGCTCACACACAGACGTACTCGGCAACAATCGGATAAGTATATTTTATATTATTTTACCAACAACGGTTCTAACAATATTTGTGACCGAATAGAATAGTTAAGTTTCACCGAATATAAATTTTTCGGTAGATCGAGTTCCTGAGGGCGACTTCCTATTACTGTCCACAATTTCTGTATGAAAAGCTGATCAGCGCCCCTAGCGGGTGTCGTGGTAACCATTTTCAGAACATGTTACATGTTACATGTTAAACCCTTGTTACTCGCTAGTGCCGACTGTAGAAAATCGTGCTACTATCCTTTTTATAGGACAGAAAAATATGCAAATTAACAAGACTATGGTAGTATGGAATATATAATTTTAAACGAGTTAATGCTTCAGTAAGTGGGTATATAATATGAGGGATAGTACGTTTGTATGTGTTAGTAAACTTCATATGTTTGAGCTCTCCAATTAAAACTTAGTGGAAGTTTGCTAAGTGGGGAATTACTTCATAATTTCCGTGTAGGCCTGTTCCGGTTGTTCCTTCACTATGTGATAGAGTTCACTGTGACGCCATATTGTTGACGACTAACTTCTCTGAGATGAATAGGACGTACGGCAGAGATGAACTTGTACGTTCAATGTTGGAAAGCATTTAATGTATGTAATATGAACCGCACTACAGTGAGATGCTCTCGTAGAAGAACAAAAAATATTCTATATTCTGAACCTCATTTACATCCTTAAACAAGTAGTTAACAACAGACGTTTAGTGTAAATCGTAACTCTAAACGTTCTATGTTTGTGTAGTTACACTAAATAGAATAACTAACTGTATCTCGTCAAAGGTAAACATAATAAATTGTCAAAACACATATTTATCAGCAACATAAATATTTTAATTAGATCAGATGCTGTCATCACTGGGCGCTGGTCATTGGCGCGGAAACTCGTAAACATTTGCCGCGCGCCGGTACACCCGCGACCCGCGCCATCAGACCCGCGCTCACAGACCCGCCGGCAGACCCGCGCGTCACGACCTCACTGCCGACTATCAAATATACGATTTACGAGTTTATACCTCACTGCCTCTATGCTTACATTACTTCGGGTTGCTACCAATTTTTCTTATCAAATCGAGCGAAATAATTTTCTCCTGACGCAGACGTTATCTATGCTAACGTAACCATTACAATAATCGTATTTCGTTTCCCAAAAAATGTTGAGATATTTTTTATTTGTTTTCTGCGCACTCTGCGAAAACCACTGAATCATTTTCGAAGGGACTTCGCAATTAAAAGTGAACTGTGGTGTGACAGTTTTAGTCCACAGTTTAAGTAGTTGTCGACAAGTTTGATTAAAACCCGGTTTGTTAACTGTTTGCTTGACCTCTGTGGGAAATGTAAAGTAATAGAGTTGAGAGGTCTACACGCACTGGTCGGTTAACTCCCTACAGTCAGCAAAGGGCCAAGAGTAAAGCGCAGATCACACTATTAACTAATAAGCCAGTAGCGCTTTCGTTCAGTAAACGATCGGCGAGTGAAGCAATGTTTAGTGTCCACTCCATCGATGACTCGGAGGGCACATTCATTGCCAGTGTTCACTTTTGTCAATAGCCATCACAGTAGTAAGTCATGTCAAGAGCTTCGTGTGGTCAGCTTGACCAATACAACAAAAAACGTAACAAGAGTTGAAACAAAGCCAAACCAGGTATTTGTCTCAGCTTCTCTAATGTGGCTACTGCGTCTTTTTCACAACTTTAACGCAAGCGCAACAGTATGCTAGCGATGGGAACACAGTTCGCTTTAATAGTTCGTTACAAATGTGGCCGTGGTTTTACACAAAGGTTTCGTTAGCTAACCCTCTATATTCTGTACCCACAGTGATATTGTTCGACTAAACGCGGCCCATTGTAGCTCAACACATTGAAAACACTTGTCTGTATTATTAATAAGTTGATAGTCGCACAACACTTGTTTGTTCCGGCGGCTATTAGTGCGGGGCCACGTGTCGCCGGTACACAGCTACAGCGGCTACACATAGTTGGGTTAATTTGAAAAGTTTCCCCGACGGCGGGCCGCAGTGAGCCACCCTGGGCGGCCCTGAGCCACTGTGTACGACGACGGCGCGGTGGTGGTGGTAGCGGGAGAACTGTCACGTGTCGCGCACTGAAGGGTTCAGAGCGGACTGACACATCACTCCGTTAACAAAACGTTTAATGTTGCTCATAGTTTCGTGACGATAATTAACGAACATCTTGTAGTTTTAAACGAAGACTTTTGCTTTAATTATTTTGAGTTTATTTATTTACATTTTGTTCATAGAGCCGAACATGTTTAAAATAATAGCAGAAAATAAGGTAAAGCTCTATCACGTAACCAGTGTCGTCTAATGTTTCAATGTTCTGTAGGGGCGACGATTACTACGAAAGTTTAGTTCAAAAAGAAACCTAAACCCTTTAATCCTTTTTTATAGACCTACTCCTAAAAGCCTACTCTTTTAATAGGAAAAACTGAGAATTCTTGACGGGTTCCATATCACTAAAGTGATCATAATGCAATTTTACATTCCGGAGCCTGTAACAATCGTTATTACTTGCTGGTTTTATCGCTTTAAAGGTTCTGTTGCGCAACACGTTTGAATGAAAGCCTCGTCGCTACGGGGTACGGTGCATACGAGTAGTAACGTGTGAGATGTTAGTAGGAACGTTACGTGGGTCTCCCGCAACGCGCCGAGAACCTTTTTATAACAACTTTTAAACCCTTCCCCACACTGGGAGGAGGAAAATCGCATCAGGTTACTGTGCTTTGCAATTGAAAAATATATTTGACAGGAAAATATTTACCGGTCTATCCATCAGGCTCTAAGTTTTCACTCAATATTGCTGTAAACTTAATTCCTTATGAATACGGGATCTTTCTAGGTCTTTCAGAAAGACCAATGTTTTGAAATTGATGTAGACCACCGTAGGATACGTCTAGAACATGCATTCATTTCAGATCAGTCGCAACTGAAGGCATATCTCCTCCTATACGGTGGTCTTTACACCGAGGGTACAGTGTCGCCGTAAACTTGACACTTAACTAGAGAGCCGCGAGTGCCGGCCACGTAGAGGCTTACGGCTGCGTTTTATAACGTCACAACGCACTTACATCGAATATCTTACTGACTGGAAGAATGGACTTGGATGTGTTTGACGTAATTTCGAGGGTGCATAATTATTGGCTATTTCTTCATCGATTTTTTAAATCGCGAATGTGACTATACATATTACTATGTCCCCCTGTGTGTTTGTAACTTAATGATATCTGGACGGCTGGACCAATTTTGGTGAATTGACAAAGCAATAAATGATATCTTTGGGAAAAATCTTGCTATTTTTAGCTGATAAACTAGCTTGACACTCTGTTGGTATAATTTGTTTGAAGTATCTATTAGATAATAAATGAGTAATCTGAGCTGTTATAAACTAAGTAGTGGTGTTGTGAAATAAGCTCGAGAAAAGAGCAGCGTTAACACGATCACTTTGTAACTTTGAGTATTTGCATCCCACTACTTCTTAGTTGTTCACTGTTGTTGACTGTTGTTGACTGTTGTTAGTAGTTGTTGACTCAACGAGGTGAAGTGATCAAAGAGTACTGCGAGTATGATGTACGCAACTGTAGTCTTTTCTGAAGAAACTTTAATAAGTTATTGTTAATAGACAGTTTATAATAAAGAGAAGTAAAATGGTATTATTTTGTGTAAAGTCAATCAGTACCTTTCTTATCTGTATCTAGCTGCGGGCTCTGCACTATTACTTGAACATGCATTCTACCTCTGAATGTCTGAACGTTTTTGAACGACACGGGTTACTATGATGGTGGTGCCCTGTTCCGTTTCAGCGTTTCCAGGTAAAATACAAGTTCCGCTTGAATCCCCGTATGAATGAATGTCGTCCTGGCCGATATTTGGCTACGGCAGCCAGTTTCATTAAAACCATCCAACTGTGCAGGACTTTGTTTATAGTGGCCAAGTGCGTGCACAATGTACGGGTACACTCTCGACAGTTTCAAAGTTCCAGTGTATTATCCGTATACTAGCACTCCCTAAACCCGCATTCACCTACATCACTGAGACAGAAATATTAAAGACATTGTAAGAACGTATTTACATCTCACCTTTTATTCCGTATTTAGCTCAGCACAAGCCCGTATTTCTGCGAGTCTCGGCGTGTGTCAGCGTGTTTGAGCGTATTCGAGCGTGTTTGAGCGTGTTTGAGCGTGTGAGCGTGTTTCAAGCGAGGAGAGCGCGTAGAGCGAGTAGCTCGTGTTTCAAGCGTGCGATTAAGCCGTAGCGACAATAACAATATGATTTACGCGGCACTCTCGCGACACATCCCCTTTTTACCTACTTCTTACGATATTCCACCACCACAGGGTTGGCGACTCAATATATTTAAATTTTAGAAGAGGTAATTTATGTAGCCTGAATGCTACCACCGGTACGTTACTAGGTAACTCTTAAATGGTCTGCGTACAAATTTTCATTGATATAGTGGTTGAGGGTTTAAAATTACTCCATATTACTATTGGAATATCGCTGATTACAAGTACAGGGATTCTGTGTTCATCAACAACAAGTCACTGACAAGATTGCTGAACAATCAACACATCACGACATGACATTAAGATATATTCTTTATAATCCTATAACCTTCAATAAAAATAGCTTACTCAGTGTTAAATAGTGGTATTAAGTAGGTATATAACGTATTTACGATAAACGGTGAGTGGCAACCCTAGTAAGTAGAGCAAACGTAACGTAGGCGTAAATAGGGTAGCGGGTGTCGCTGATATTTTATTTACTCGTGATAGCTACGTGATTACGTGCCAACCCTGGCCGCTCCCCGCCACTCCCCACCAGTACCCACCAGGCGACGCTTGCCGCTACTTGCCGATACAAACTAAATATACTACGCGTCTAATTCCATTTGAGACGACACTCAAATCCAATGAACCTTATTTTTATATACGAGAGCGACGCGAGACACACGTGTGAGTGTCACGGTCTAAATAATTGTATTATAACTTGATAGAGGGTAAATTGTTCTTGTCAGTTGTCAACTAATTTGTTAACAATTTCCATTCGTGCTAGATGTAGGTCGCCTGATTAAATTGTGTCCCTGAAAGGATGATAGTTTTCTGAAATACTTGGAATAACAATAAAGATAATTCTCGGAACAGAAAAGGTTTTCGCTTATAAAATAACTTCACTGATATTGTTTCTAAAATATTATTATAACTATTGCTACTTTGACGGTTTCCAAAAACTCGTTTAGAAAATGTCTTTATTGAATAGTAATTGAACATGTATAACGATGAAAGTAATGGTCTGTTTGTTTGTCGGCAGGTTTCCCCTTCGCCCTGAGCTCCGAGTGGAGCAGCACCGACGTCCCGACGCCCGCCGACGCCGACCTCGTCCGCGACGCGCCCCTCTACCCCGTCCTGCGCGACGAGCGCGACCCCCCCGCCTACACCGACACTGACGCCGACACCGACACCGACACTCACACCGACACACAGCTGCACTCTCAAGTGTCACTAGACACAAGCGTAGACGCCGATGTTCCCGTAGATAACGGTATCGACACCAAACTACCATCAGATGCAACAGACAGCGAAGTGTCGCCGGACACAGACCCCGCTAGCGACGTAGTTCCCGACACCACCCCCGACACCACTCCCGCAGCAGCAGAGACTGAACACGCAACGAACGTACAAAGCAATCAAGAGAATAGAGTTAAACGTAGTGCAGCACAGTGGGATAAGACGCAGAAAGTAAGTGCACACTTACACCCAGAGATACAGTTTCAAACTAAGTTATCTAAAAGCGAGCTGAGCTAATTGTTTAATCTTACTTTAAATAAATATCCTAATAAACTAAATGTTATAGCAAAACAAATTCTTCTGCCGTATTAAAGTAGACTAAACAGGACTTTTTGTTACAACAATGCGCAAAGGCGACAATTGTTTGTTTATTAATAGTGCACTTACAGTCGACAGGGTCGAGCGGCGAGCGTCGCGTGAAGACGGGCGACACGATCCTGAACATCCGCGGCGCCGTGCGCGACGCTATCGGCGACGCGGGCGCCGCGCCCGGCCCGCGCGCCTCCTCGCGTCTCGACACGTTCGTGATCCGGCCCGCGCAGGCGCAGTACACGCCGCGCACGCCGCCGCGCCACGACAACAAGCACCAGCATGCACCGCCGCAGGTCCCACCACGCAACCTTCTATCACTACCATCAAAACCAATACTTTTAAAAAATTAACTGATTTTGTGCAATCTATTTCGCTACATTTGATAATGTTCTGTCTAAAATGCCTAGAGTATTGCACAGAACAACAGTTACTTTGTCGTTGCCAGTAATATTGCAGTGGTATTGCGTCGATACTCCCATCTAATCCTAATCCGGTCCAAACTCGAGTGCTGTGCTCCAATTCGGTCTGAAATAGCCGCAGTTATTTTGAATGAGAAGTTTAGTGCATTCTGTTCGAATTGTCGTAGTATAATGAAATAGTACTTTAAATTCAGTAGAACATGTATCGATCGAGTCGCAGGGGAGCTGAGAGAACTCAGTAAGTTATTTTAGGAAAAATCCCCGACAACAGATGCAAGTGAATATTCATCGCGGGGCGGCATTGTTTGCGTCCGCCGCGCGCTGCGCCGAGCCCCGCCGCATCCCGGGCGAAGGGCGGGCGCGGCGCTAGTCTTGTTTATTTTACTCGTCCGTCCTCTTCATTAAGTCCGGAATAAATTCAGCTCGTTAAGTCTTTCGTTATTTTTCTTACAAATTGTCGCAGTACTTCGTTAGGACTTATAATGTGATTACTCAGATCTCGCTGAAATACACGGAGATTTCCTCATTTACATCTGCATTAGCACTTTTAACAACTTACGCTTTCCGACATTTTTATGGACGCTAAAGTCACGTAAACATCAGCGACTTTGTCGACTTGGCCTCACTCTGTCGACTCACAGGGAAATTATTCGACGCGACATTTTAGCGACAGAATTGCGAAAATTATACCGAGCTTAATCACTTGGCACTCGACGCGATGAATGAAGGGAACTTGGCATACATACTGACGTGTTATGTACGTTTCATTACCGGCTCTCGATTTACTTTATAGTCTGTCGGCTTGCACTAACTTCAACTACGAAATATGTCCATGAGTTTGACTACATGCCAGTGAGAAGGGTCGCACTGGCGTGCACTCGAGCTGCATCTAATCCTAACTAAATATCGTTAATCTTTTACATGTATTGTCAACAGGCGGCAAAGTTAGAACGCGAGTTGTTAGTGGAGGCGCACTCGGTGGCGCGGATTCCTTGCGACATCACCAACTCCAGTGACGTCCGCTGGTACAAGGACGGCGAGGCGCTGGCGCTGCCGGCCTCGGCCTCGGCCTCCGGCGCCGGCGGCGAGGGCGTGTGGCGCGACGGCGGCGCGCTGGTGGTGGGCCGAGCCACGCGCGGAGACGCCGCCGCCTGGAGGTGTACACACACCGACGACAAGGGAAACACTGTGTCGGGGAAGCCCACCAGATTACTTATCTACGGTGAGTGAACACACAACTTTTATCTATATAGTCTTATACCAAGAATTTACGCTTCTTAAAATTGTAGAAGCATTAGCACGTTACAATTGCGTGTAGTACAGGCGGCTCGCTAAATGAACATCTTACGTAGTACATTACACTGGTGTGGCGAGTCCCGCGGGGCTCGTAGCACGCAAATGAGCTTGTCTTATAAACTGATACAAACAATATATTGTTATTGTGATAACGCTCTCATTTACAACCAGACGGTAATAGGAAAAACTTTTTCGAGCGAAATTGCGAATTTTATGTTACTTCCGAGGTGCTGATGTTTACCGAGGTGCTCGAAATACAGGTTATTTAGAAGAACTTATATCTTCTTTCGTTTGGATCATTCAAGAGTAATCTCTAGCAAAAGCTAAATATCTTAGAGGTACCTTATAAGTGCAATACTTCGGTGTTCCCTATCTGTATCTCCCGTCCTTTGTATGCTGCTAAATACTTGAACATTGAATGAAGGACATGTGTATTGTGTGCGGCACAGAGCCGGTGCGCTCGGTGTACCTGGCGGTGGACGGGCGGCGCCTGGACGCCGGCAACACGTGGGTGCCCGTCAGAGACAAGACCGAGCTCGAAGTGCGCTGTGTCGCTGAAGGTAACAGATCAATGTCACGCTTGCAGCTCCACATACTCGTATATCACACAGATCCGATACGTGTTCGTGAGCTACAGAATATATTTATTTGTCAGCTGTGAGTTTGTGAGAGACACGGTGCGCTGCAATAGCTACAGTTAACTTTATCCAGATTACAATATTTCGCATAAATATAAGTTAGTAAATTCCTTTTCCTATGCAGAAAATGAACTTAAATTCATTCCTTTGTTGTCGAATTGTTAACATGCTCGTGATTGTGCGTGTGTGCAGGTGGAGTGCCTCCGCCGGAGCTGACGTGGCGGCTGCTGGCGGTGGAGCCGGCGCTGGACCACCGCCCCTACCTGCGCATACATCACACCAATTACTCCATCGGTAACTCTCGTTCCCTCCCCCCCCCCCCCTCCTCACTGCTCAACTTATTTATCACAACTCGCTGTTACAAAGTAACTCGTACAAAAGTTCAAGTAGCGCGCAATTCTCAACGCTCAGGGGATAAACCTGAATAAGCTGTTTTGCAAGTTTACCAAAGTAATCAGAAGCATTCATGAACGGCTTACATTTTGACCTTTTCGTGAAACGATAATTGGATATCTTGCTTTTTAAATAACGAATCTTATAAACATTTTCTTGTGTCATATTTCTTGTACTAGTTCATGAAAATTTGTAAACTTGACTGCATCGTACATTACATGAACACGATGCGAAATTTGTTACAGTCCTGACATTGTCAACTAACGAGCGTTTCACATTTTGAATTATATGAAAATAGTAATTCTCCCAAAATGCCATCGCCGCGTTGATCCGGCTCTGAAACAAGTCGATAGTCGATACTTGTGGAAAATCGCCCGTCTTTGGTTACAGTTACCGTCCTATGGCAGAGTCGTCAAGGTGCAGGATGTGAGCTTAGTGAAAGTTGTTGTTGTTGTGTAGAGGGTGTGTCGGTGTCGCACGCGGTGGTGACGGCGGCGCGCGAGCTGCACAACGCCACGCTCATGTGCGAGGCGCGACAACGCACGCCCGCGCCGCCCGCGCCCGCCGCCAGCGCCGCGCCGCCGCACGCTCCGCCGCACGCTCCGCCGCACGCTCCGCCGCACGCCCCGCCCGCCGCGCCGCTACATGTCATGAACGCCAAGCTCGAGATACACGTCACCTGTGAGTAGCACAACACTCTATCTCTTACTCACCCACCTTCCTCGAATGAAAATCTCGTGATTGACGGTTTCACACTCTCATCCGCTAAAATCTAGATCAACGAAGCATTGATATATAAGGCTTCAGAAATGTATTTCACTACTTCTTTGATAAATGTATAACGCTTTATATTTATTTTCAGCAAATAGACGTGTAGTAGGTATTACGGGTAGTTTAGCGAAGGCCTTGTTTGGAATTTGTTTAACCTTCAAATATAGAGGAGCGCTACGGGAACGTGACGTGTGTCGAAATGTTAGCAAACTTACGACACACGTTCTATCTTCAAACGAAACGAATGCCTTCGCACTAATTTATTCTAATGAACCGATGTTGTAGTTTATTTTGAAACAGAATAATTCGGTGAAAGGAACAAAAAGTATTTCTAACTTTGTGAATTTCGAGCCTCAGTTATGACGGAACGAAAATTTTATGAATATCCAATGGATTAGGCCAAAGTCGGTACAAAGTTGAGGGCGCGGCTCCCGGCGCCACGCGCTCGCTCCCGGGATGAATGAATCATGTAAATGAGAATGTTGACCGCGCGACGCGACCGACGCTGCACGTGCGCGGAACATGCCCGGACATGCAACGATATTATCGATAATACTTCCATGCACGCTTCAAGTTGCATTATGCAATATACATGCATTTTACCCAAATTTATCCCTCCTGGGAAATTTCATAGGCTGAACGAAGGATCGCTAAACTTAAAACCGATAATATTTCGGACCCATTAAGTGACAAAATTGTCAACAAAGGTCATTGACTTCTAGTGAAAATTATTTTCCAAGAGTTCAATCTTCTAGGCCCGGACATTGGATAAAGAATCTGACCAGTTTATCAAAAATAATGTAGTGCATACTTGCGGATCAACAAAACAGTTTGTATAAAGAAGCAGATTAACTAGAAATGATTCACTAGTGGCTGTTTGTGCACAGGGATTAGATGTTCTGTGTAGATGTTGCGTTGTTTGTGATGTTAAGCGCGTGTTCGTCATGTATCGAGTGCCGCAGACACGGCGCGGCAGTGCGGGGCAGCAGCGAACACGCCGTGTATGTGTCGCCGTGACAAAACGACGCGAATCACTTGTTTGTACAACGCACTGAATGTACCGATGTACGGCGGCTCGTGAACACCACCTGTTTCATGTACAGGATTAACAGATTAAAACAACTGACTACTCTTTAAAGGTGTAAATGAGAACAAAAATACTGTAGCAATTTATTTTTAACGCCCTTTCTCCCCGGGGCTTTACGTTGTCATTCCTGGCTGTAAACACAAAGTACCGCCGGTAGTCTTGTTACTGTGTTGTTTTGTGAAAATCTGATGGTACGCATTAGTAAAATGTCATTTTTATACCGGAATAGATATAATTTTCCACTATTTTTCTTTTGCCTTTCTTTCACCCCCCTTTTTTACCAGTAATTATAATAGGTAATCGTAAATGCAATAATTAGTATCTCATATAATATACATATTATATCTCAGATTAGCGGTGAGGTGTATATGTGTAGATACAAGCTCAAGTTTCAGTAAGTAAAGCCAGTATGTATGTGCTCACTGCTCAGAGCGTTCGTAACTTAGTGCGTAATGTTTG
Source organism: Anticarsia gemmatalis (assembly GCF_050436995.1). Taxonomy (NCBI): domain Eukaryota; kingdom Metazoa; phylum Arthropoda; class Insecta; order Lepidoptera; family Erebidae; genus Anticarsia; species Anticarsia gemmatalis. The sequence continues at coordinate 40,664 of NC_134770.1, read as the reverse complement.
TGTATTGAAGTTTATCGAACATCGGTTAGTTGAACAGTTGTCGGTCTGTTCTCGTGTTCGTGTGTTCGTGTGTTCGTATGTGTTGGTGTGATGTGTGCTCTTTGTGAAACTTAGCGCTGACCAAATGTTTGCGCGACTGATTACTGACCAGCGCCCACCTCGCTCCCCCGCTCCCGCCCCCGCTCCCGCCCCGCCGATAAAGGGAGAGGGGTATATTTTTGACAAGTATCATTTTTATCCGGTTTAGGATGAATTGAGAAATTCATGAGCTAAGCGTTTATAATAGAACTGACCACCACAAATACATTGTTGGTCGGCTGCTAACATTTAAATATTATGTTACTATCAGGCCTTGTCCCACACATAGATACTCTTAGGGGGCTAATTAAAATGTTTCTATACGCCGTTTCACTGCCGGCTTTCAAGACTAGAGAACCAAGACAAGAATAAATAGGATAAATTAACTAATATGATCTCGCATTTAGGAAAGTGATTTCGATAATAACCGACATAATGCGACGTAATGCGACAGTATCGAATGATATCTATGTACTTATGTAGGTATGTTCTGAAGCTGTGTGTCTGTGCGCAGATCCTCCTTCGTTCGTGATATCTCGGTGGCCGGGGTTCGGCGTGTCGCTGTCGGCGGGCGGCGCGGCGGCGCTGCGCTGCGACGTGGACGCCAACCCGCCCGCCAGGGCCTGGTGGCTGCGGGACGATGCCAACCCTACCAGGTGACCACATACCGTGCCTTTTGCCAGCTCACTTGAACGAACAACAGTTATGATTCAAATATTAGGTTTTAAGATTAATGCGTCACACCACTAGGACTCCGATTGTAATCTTAACCAATTTTTTTAATCAAGATATAAACTGAAAATTGTGGTGTGCAAGCAGCTGAGGCTCAAACAAAACATTACTACAGACATGATAATATCTCCATCGCCTCTCGCCATACTGTTGCTAATTTATTCACTAAAACACCAAGTTCAGTTAAATTACCTTCATAAAAGATTCCTAATTGAAACATTACAGTAATTGTGCGAGTACCCGCGTTGACCTCCCCGTGACCTTGACTGCGCAAACCTCCGGGTTAATTGTAAACACCCTGGAAGTATTTACTTAGTGCGTGGGATGTACCGACTTGTACGAGCCCCGTACATGCTACCATAGTCTATTTTAATGGATCCCAACAAATTATTATTTGCACTTTTATATACTCGACGAATAAACGACTGACCAATTTCATGTTTATATTTCCTGTAGTTCACTGACCAAATTAGTGTTTGACTATTAATATACATATGTATTTCGGTTCTCTACTTCGTTTTTCGCCTCTATAACTAGCTAATTGATCGACACTGTGTGTGTGTGTGTCCGTCACGCCGCTAACACCACACCATGACCCAACACGGGATAGTTTATATACATAAAGTTTTGTGGCTTAGTTTTCATACCGGAATGGTTCATTGATTCACGTTGTTTGTCTTTCTCCTTAGTATGTTTTAGCTGTTTATAACTTTTCCTCGTTTTGAGGAAAACAACTGATTTTGTTTCCAGTTGGGTTCATAACCTTTATAATGGTTTATCAAGATGTACGTAGTTCCGCAGTTCTGTTCTAAAATTCTTCCCTTTTAACTCTGATGATCTAGATGTTATATCGGCACTAAAATGTCCATATCAGGCAAACGCTTTGCACTGTATTAAAAGTATTGACAATAATGATATTATACGTCGTAGGTAATGTGTTGTCTGAGATGAGTGGTGATCGCATCATTGATGATCGGTTGTGTATGTGTAGTTCACCGCCGCCGCTGGAGGGCGGCGACGAGGCGGCGCGCGGCTCGGCCACGCTGCGCTGGGCCGCGCTGCAGGGCTCGCACGCCGGCTGGTACCGCTGCCGCGCCACCTGGCTCGACACCGAGTACTCCTCCATCGGCTACTACCTCAACGTTATAGGTACATATTATAAACACACTAGCGGACGACTGCTACCAGGTGCCGTCCGATGACCGCCACATTTTTACAATCATTTTCTTTTTTAATTCATTTCCAAGTCATCTTGTGAATGGTATTAAAGAAATATATTTGATGCTGTTATTCTCCAGCAGCTCCCGAAGAGATCACGGAGACGGCGACGGAAGCCGAGCCCGAGCCCGAGGAGCCTGACCATCAGAAAGTAGAGGTGCCGCTCGGAGGCAACGTGCAGTTGCACTGCCCTAAAGGTAGAATTTCATAAATTAAGTACCAACTAAACGCGAGTACCATGTATATCAGTGACTAATGAAAGACGACTTATCAGGGAGCGTCGGGTGCTGGTGGCGGCGCGTGGTGGGCAACTCCAGCGAGTCGTGGGCGCCCGCGGGCTCACATCACGCGCACGGCGTGCTGGGTGAGTCGATCACGAGTTCCAGTAAAAGTAGTTATTTTAACATAACCAGTATTCTATTTTAATGTTTGGAATACCGGAAGCTGAAATTTGGAAGCCGATTGGAAACTTTTTTTAAAGTAATCTTTTACTGTCAGGTATCAAAGATGCGCTGTACCAGGAGGGCGGCGAGTACCGGTGCGTGGGCGCGCGCGGCCCCGACCTCATGCGACTGCGCGAACTCAAACGAGTCACGCTCAAAGTTACCGGTGAGAGCGCCCAACACTTACAACTGTGGTGTACGATACTGGGGAGATAGTTCGTAGACGATGACCGTGTGTGTGGCGTGCAGGCGGCGCGACGGCGACTGCGCTGAGCGCGACGCCGTGGCGCGGCGGCTGGCGGCTGGAGTGCGGCGCGTGCGGGCGCGGCGTGCGCGTGCTGTGGGTGCGCGGCGGCGGCGCGCTGCCCGCGGCGCTGGCGCCCGACCTGCCGCAGCACTGCTGGCGCGCCGTGCTGCACGTGGTGGAGCCCGACGAGGTGTGGTGCGTGGCGGCCGCGCCCGGCGGCGGCGCCGTGGCCGTGTTCCCGCGCCGCGCCGCGCCTGTCGAGCCCGCCTCGCCCGCGCCCGCGAGGCACACCGTGCGCGCCCTGCACAACGCCGCTACCTTCGCCGGGAGCCCGTCGCCGCTGTCGCTGCTGGCCGCCTACCTCGTCGCTCGGCGCCGCTAAATGCGAGCGGCGTGCGAGCCGCATTATCACTATTGCTCCAGGCGGGCTGCGGTGTGAGAGCGGCATCCGTGTCCGAAAAAATCGACGAGAGACGATAAACCTTATGTGAAAGAGCCCGGTCGTGGTCTCCGGCGGCCGCATAGCGAGCGGCCGGGCCACCGCCGGGCGTCTCCCGCTCGGGCCGCACCGTCTGTCCGCGGACGCTCCACGGTCCCTCGGCTCGCCTGGACTCGTCCAAATCGTACAACTGTGTTGTTGAGCCGTCCGTCGCGGATCCCTCGTCGCCTCTCCCGAGAGCGCGATCTATCTATCTCCTACTCTAGTCTTCGTAGAACTATGTATGTATGTAAGTATCATTTGTTACGTAGCGTGTCTATACTCGTATAAGTACTATACTCGCACGCTCGCCGCGGCGCGGTGCGTGAGGGCCGGGTGTGGCGGGCGCACTCAGCGGCGGCGAGCGTGCGCTGGCCTAATCTTACTCCGACTCCTTGGTTCCCCTGTTCCCTGTCTTCGTCTTCTCTCGTCTCGCGATCATTTCATTTCTCCTCTCCGTCGACTACTCCGTATGTCCACTTGATTTCTACGCGTAATTTAGAAACAGGAAACGAATGTGCCAAATTGTTGATATTTTATAATAGATTTTCTTATATTGATTATAAATATTATGTACGTTACGTTCGTATCTAAAGGTATGTGAATTATTAGGGCAATGTGAACACCAATGAGAATCCTAGGCTAAGTGAGAGTGTTGAGCCGGAAGCGTGAAGCGTGAAGCGTGAAGCAATACTCGGCTAGCATATAACTATCATATATTTTATATAGATGTCAAATTCTTAACAAATAAATATGGAAGTGTATCATAGCTTAACTGAATCGTGTAAATTTCGATGTCAATTTTAGACGCCCGTTTAGGTCGGCCGTGTTTTTGTATGAACGAAGTACTAATACAGTAATACTAATATTTGCTACCACAAGTTTTGCAACAATCTCGTAGCGTGTAAGTGTAACAAATTTTTATCAAATGTTCGATGTTATGCCGGCGTCGTCTCTCGACGTTAGTTTCCTTAGATTGTGTTTAGTGACGTTCCTTTCCCTCTCGATACTGTTGGTCTCTCTCTCTCTGTCTGTCCGTCTGTCTGTCTGTGTGGGTCGCGCACGCCGGCACGCTTACACGCATGCACGCACGCATGCACGCACGCGCGCACGCATGCACGGCCCGCACGTCGTTGTTGTTGTTAAGAGTTGTGATGTGAGCGGAGGCGCGGGCGCGTCGCGAGCATGTCACTCCGCGTGTTATTGTGGATCTTACAAACCATTTATCGTTAGTTTAATTAGATGTAGCGAGATGTATTTTTGTACCGTCTCTGAGCGTTTTATCGTCAATTGGACAATGAGTTTTGAAAATGTAATTAATATATTTAATCGAAAAAAACGTTGTTTCGTTTACGTACCTGGATATATGTGGAAACGTAATGTTCCGTCCATTGCGGCTCGGTGTAGATAGTAAGGAGGTCAGTAGCGGCCCGTGCGCGCGTGTGCGTGTGTCGCCTGTGTACAGCGGGCACGACACACACACGCACGCACGTGCCGCCCTCACTAGTGTTGCTCAGCTACTCCTCACGTCCGCGGCTGTCGTCACACGATCCAGCTCACACTGATGAACAGAAGTGTGGAAGGCTGTGTTGTGCGAGGTCGGCGCGGCGGCGTGCTCGTAGAGTGTGGTCCCCTCCCCTCCCGCCCCGTGCTCCCTCAGTGTCGCCGGCTCCGGTAGAAGCGCCGTGCTCCCGCACCTCGCCTGTAAGCTGCTCTACTGCACAGTACGTCAGCACTAGACACTGTTGCTATACTGGGCAACGTCGCCACGTGCCACGCGCAACCACCGTTCATTGCCACAACAACGATGCTACGCTAAAACATCACATAACTACTTCACAGGTACCAGTTCTCATCGTCTTCTCGAATGTTAATAAATCTACTGTCAATATTATTTCTAAAAACATCTTCCCTCTGTAACAAAGTACGAGTATCTCTCAGAATACTTCTCTGAAAAATATTTCCATTACAGCAAAAATGTAAAATGTACGTAACATAACTTAATTATAGCTGTTACTCGGAAATAATTGTGATATTAATCAGCGAGAGGTCAGTTGGGTCAGTTCTAGCGGTGCTGCGCGGTGCTGCGCGGTACTGTGCGGCTCTGAGCTCTGACCCCACGCCATTAAGACACACTTGTGCCTGTGACCCACTTCCACATCTTTATATTTGCCCTGATAGAGCGACATTAAGGGTTTAATTGAGCTCGTCGTTCTTCTATGTGTAGTTCACCATTTTGTGTCTAAACAACATACCACTACTGGTGTGTTCATTTCAATGATTCCTGCTGAATTAAGAACGCATTCCTAAACAACGTTGACGTAGGATTGGCATCGTAAATATTATTGACTTGTGGCTTTCATAGAGCTGCAGTTGTATCTACTGACTATCTCCATCGAGCATAGCCGGCTGCGGGAAGACATCACTCCAGCGTCTGCCGCGCGTTGTGTCTGTACTCATAAACGATCCATTCATTATTGTCTGTCCAGTGGTAGGCAGCACGTGGTACTGTGAAGTAGATACATCCCTCTACGGTTCGTTGGTCAAATACTTAAAACAACGGCTGAATCGTAAATTAACTTATACAGCCTCATTTTAAAAGAGTTCCTTTTTAATAGAGTCCTTACCATGAAGCCTCGTAAAGCCCCCGCTCAACAATGAAGTCATTTAAAAGGCCTTTCCTGAAGGAAATAAAGGTTTTACGTTCAGCCGTTCTTTTAGTCACGTTGAGACGACGCGACAGATTGATTGATGCGTCGTGTCGCGTGCGTGGCGCGTGCGTGGCGCGAGCGTGGCGCGCGGCGAGGTGCGGGCGCGCGGGGCGTCCTCGCATCACCCACGTTCAGTAGCGTCCATGCGATAGTCAAGCGTCAGCGCTGCTCGGTGCCAACAAGTTATTTATTAATATAGAGATACATACCGACTGTCACGCCATATTTACATTTTATTATATACATTATTGTTTACTTTGATATTGAATGTACGGAATCCATATATTCATCGCCACGTGTTATGGAAACTCGTATACCGGATAAAATAAACGATATAAAAATATACGCCGCCTTTCATTCGCTCGAAACCTTTGACGATACCCCGTCCATGAAAAGAAAACTTTGCCGGCTTAGGTCCAAGACTCAATTTGCGTTGTGAAGAAAACGAGGGATTTTAATAAAATTAATTTGACTAAGGGTGCGTGCAGAGTCAGCGATGCGTACAATCGAAGCGGACCAAAGTTCAGGGAAGTGGGGCGAGCCACCGACAGAGAATATATTATCTAGCGGCCGCCGCTCCCACCGCCCGCCGCCCGCCGTGCGCTGCTCTACAGCTAAGAGTGCCGAGGCCCGAGTGTAACAGACACAGTCGATTACATCGTCCAATCTCTCACTGAATGTTGACTAAATTATTGATTAAGTAAGTACATCGCCAATATACATATACACGTTATTCCTAAAAGTGATACTTTTGGATTTTCCATCTCATTTTTTCTATCTCACAAACTCATCAAGCTTTTTCATGAAGATTAAGAGATTCAAAGTTGAACAAAAATGTTATACAATTAGTATCAGTGAGTGTGTGCGAAGACTTAAAGCATTTTATATTGAATGTAGTTATGAAGTGTTCCCGGTGTCGCGCAGCGCTTGTGTAAGTGTACCGCCGGGACCCCCGCCGCTCACTACACCCTACTTATATTAAACATCGCTCATAAGCAGATATGTCCATGTGTAGTCTCATACTTCACTAGCATCGATCTATCATACAAAGTGCTCCTTATTTTTACGACTCTATGAAAACAGCATTCATATTTATGTATAAATCGTAGAAAGTTGATACGTAAGTAGTTGATGGCCACACTCGTGCGAACAACGAGAATGTTCGCGGTATCAATTCAACTGTTACAGCCATTGGATACAGCGCAAAATACAGAAACATTTCAATGGAAATACATTTCAGCGCAGAAAGCAATAAATCACAAAACCAAAGAGGCAGCAACAAAAATTCATATATTATAAAATATCTGTGCTCCGCGGAGTGAGGCATTGTGCGCGGATATCGCTGGAGAGCGCGTTTAATAACGATTCATCACACAGATCAGATATTTGCGCCACAATGCCTGAAACAATACCGAGTAATACGAATAATACGAATAATCCTATAAAAGCGTCGTCTTTGTTCTCGCCGCCACGGCCGCCGCAGTGCCACCCGCGCGCCCGCTCAGACCTCGCTACACTGACAGCGCAGCGCGGACCCTCTCACTCATTACTGACACTGTTGTCTACAGCGATATAACAACCACCATTTAATAATTGTTATATTTAATTTAGTAAAATGTCTAAGTATTCATTGAAGGTACCTACAAAGAAAGTAATTTAGTTTGTGACAAGATTTAACGCAAGTCTGTGACGATCATTACCCTCTGAAACATGTCACACTGAGTAAACACTAGATTTATTATCCACAACGACGGTTGATGTGGGTGAATACTACAAATATTTAGTCTCCTTTTAGGTTGAATCCTAAAATAATTGTATCCCTTCTGGTAACGAAGGACAGACAACGGTCACTATTAAAATACGTAGTGTAAATGATACAGCGGACAAACTAGCTCGTCTGTACGAGGACACACAAAGATTACTTGATGTTGTTCAGTTATTGTACAAGAGTTTGATAAATGATGAGAAAAAAGGATTAGTTGATAAAGTGAGTGCAGTGAGACAGTCTCGCTGCGAGCGACGCCGCGCGCCGGCGACAATAGCGGCGCAGCTCTCCACCGTAACAACTACACTTGTGCAGTTCACGTCCATTGTTCGCCGCGCACTCCGCCGCTAATAAAAGTGTGTTGTAAAACCGCAGTGTACTACTAACTTTGTCCACTTATCTTTATTATACTGCATACAATTGCACAGAGGAGATGTAGAGACATTTCAGATAGTTTTGGAATAGTATTGAGACTTATTCAAATTATCGATCCTGAACTTATTGGCAACTACGTCTGAATTGGTTGTTAATGTTTCTACGGATCACGAAGTTCAGGATTTGAAGTTTTGGTTTGTTATTACATTACGCTTGTTACATATTCTTAGTAGCGGCAACAGATTTGTACGTCTGTTACGAGGAAATGATTAGTCACACGAGAGTGACACACGTGTATCTACTAGGAAATGTGTTCATAGTGAAACGTAGCAAGTGATTAGTTCTGAGAAATAAACGTGATAGTATTGCGCCGTACAACCATTGTGCGGTAGTTAGTAGTTCCGAGTAGCGGCGCGGATCATACGGCGCTCCACAAACAGCAACACAGCCGTGCTTGACTACGGGGAACCTCATATAACACACACTAATATAACAACATTACCAACTTCCACAACATAGAGCCATCGGCTAACTTATTGATAACTAACACTACAATTAGGTATATTGCTAAGTTAATATTGTAGATTTATAAAATGGGAGTGGGCCGGCCATATTACCCGCATGCTTCCGGAAAGGTGCCAGAGGATGGTCATCGCAGACGCGGAAGACCCAAACCGAGATGGCGGGAGGACCTGAAACCATTTGAAAAGGACTGGTTGGATCTTGACGCCGATAGGGGGGTTTGGAAGGGAAGAAGGAGGCCTTTGCCCAGCACTGGGACACTCAAACAGAGGAAAGAAAAAATTATCACTAGGGCCGAGGGCGTCGTTCAGTGTCCACCTCCACTATCTGCTACCTGCTACGTGCTGCTACAAATGTAATGTGATCCTCTTGCAGCTGCAACGGGAGACATATCTTTCCGATTTCGCCTTTACATTCGTGGTTAGCATGTATATAATACACGAACACACTTAATTTCAGTGGAACAGTTAATTTATAAACTGATGGGGAAACCCAAAACAAGTGATCGTGAACGATAACATCGCGTGTTTGAACTTGTCGACACTTGAATGACAGACTAGTTAGTAGGTAGTAGTTGACAGTTAGGAGAAACACCCGCCATCATCTCGTACGAGTGCTGTTATTATATACAGCGATGTCATAGTGCCAGTGTGAGTGAGTGCGAGTCAGTGTCGGCAGTACACTGACTGTCACTGACTGACACGCGAACACTCACTACAGTACTTTAGCGTATTACTGAATAATTATTGCATTTTATGAAATTAGTTAGACAGGTTTATGGGGTATAACAGTTTTTAAGTTTTACCAAAGTCTAAAATAATTTCCCAGTGACGAAGCTATCCCGTTTGAAACCTACATACTTACAAACTGAAAGGATATAAATGAATTATTAACCAATATTTGAATCATCGTTTTGAACACATCTTCGTTTTGTGAAAAGTTGTTGCTGTAACACAGACTGTATCGTTGAGTCGTGATGTACTCGTACATGAAACTCAAGTCGTATTAAGTGTGCACAGGGCGGTGAAGCAGTAAGCCATGAATCAATGCAGACTGTAGCCATGTTTACACACAGAGCGGTCACAAAGAGCGCGCTGTTTGTGCTGGCATCTCATTTCAATCGCATGCCTCCTCTGTAGCTCTGTGGCTCTGTGTTCCATATACGTGTTACATAGACGGACATATTGGACACACTCGATACTGTCATCATGCAATGCCATGTATTATTGTGTACTGAACACATTATTACTTGAACCAGCCATCTGAAGCGGTTTGCGAAGTTTCTTTGCTTCAATATAGCACGTTACCACAATATAACAGAAATGAAGCATCTTCCACATAAAATGTAATGACCTTTTCTTATTCACCTAATTCACCTATGTGCTTATATTTTAACTAACGCTTAATGAGGCAAAAGCGCAGACATTTGTGTATATGACGAAAAAAAAATTGTTGAAGTAAACTTCTAAAAACTGATTTATTTCACTGATTGACTAATCCAATATTGATGTCATTAATCCATACTTACGAAATTAATAAATGCGAATATACTATGGCTGTCTATTACAATGTCTCTGACTTAGATGTAATTTGACATCGTGACGGTTTACGAACAAGGAAGGAACCATTATTTAACTATATTTCAAACAAATGATGTGAACAGAGCTACTGGCAAAGGCTTAATAACATACGAAGTACTAAGAACTAGAGCGTACTGTTAGGAAAGTGGTTGTGCACTCGCATGCGGGTACATTGTCTCACTGAAACTTGACGAGTGCGAGTTGGCCAACTACACACACCCACACACATGCACACACATGCACACACATGCACACACATGCACACAAGTACACGTGTATATAGGAAAGTTCCAGCTCGCAGCTCGCTCGTGATATCTGCCCTCAGTGTTCACATATCACCATCATTAACTCATTTATTCCTTCAAGTTCACCAAGCTTGTGTATCTGACCAGATACACACACAAACCCTAACTCTTAGCCAATCTACATAAGTAATATTATTGTGACATGAAAAATATTAAAAAAGACCACTTTGTTAGTAGCTACTGGTAAACTAGCCGATTTACAAGCAGTACATTATCTATGTAAGGTAATAAAGCTAGTATATGGTCGTATATATCAGTATCCATATGTTTGTGTAGAAGTGTATCAGTGGTCGGCGGTGGAGCGATGTGTCCGCTCCTTTGTTCAGTCACACACAGTTCACACGCGACCGACGCGACCGACGCACGACCGACACCGCTGACCACAATGCCACACTTTACATAAAAATGATTTATTTCACTGAGATAATGCCAAATGTCCCACCGACTGCCTCACACTGCCTCACAGTGTAGGAGCAGTGTGAGTCTCACACCGCCTCACACTGGCTGTGCATGCTCCTACACTCGCTAGTCGCTACTAATGTTTACGTTCAATGGACAATTACTACATTAGGACATTTGCTGTAACAATAGTAGCTGAATTGAGCTTTGATTAAATGTGACTTGTTGTGATGCACCTATGTGCCCTACTTCGTGGTAAAACCTAGCAATAATATAATATTTATTATGAACGTGAACCCTATCTCACCCATAAATATGATATTCATAATTCAATATAGTGGGGTATGTAATGAGCACAAATGATATCGAATATCAGCCGTAGTCCGGACACACGCGAACCTCGATAGGTATCGGTGACCGGCGGCGATGTCGTGTGTTCCGGCCCGCGGAGGCCTCTGTCCGGCCCTGTCCGGCCCTCTCCGGCGGTGACCGCGCCCGGAGCGAGGCGGCTGGCGGCGGAGCGGCGCAGGGGTTCATCGAGACGTGTCTAATATGTGGATATTACACGTCAGCTTGTTTCTATGAGCACGTCTTACCGACCACCGCCGCCGCCGCCCGCACTATCAATATACTTATATTATTGGCTCTGAGCTCCGTCCGTCTGTACCCGCGGCGTGTTATCACGTGTGTATGTGTGTATGTGTGTCTGCACTCGATCAATAAGTCAAATCAAATGAAATCCTCCCCTCGCTTTAATAGCAAACGCTACTGAGTGATCAATAGGTGCCGGTTTAAATCCAAATACCTATGTACAAGTGTAAGTGGATACTTGCTGTATACTTACATACGTGTGTCGTATTATTTATCGAGCAGATAAGCAATTTCCTGCTTTGCTGCAAAATAAACCCACAGATATGAAAAGAGCTTCAATAATTACTTTTTTATTAGCAGTATCCTTATCCATTTACAATTTTACGAAAGCCAGTGAAAATACCGGCGTGGAACAAAAGTAATATGTTAGAAGAAAGAGCAAAAGAAGCGGTCCGTTAGTGTTATCTTAATACATCTAATAATAGAATTTAGCGCGACGTCGGGGGCTGTTCATTCAGTTAAAATATTAGTGCGGCTTATCATAATGTGCCTCGATACCATCTCTGGCACGGCTCGCCTCGCTGTACCCCGCCGCGCCTCACCGTGCCCCGCCGTACCTCACCGTGCCGCACCGTGCCTCACCGTGCCTCACCGTGCCTCACCGTGCCTCACCGTGCCTCACCGTGCCGCACTGCTCCGTCGACGCCAGGCAATTGGAACACTGGGTATCGTGTGGTGGAACATGTCACTTGCCTTCTGAGGACAGTATGCTGTTATAATCTTGTTAATTATGCTTTAAATTGCGCCGTGTGGGTCGCGTCGTAGTGGGTCGCGCGGGGCTGCGTGTGGGGGAGCAGCGTGGACTCTATTGAATTGACCACACTTTACACACATCTCTCTGATGGAGCAGAAGCACATTTAGAACCCGTTATATCATCATCATTACACATAAATGCATGCATAAATGTTAATGAATCAGTCGCAGTCTGCACACCACACCAATTTTATATCTGTAAGGAAGAAGTCAATTCCGTAGAGATTGTTGGACAAGCATTTGTAAATGCATTTATAAAACAGTCAGTAGATCTGTCCGCGGTTGTCCCGAGCGAGAGTGATTGTGTATCGTCTGTGTCTCGTGTGTCTCGTGGAACAGTGCAGACCGGCAGACATGCAATAATACAACGACACAAAGGAACTGCGACCGACTGCAAACAGACAGCGACGTACTTAACTTTGTCGGCTTATAATGCTCCCAATTCCGCCGCAAGCCGGCTAAATTAGATTGTTATCTGCCGCTACACGAGATGCGCTGAGATAGCGGCGTCCGTAATTCGGCCGGATTGCACTTGTTATGAGTTGGGCACAAAAAGTGCAGTCGATGTTCAGTGCCACTGTCTGCCGCTCTGTCTGGCGCACCCCACTGTAAACACCATTGTACATTGGCGACGAAAGATATTCTAACTAGCTTATTAATTTATGTCTGCATTAAACCTGTAAAGATTTACTCGACTGTCAGATGTGACATTATATTAATAAATCTATCGGAGGTATAAAAATATTAGGTATATCTCCGAAACGGTGAGTTGTAATTTAAGCGGAGTGGTACGGGCCCAGAGCCAGAGGGTCCAGACCAGATGCTTATATGATTCAGACCACCGCTGCACCGTCTGCCTAATACTCTGTATATCACGCTTCTTATACTTTAATTAAGTGAAAAAATTTGAACGTCAACGTACGTGGCAAATTATAACTATTAATTTTTGTCCGCCAGTCGATAGTATCTAATGTATATTGGGTGCGAGCGCGTCGCTGGCGGAGTGCCCGCACTGTCCGCGGCGTACCTCTGCGTGCTACCTCCGCACTCCGCACTCTGCACTCTCCGCACAGTGACACACTGCTCGCAGACACATCACCGCACCATGTGTCACCTGCATGCTGGGTAATGAACAAACCACGGCCGGATTAAACTAGTAAACAATAAATAGCTTCAGTATTTTTGCCAGGAAAGCCTTCTGGCATCGCTGTTATTACAACATACTCAAAAGGTTAAAGTTTGGATTCATTTGGTTATAAACACAGATACCCTCAGGTTCCGTGAATCTAAAACCGTTGGTCGGATGTGAAGCACTTCTCGTTTCAAACTGAATAAAAGAGAATTGTTTACAATAGACTATTAAGATAACTTCAATGATGTTTTTCCTATTGTATAAACAAAGTAGTGTTTCTTTGTCTCACCGTGATGGCTCCCCGAGGAGTCGGTCTGCGAGAACTTACACATTGTTGCTACTTACAAAGGTTTCCCTCAGCGTTTGCAACACTAACAACTAAAACTTACTTCTGTATATGTGCTACTGGAACATGTTACTATACTTATATTTAAATAGACAGTCGGACGTTCAATATAGTGCGGATCATACGATCATTCGCACCGCGGCCTCTGATTACAAGCAGACTGGAATTAATGCTCCATACAAAGTATCGTTAGTGTAGTTTAGTGGCGCACATTTGGCAAGGTGACCATATTGTGCTCTGTACCACGAAGATAGCACATATATGTTGTACACACGTCATAGTTATACATATATGCAAGTAGTATGTGACTGATGAGACAGTTTGCTGATAATAAAACTATGATTACAACATAAACCAGAGCAACATTGTGCGAGTAACGTGAAGAAAATACATAAATATATATATGTATGTACGGATGGAGACTAATACAAATATTATAGGAAACAAGATGATTGACTCAGCTAAATGTAAATGAGCATTGCTGTTAACTGTATCACTAACTACTAACTATTGCAAGCAATAAACAGAACAGGCGAAACATATGAGTGTGTGTAATACTCCTCTGTTCACGCATCCAAGTCAGATATAGTTTGATCCATTATTGTCCCCTGATTATCAAAGATGTCTTTCACATTTCTGTTTTATTTCCTGTTTCATGTAATAAAATAAAAATAGCATTTAAAGTAGCGCGTGGGTAGCTGGTATGTGTAAATGTGAGCAGATTGCGGCGTCATTAGCACAACCGCGGCGACTGAGGGTCGCGCGCGGTCCGGTGCGGTCCTGGCGCGGCTCCCGGCTCCCGGCGCGTCATATGTGTGTGTGCGGAGTAAACAATGATCACACTCTGATCGGCTACGTTTGGTAGTACACAATAGCAGCTACTATTAGTATTTCGTTGCCTTTTACTTACGCCTCTATTTACTACTACTTAACTACCTCCGGTCGGTGGGGTGATCCATAGAAGATTTTCGATTGTACTGGACCCAGTATAAAAGAGTCCTTCAAAAGGTGCAAGTGTTGCCGCAACTAGACATCAGCGGTGGCCAATTTACAGTAGTGATTCCCATTTAACAAGTGTAAACCGACGTAACGTACTCAAGACAAATTCATGACAACCGCACGCAAACTTCTGACAGAGCCTTCATTATATTACTGCTCGATGATCGTCTACAGCGTATCTTCAAGTTCGACAGGCGCCAGCTACAAGTGTGACTTCACCGAGCAGAGAGAGCTGTATGTAACTATTACTAGTTTATATCGATATATAGGAGTATGTAACGTCGGCAGCACCAGCACTGAGCCACGTGACTCGGCTGACTGCGTCGATACACTCGCCACACTCGCCACACTCACACAACTCGTATTACGTAGCACAACTGCTGTCCCATACAGCTTCTCGACAAGTTCTTCAACAAGTCCTCTGTTCACCATAGTTTGCACTATAACAGTTTGGACTGTACTCGGTGAAGCTTACTTACAGGTGTAATGTGAGCGCGTCGCGGTAGAGGCGCGGCGGCGTCACTACAACCTGACTCCACGGATAGTTCGAGGGCTGACATTTAGCCGCGAGCTTACAACTTATAAGCTTTATTCATAAACTTGTACACAACTTGGGATAGAGTCGTTTATTGGGAACGTTCTCTATTATTTGGAACTAAATAAAGGCATAAGTTTATCACAAATCAGACTCGGTGAAGTTGAGGCCACCTCGGCAGTGTGCGGGCGCGCGGCGGCGGCGGTGTGCCTACAATATACAATACCTACATAGATAGACGGCGGCGGCTCAAGCCCCGACCTCTGTATTTATTCGTGCCATTGAATAGAATTAATTTTGGAAGTTATTCGTTCGTCCCAAAGTGAAGTCTGAATGAATGGCGGCTCTCGGGCCGAGTTCGAGCAAGTTTTTCATCGCTCCAGATATCATCTGGCGGATGATTTATATTGCTATGCGTGGGGCAAAAAGTTACGAACAACTCCTCGCCCTCCCCGCCCCGCCCTCTCCCCTCCGCACACCCGCCACGTCCGTCCACTTGATGAATTCGAATACACGTCGCGTATGTGTGTATGTATGTGTACCTATGTGTGTGTGCACGAAAAGTTTGCAAGATATATTAAAGTGTATGAAATATGAATCTGGACGGACACACATGTACACGCCTAGCGCCGCCGCCCGCCGCGCCCCGCCACTACCCTGTGTGTAAAGATACATGCACACGATATCACAACACGGACCTATCTCTGATACTATCTCATTTTGTACGCATTCACTCTTCAAACAACTCTACTTTTTTATTCTTTTACTACAATTTTAAACCCTTAAAAACTCTACAACATAATTAATATAATGCAGTTTTATATTGTCCAAATAAAAATGCCCACGGCAATACTACGTGTATATGTTACTGTAAAAGCCCGAACGGTGGTAAATCCTAAGATTTTCCGGTATAACCTAAGATTTACCAACTCGCAATGGTAAAAGTCCGAATAATTCTTTTATTTCGAACTTTTACCTATATTCACTTGATGATACCGAGATGTCGCCGGAGCCCCGCTTCGCGGGGCTCCTCCTTCTGGGTGGTTAAAAAAAAATAACCACGAAGGCTAAGGTGGGAGCTTCGCTTCGCTCGCTCCCACCTTAGCCTTCTAACCTAACCTACCCATGTCGCTATGCCCAAAACTCCTTCTTTATAACTATTTCACAGTATATAATTATACCGTGAAATAGTTATAAACATAGTTATGAAGGAGGATTTTTTTATATATCGTAACATAGTTTTTAAACTCTGGCTTGTTCGGACTTTTACCATTGAGAGTTGGTAAATCTTAGGTTTTACCGGAAAATCTTAGGATTTACCACAGTTCGGGCTTTTACAGTAACATATACAGTACGAGCGATGAACACTGAAAAGCAACGAGTCTGAAACGAGAACAAAGCTGAAACTTCCGACGTGAACATATTGCGTAACGATCTATGACTCACTGAACAATTGTACCACCACTCACCACTCACCACCGAGACCGACCACCGACCATTTATACATCGCAACAATTGTCACATGGCTTTTACAACACACCCGTAATTTTAATCTATAGGTAGAGGCAATTTCCGAGAATTGCTTTTTTAAACAATTTAGTTTATTGCCTGCCAGTTTCACGTATATTATGTGTAAGGGTGTTTAGAAACTACGTCTGAAAGAAGGTTCATAACAAAAACGTACAGTGAGGAGTGTTATTAAAGAGTATTCATGTTGATGTACCTCCGCGCGCCGGCCGCTGGCGCACCGACCCGCCCGCTCTACACACTGTCCCACTTGGGAACCTCTGCCCCTACCAGGTGTGTGGGCTATATTGTCAAGATGGAACTGGTAATGTATGTAGTTGTCTAGTTTTATTAGTGTTTTCATTATGGTCTCTTCAACGCGACAAGACGACATGTTCGACTGAGTCGTCAAACATTAAGCCAACCTATTAAATCATATATAGTACAAAGATTCAAGGCGCTCGATAGCTGTGATCTATGTTAGGTACTATCCGCACACACACCTTTTCACAAAGTAGCTACAATAAAATTCTGTCGAGCTCGCAGAAAAACGTAATTGACGACCAATAGAAGATACAACAAAAACAATCGTCCATCGTGTCTCGCGTCTCGCGCCGCTGTCAACACTCGCTACACTCACACACATCTCTCTCGGAACTGACGAGTGAGCACACTGAGGAGCTCCCCGTGTGACGTCATCCATCATTGCACACACTTTTATTAAGCACCTCGCTGACACGCGCCGGCACACATCTCACACAATACAGTATCTACCGACACTGACAAAATATATTAATATAATATTTAATGGAACAGACTTGATGCAAGTACAGCAAGCACAGGATCTGATCATAAATCACAAACCTGACTACTCTGAGTAGATAGCACTCGGTCACTAATTGCAATGATGAAATGAGATTATCTGTAAAATGTGAGTCATCTAATAATACCTCCGTCCAGCTGTGAACAAGGAGGTTGCCGTGTAATAAATCCTCTCTACCGACTGATAACATTCTGCCTAGTCTTTCATATCATCTGTGCGGTGTGGTGCGGTGTGGTGGTGTGGCGGCGGCGGGAAGCTGATCCTAATTGGCAATTAGTCGGTCGACTACTACTTTACACTTTATCTTAAATACCCGCAGTGTCACTTGTTACGCCCCTCCGCCTCTCCTCCGCCCCTCGCCGCCCCTCCCGCCCCGCTCCTCCCGCACTGATTACCGAACATGCCACTTGATCTAACAGCCTACCGCCTAGCTGTCTAATAATTAAACATTTATTTGAATATTTTTTGGCTTTCTCTGGTCTCTGCTTGCCATTATGGAAGAAAGGTGTGATTTCGTGTATGTATGTTATTTAAACATTAAACTTTTATTTGTTGTCTGAAAAGATCATGCTCAAACCTAAAATAAGATTAGATAATCTCATTGCCGTTCAAAGTATCGACCGAGAAGAAGTAAAGCGGGCCCCTAGAAGTTAATGACACTACCTGTCACCAACAATAACGGAGTACAAATCAATCACAGCGCGATCATGAAAACTTTGAAAGTTTCCACATTCAACAAACGACAGGAAAAGAGACGTCAACATAATGTGGAACGCTTAGAATCACTCGAGTTATCAGAACAATAGTCAGTGGCTTGCAGTGGCCGAGCCTGATGTCATCCTAACTGTTTGATGTTCCACCGACAGGCGATACGACCAGCTGTGAGTGTACCTGCGAGCTAAGCCTCGGCGCTGAGACAAATAGTGTGGCTCGCGCGCCGGTCGCACGCGTGACGGCCGGTGATGCTCGACCACGCTCACCACGCTCACCACGCGGTGATGTTCACCACTCCACACACACTCCAAGTGACGATAGATTCAGTGCCCCAGACGTACTATCAACTTACTGTGACGGGAAAAAAACCACTGTGAACAAACTTTATACAACTTAAAGTTCGTTAAGTTGTTGGAGGGATGCGTAGTCCCCGACACACACTTGTGTGACAGTCATGTTACAATGTTTTCTAACACCACTGCCACTCCGCGACATCATACAATTGGCTCAATTAAATAACTAACCTGCTTTGGGGAACGTTTGATTTGAACGGTTCATGAAAATGCCCACGTGACTTAGCTTACTTATTAATCCATACTAATATTATAAATGCGAAAGTAACTCTGTCTGTCTGTCTGTCTGTCTGCTACTCAATCACGCCTAAACTACTGAACCAATTTGCATGAAATTTGGTATGGAGTTAGTTTAATACCCGAGAAAGGACGTGGGCTACTTTTTACCCCGGGAAATGACGCTTTTCCCGGGAAAATTCAGGTGGCGAACGAAGTCGCGAGTAATCAATATTATAACGACATTTGAATTAACAAAATTCCGTTGCCATGGTAACTGTTTAAATGGCGGATATGCCTTAGCGCGACTTCGTTATATTAAGAGATATAAATAATTTTGAGAATATTTTTCGTGAAAAAAAGCATATTTTATATCATCACGCTACGACCAATAGGAGCAGAGTAACAGTAAAAAGTGTTACAAAGACGTGGAAAATTCTGACCCATTCTCTCTTATGTGACGAAAGCGAAGTTGCGCGGGTCAGCTAGTAATAAATATTATTGTAATAAATATAATTACATTACGTCATGTATTTTATACGGATACAGCGCAAAGTGTAAGCGTCCAGCGCTTCCACTACTAACCGTAACTACATGTCTTAAAAATGAATATCCGACAAAGGCTTTCTTTGACTACAACTATTCATTTTGTTTGAGCTGGTTTAATCAACGGGAATAACGAACAAAAGAGTAGTTATGATACACTAGTTAGCCTGTAGAGGTCGGTGTCGTCGCGGTGGTGGCGGTAATACAGACGGACAAAGACATCTTTAATTTAGTTCGGCCTAAAAACCGCCGCTGAAAAGCCCGTAAGCCGGGATTAGGGCTCAAGCCGAAGCCCCGGGGCGCTGCCGGGGCGCCGGGCGCCGCCCTACATCCCGCGTCGAGCTGAATTAATCCCGGCCGCTGTTTACTTCCCTAATCCCCCCTATCTTGCAGTCTTGAGAGTTTTTGTCGGAGTCCTCTGTGGAGAGATCATATCTAAGCTTTATTTTTATTTATTAAAACCACTCTGATTGTATCCCGCGGATGACCTCGTCTCTTTCATGACTCAACTCAAAATGTTTCGGTTATGGCCTTAGAAATACTTAGAATATCATACATTTTTTTTCTGAAATTACTTTAGTTTCTAAATAATATTCAGAACACCAAAACTAAAAGTTTGGATACAGATTATTCCAGCTCTATTAGAACCCAATGGGCTGGCGCGCGACGATGGGAAGAGGCCGGACGGTATGTCGTTGTTGCCTTGGAGTATGGGCAGGCCCTTGGTTTGGGATGCAACCTGTGTCGACACCTTGGCGCCTTCCCATATTCCAGGTACGGTGGGCGTTGCGGGCGCTGTTTGGCGTAATTACGTATTTGTGCCGTTTGGGGTTGAAACCTTGGGACCGTGGGGCCCGAGTGCTCGTAGTCTCTACCGAGAGATTGCGAAGCGTCTCGTCGATGCTACGCGTGACCAGAATGCTGGCCTTTACTTTGGTCAAAGAATTAGCATTGCCATCCAACGTGGCAATGCTGCCAGCATTCTGGGTACGTTACCAGTCGACGATGGTGAGGAGAAATTCTACGACGCGTGACGCACTCCTTTTGTATCCATATTTTATATTGTAAATATATTGTATAATTGTAAGTATGTAAATATTTTGTTTTTTTTAAATTATTTCTAGTTTAGTTTAGTTTTTAAAAGTTACTTATAGTTAAGTTTTATTGTAATAAAGTTTGGATTAATTATGACAAATTATTATTCCGTCGAGTTTGTCAGAATACTGCATCGTTAGTTTGAAAACAAATTCGAATCTCACAACGTGAAATTTTAAAAGTAGCTATCCAACATACATACATATATTATCATACATACATAGGTGAGCACAGTTTCACCTCCACTGTGCCGGTGTCGCCATGTCGGTTGGTTTCAGCGCAAAGTTATAACAGTGGCAATAGTTAGTTTACGAACTAAGTGGTCACAACTGCACCCGCGTGCTGTGTGCAGCTGTCGCACAGTCGCATGGTCGCATGGTCGCACAGTCGCATGGTCACGAGCACGTACATACATCACGTCACATGCGCTCGTGTCGCGTGACCACGTTCTCCACTCTCCGGGGCACAATTATAAACGTTGTCTGTCTCTTGTCTATCTTGAACTCAACCTGCCTCCACATGGCCTGACGCGCTGCTTGTACCGGAACATCTGACAGAGGCACACGCGACTACGTGAACACGGACCACTGTTCAACATGACACTGCCCAACTAGCACACAAGCGCTATAACAAGCTGTACAATGGCCGGTTAAAGGATTTTTATAACGCCTTAGGCTCCTTAGTAAGAAGTATAGTGGTTCTATAAGCGGCTACAGATCTCTTGTAGCGTCAAATAGGCCCATACTGTCCAGCTTATAGCTCGATATTGGATCTACAGTGGTCGTAAATAGTAATTATAATAGTACGTAGTATAGTAGTAATACAGGAGCGCTAAAATAAGATGAATGTGGTATAATCGCGCTACAAGAGCTTTTTCGCAGCTTCGTGGCGCTTACCAGCTGTTGTACAGAGGTGGTTAGCGCCACGAGCGTTCGAAAAAGCTCTTGCAGCGCGATTATACCACCTTTACCTTATTTTAGCGCTACTGTGTAACGGTTATAAATGCTAACGCTCTAAATTAGTAATATAGTCGGTTTATTATGGTGTAAACTAAATATATTTTTTTAAAATGAATCATCAGTGACAAATGAGGAGACATTTTATTTTTACGGATTGGATTATTAAAATAACAAGTAGTCTATCGCTTTTATTTCTTTGTGTACGTGATATGAAAGTGCGAGTTCAAGTTTGCTGTCAATATATATGTATATTATCGTCAATATTTTCATGCGCCCTCAAAATATTCAGTTTTAAGTGCGAAAATTATATAGATATGTTGATTTGGAAATTGTATTTTGAACATAAATAAGACTTTGAGGGTTACAGATAATTTAATTAGGGTTATAGGTAATAAAAAATGATTTTAATTATGTTAACGTTACCAGGCTATAGATTTATATGATCTTCAAAAGATCGTAATAACCTCAAAAAATATGTTTACCAAATGCTATAATGGCGTCTCGATCAAGCAGCTCTCAGAGTTGGTTACATCTGCTCTAGCGCCTTAAGCTGTACAAAGGCTCTAGTGTTTGCTGTTGTAGACCTCAAGGTTCTGCAGTTGTGGCATAGGAGTGCTTCAATATAACTGTTTTGGTCGCACACCAGCATTTTACTCGTACTTTTAGGGGTCAGTCGTTGAATATTAAAATAGTTTGAAAATCTTTTTTATTTTATTTTATTTTATTTTATTTTATTTTATTTTATTTTATTTTATTTTATTTTATTTTATTTTATTTTATTTTATTTTATTTTATTTTATTTTATTTTATTTTATTTTATTTTATTTTATTTTATTTTATTTTATTTTATTTTATTTTATTTTATTTTATTTTATTTTATTTTATTTTATTTTATTTTATTTTATTTTATTTTATTTTATTTTATTTTATTTTATTTTATTTTATTTTATTTTATTTTATTTTATTTTATTTTATTTTATTTTATTTTATTTTATTTTATTTTATTTTATTTTATTTTATTTTATTTTATTTTATTTTATTTTATTTTATTTTATAGACTGAACCACCACTGCACCTATGTAAATATATTATGATAATAATTTTAAGCTATAGTATAAAGGTATATTACTCGGTTATAGCGCTTTAGGTGCTTAACATAATTCTGTAATCCCCATGGCTGTAAAAATGTTTCGAATGATACCTTATACATCTATTTGCCGTACAGAAGCCATATAAATATCTGATATAACGCTCAAGGCGCTATTAAAGACCTACGCAACTCTTTTATAGATGAGTAATACACTAGCCCTAAAAAAATCTGTTATAGAACCTAAGGCATTACAAAAAGCTTATTTACGCTCTTGAGCGCTATAAGCGCAACGCATAACTCCGTTTAAACTCCTTTATCTCCTAAAGTCCCCTTATACAGTTAACGGTGTTATAGAAGATTCCATTAACTCAGTTATACTTCCCTAGGCTGTCTAGCGATGCAATTACATGCTCATATATCACTATAAGTCATTAGTTTCCTACTAAACGGCTACTGTCCCGCCTAGCTGTTAAAGGGTTTTTTAAATAGCTAGTATACAACTTATAGAGAATTGTACAGCATTTGAACGACTCTTATGCAACTATCAGGCTGTATAACGGCTGTATAAGCAGCTTGTGTGCTAGTTGGGTGATTATATTATTAACTCTACGTTCTTATTCCATACGAATTAACTGCAAGTGTTTTTACAGCTACATGTCCCCCTTCACTAACTTACTGACATTACGTAGGCCCGCGCCGCGGTAGGCGTGAAACCGAGCTATCAGCGTTTTACCATATTTATCAACTAAGTTTTCCTCACTACTAAATCCACTAAAGAGTTATATCGACAGTTTCCGTTATCGTAAAAGTTTAATAAAAGTATGGAAGGAGTGAAGTTGACGGGAGGGCTGGAGCGCGCGAGTGAGGTGCGGGCGAGGTGCGAGTCCCGCCCTGGAAGGGCGCCGTAACGTGTGAAACTTATAACGCGTTACAACTCGTTATCGCGTTAGCAGATATCGCCAGGTGCGCCACCCTCTACCCCGGCTCTACCCCGCCACTACCCCGGCTCTGTACCGCTACGTCTCTGACCAACTCCTGAATAAATGTATCTACGATTTGCACAACATTGAGAGAGAACCGACTTATCATTTTGTCGAGTTGAAAGTATTATGAAAGTATTTGATTTTCTTTTTTTTATTATTTTATGCTCTGGCAACACTGTCGACGGTTCATCATCAATTACACAATACAACCTGTGATCTACCTGCAGTTACTTCATATACGCAAGGTCGGAAGTGTGGCGAGTGTGTGTGTGTGTGTGTGTGCAAGTGACCCCACTCACTGTCGCAACTACGCTTTTGTATCAAGTTTATGTCATTGTGAGTATTGTGAGGTCTGTACACCACCACTACGTACACTACGTACACTACACACTTACACGCTATACACGCGTCACACAGCGCAGACGTTACGTGCCTAACACTATCTATATTTGACACGTGTAAAGAAAATCCTCGTAAAAATTGATTTATGTCCAATTCCATTTTCGTACACTTACTTGTTTCAGGTAGCTCATAAAGTAGTTCGTACCTACGTAGGTATTGGTTGAAACATAAACTATCACAAACGTAACTTCCAAGTTAGGTCGTCTGTTCTACTCTACTTGCTCACTATAGCTGCTAGCTGCTAGCTGCTAGCTCCTAGCGACTAGCGACTAGCTCTCACACACAGTGGCTGTGCACGAGTCTCTCATCAAAGAAACCTTACGAACAGGTACTGAGTAGTCACGATCTGTCACGGAACTATCTGTGTTCCGTGCTGCCGCCTGACAACGGTTCACATACATCACCAGTATTACGACATTATAATTAATAAGCGCGTTAGCACGACAACTGCGAGGAAATGAACCCCAGCACCAGGATATTACAGTTTTAAGGGGTGTCGGGGGTGTGCGGGGGCACAGAGGGGGGGGGTGATGATTCGCAAGATTATGGACAACGGAGATTGTTTGTTTATTGTTATGAAGGTTATTACGACGTCGACGTCGGCGACCGTCGCGCCGCACACACACACACACACACACCACGTCATCCTCCGCTGCTGCCCAGATGAAGCAGCACGACAGTATCGTACACATACGGGGTGATTATTATGGCAAGTACATATTTATATTAATAAGCGATCGTATGCATTTTTCTTTCAATCTTCATGTTTTTAATAGAAGCGCTCACCGATGAACGATCGGTGAAGTAAACAACTAACTCTGCTAATAACATATCTGGGTGATTTTTAATGCATCTGAAAGTTGCAACCAATCCGATCAACAGCCAAAAGTCGCCAGGTGTTAACAACTACTTCACACCTACACCTACACTTACCTACACCTTAGTCAGTTTTTTTTTTTAAATAGCATAAAAAAAATAAACTACAAATTGTGAAAAGCGCATCGACTGCTATACCATTCATCCTATAACGTAGTGCAGCTTCTGACGGTTGAGCGGAGCGTCCCTCCGGCCACTGGATATCTTGATGCTGAGATGTCATCGCTCGCCGCACACACCGGCGCGCTCTGAGTTATTGTCACCACACAACTGCACACCCACACATACAGATAACACATAGAACTGCCTACACTGTCAGGTCGGACGTTATATTGTACAAGCAAACATTGTACGTGAGCAGCGAGCATTGAGTATTAAGCAGAAGCGAGCAGTAGTGAGCAGTAGTGAGCAGTAGTGAGCAGTAGTGAGCAGTAGTGAGCAGTAGTGAGCAGTAGTGAGCAGTAGTGAGCAGTAGTGAGCAGTAGTGAGCAGTAGTGAGCAGTAGTGAGCAGTAGTGAGCAGTAGTGAGCAGTAGTGAGCAGCAGTGAGTCGGAGTGAGTAATGATAGTTTCTTCTGAAACATATCGTTCAGTTTATAACAACCCGCAACTTTACACATTATGCCATTACGACGCTATTGTTCTCAACCGCTCACAAACAAATACTAACACTATTTATACATGTTACAGATCAAATTCAACCTTCGTCCGATATGCGTAAGATCTACATTTGCAAGTGTACCGATGTTCTAAAATATCATTGCGATCAATTCCAGAACGTCTAAAGTCTCACGGATTGTATACAAAAGACCTCTTTACTTAGCGGAAATAAAGTTGGTTTCGTAATGAGCACCAAGGTTGGAAGGATTAGAAGAAGCGAGGGTAAGTGTAAAGTTACGTATCACTAAAAAGTAGGGTGACAATAAAACGTTGCGTTCCGAGGAAAAAATGCACGCCACTCGCCATTTGTGGGCGCCGGAGCACCCGGGGCTACCATCTGTTCTCATTTACACAGATATCTTAGTGAATGAATTTTCTCGGCCCGCTTCTGTTAAATAAGCGAGAGAACCGACACTAACATTACGTTCGTGTTTCGTTACGTTTCACAACAATCGAAAGGTCGGTTTTGTGTTTAGATAAATAAAACATTGTTGCGCATAATGTGTGAAGATTCGCTCGATGTCGAAGGTGTGGCGTGTGCACAGCGTGTGTCAGTGACACTCAGTGAGCGCGACACGTGTTGTCCTGTACATACAAGTGACACGTGTGACGTCACTAGTCACCACTCACGCTCGCACAACTTATCACATTTAAAGAGAGCTGTTTCACCGCTACAATATGTTTCACTTGTTCGCACAACAATACATATTATGTAGGCAGGATATATGTGTTGTGTCTGCGGGAAATCGGAATAAAATAAAGCAGCTCGTATATTATCAGCTCCACATGTTACGCCTTTTTATTGTCTCGCCAACTTTCTTGCATCTTTATTACCAATTTAAATGTAAATCTAAGTGAATACTAATCCGGCGCGGTGACTTATTTCACTTCGCCGCCGGAAAATATCGGATACAAGCCTCCAAATAAATTACGACGAGAGCCCGGATTGTGAGAATATTCGCAGTAAACAAACGCTATAGGTTATTAGTTAGCACGCGAGAACTACATGACACTAAGTTATTGTATAAGAACATTGTAACGACACGAGCGACGTGCACAATGGTTACACCAAGTTGAACAAAGTCCGAGTTCATTTTAATCACATTTCCAAAACCTGGTAGTTGAAAGTTCATCACTAACAATTAATTATAATGCAAACGATCAGTTGCAGTGAGATTTAAATTCAGTATCATTGTGTTTATACCAAATCGTAGTGATGTGTGTGTGTGTGTGTGTGTGTGTGTGTGTGTGTGTGTGTGTGTGTGTGTGTGTGTGTGTGTGTGTGTGTGCGTGTGTGTGTCAGTGCGAGCGCTGAGTGTGACTGGTGATGCCACACAGAGCCAGCTCGCGCGGGACAAAGCTCATATCGGAATACTTGCCTGACAAATGCTCCAAATATTCACATTCAATTCCTCTAAAGTATCATTGGAATTTTCTATTAGAAATATTTCTTGCCGCGACACTCACACACATCTACAATAAAACATGACTTTGAATTGAACATACTTTTCTAGAAATATTATCGATTTGACGAATAGTCTGAACGAAGAATGATATTAAACTTTTATCGGAGCATTGAAGGTAGTAACTAGTAGTAAACCTTCAAGTAGCGACATGGCTCTATGTGTGTGTGTGTGTGTGTGTGTGTGTGCGCGCTGAGCCTCTGGTGCACACCTCACATCACGTAACAAGGAATGCATGCAAGTATTCTGAGAAAGTAGAGCGGATAAAAGGACACGAAGCGGCGATATTTTGTTCCGGGGGAATTACCATTTGGTTGGCAGTAGTCGGCACATCGGCCGACGCAAGAACAAGGATATTGTCGGCGCGACGACGATAAATCCGCAAGTGAGGCGAGATAGAATGAAGAATGGCCTGTGATTTAGTGCCTACACCCCCCCCCCTGACACCCCCCACCCTGGCTGGAGGCAGCGCGGCACAGACGGCGGCGGTGCAGGAAGTGGTGCACGCCGCGTGTCCGACACTATCTAGAGCACGCGGTCACCTCACACGCCGAGACACACCGACGTAGCGACCCGCCGACAACATCACATTATATCGAACACAACTTACACTTTTACTTATAATAACATTACCTGGAAGTTGTTAGGTCTGCAATCTGTTAAAAACATTGAACTTTATACGTGTGGTACTTCATACGGGTAAGTGGGAAATACTGATACATTTGTATTTGGTTACGGTAAGTTTCTGTCGAGTACGTTATTTATACCCATGTATGTACATATGTGTCTGTCGCCAACTTGTCGTCGGGAGAAGAGCGCGGCGCTGTGTGACGTCACGAGGCACGTCTAAGCACGTGCCGCTGTTTGATAAGGGAACTTTATTAGCTGGAACTTACTTTATTTGCTGTACGTGTGTATACACGCCACTATCACTAACCACCTCCAAAATCAACCTTATCGCATCAGACATAGGAGACAAGCATAAATGGGATCTAGCAGTTTTCTTTCACTATCGTATGTTTAACGGGACCTCACAAATATAAACCTTATGTCGTGAGAATAAGGTTTAAATGTATCTAACATTTGAATACTCGAATATCGAAACATCTGAAAATTCCAACACTCGAGTGTCCGAGACGAAACGCGAGAACACGTTAACATACGAACATCTGATCATCCGAATACACAAACAATAACCGAGTATTGGTACTTCCGCGTACCACAACAATACCACACCAACACCCAAACATCTGAATATTCGAACCCCCTAATATACAAACTTGTGTGAATATCCAAATGAATAGATATTTGGCTAGCCGCAATATCCGAGTATCCCCAAACTCATTCAACCATCGAACATCCAGACGTCAAATATCTTATGTACAAATACGCCATCATCCTAAAATCGAAACATACGAACATTTAAAAAAAATAATCGAACGATGGCAAACAAATGAACGAAGTGCACAAAGTGAACGAAATGAACGAACTAAACGAAATGAACGAACTGAGAGAAGTGAACGAGGTAAACAAGTGAACGAATGAATGACATGAACATAATGAACGTAGTGAACGAAGTAAACGAAGTGAACAAAGTGAACGAATGACATAAATGGAGTGACCGACCTGAACGAAAAGAACGAAATGAACGAAGTTAACGAAAGAAGAAAAAAAAAACGGATATAAGTGTGATATGACTGTCTGAAATTGCATAAATGAATGAAATGAATGAATGAAATGAATGAATGAAATGAATGAATGAAATGAATGAATGAAATGAATGAATGAAATGAATGAATGAAATGAATGAATGAAATGAATGAATGAAATGAATGAATGAAATGAATGAATGAAATGAATGAATGAAATGAATGAATGAAATGAATGAATGAAATGAATGAATGAAATGAATGAATGAAATGAATGAATGAAATGAATGAATGAAATGAATGAATGAAATGAATGAATGAAATGAATGAATGAAATGAATGAATGAAATGAATGAATGAAATGAATGAATGAAATGAATGAATGAAATGAATGAATGAAATGAATGAATGAAATGAATGAATGAAATGAATGAATGAAATGAATGAATGAAATGAATGAATGAAATGAATGAATGAAATGAATGAATGAAATGAATGAATGAAATGAATGAATGAAATGAATGAATGAAATGAATGAATGAAATGAATGAATGAAATGAATGAATGAAATGAATGAATGAAATGAATGAATGAAATGAATGAATGAAATGAATGAATGAAATGAATGAATGAAATGAATGAATGAAATGAATGAATGAAATGAAATGAATGAAATGAATGAAATGAATGAAATGAATGAAATGAATGAAATGAATGAAATGAATGAAATGAATGAAATGAATGAAATGAATGAAATGAATGAAATGAATGAAATGAATGAAATGAATGAAATGAATGAAATGAATGAAATGAATGAAATGAATGAAATGAATGAAATGAATGAAATGAATGAAATGAATGAAATGAATGAAATGAATGAAATGAATGAAATGAATGAAATGAATGAAATGAATGAAATGAATGAAATGAATGAAATGAATGAAATGAATGAAATGAATGAAATGAATGAAATGAATGAAATGAATGAAATGAATGAAATGAATGAAATGAATGAATGAAATCAATTGATGAAATGTATTAATTAATGAACGAAGAGAACTATATGAACATACATAACATCTCCCTGAAATCTTATTACATCTTGAAATTACATTTTTATTATTAACTTCCTGAAATCCTATAACATTTTCCTGAAATCTTATAACATCTCCCTGGAATGATATGATGACTCCCTGAAATTACATAATAACTTCCAGAAATCTTATAATAATATCATTAATTATGCCTTGACTTTTAAGCATTGAAAAAAAAAAAAAAAAAAAAAAAAAAAAAAAAAAAAAAAAAATTGACATTAACGAACCAAACGATTAAAATTAATTTTATTCGAGTCATAATTTGAAACCGAAACGAGTCTGAATCAGAATCCGTACCAGAACCCATTTCCAAAACTTCCGTCCGTATCCGAATCAGAATACTAATCCGATTCCTTATCTAAATCCGTATCGAAATTCGTATCCAAATCCGTATCCAAATCCGAATTCGAATCCGTATCCGAATCCGTATCCGAATCCGAATACGAATCAAAAAATTAGCGACCGAATCCGCATCCCTATCCAAAACCGAATCCGTATCCAAATCCGAATCCGAATCCAAATCCGTACCCGAATCAGAATCCATATCCGAATCCAAATCCGAATCCGAATCATCATCACAATCCGAATCCGAATCTATGACTGAATCCGTATTCGAATCCGTATACGAATCAATATTAGCGACCGAATCCGATTCCCTATCCAAATCCGTATCCAAATCCGAATCCGAATCATCATCACAATGAATTATTTATGAGCGACATCATGTGGTGGATGGAAGTGTGATTCTGACGGCAAGTAGGTGTGACAAGCGACCTGTGTAAAGGATGTTTAGGTTAAGTTAGGTTAGGTTAGGTTAGGTTAGGTTAGGTTAGGTTAGGTTAGGTTAGGTTAGGTTAGGTTAGGTTAGGTTAGGTTAGGTTAGGTTAGGTTAGGTTAGGTTAGGTTAGGTTAGGTTAGGTTAGGTTAGGTTAGGTTAGGTTAGGTTAGGTTAGGTTAGGTTAGGTTAGGTTAGGTTAGGTTAGGTTAGGTTAGGTTAGGTTAGGTTAGGTTAGGTTAGGTTAGGTTAGGTTAGGTTAGGTTAGGTTAGGTTAGGTTAGGTTAGGTTAGGTTAGGTTAGGTTAGGTTAGGTTAGGTTAGGTTAGGTTAGGTTAGGTTAGGTTAGGTTAGGTTAGGTTAGGTTAGGTTAGGTTAGGTTAGGTTAGGTTAGGTTAGGTTAGGTTAGGTTAGGTTAGGTTAGGTTAGGTTAGGTTAGGTTAGGTTAGGTTAGGTTAGGTTAGGTTAGGTTAGGTTAGGTTAGGTTAGGTTCCCCCTCGTGGGTCTGCACCTTGTCGTGGTGAGGGGGCTCAGTAGCATTAGCGAAGCCAAGACAGACCCGAAGGGACCGTTTCGTTCTGAGGCCTTCAGGCTCAGAACCAGGTCCCTTCACACCGTGTGGTGGTGCGCGAGCGCCACTGCACGAGAGAGGAAGGAAAACCTCTATAAAAAACCATGGGGGGGCGGACTTTCATGTCCTGCCCGGGGTGGGGGTGTCCGCTGAGTACTGTTCTCGGCGGACCCAAACCGCAAGCCTGGCTCACTTTTTGGGTCAGGATCGGGGGCTGCTTGTCGGAGGTCGGGGAGACAGCGGTCGCGAGGAAGAAAACCTCTATAAAAAATCACTGTGCGTGTCCCTCTGCTTGCAGAGGGCACAGGTGACGGAGGAGGGACGGGTGATCCGTCGGTGGGAGGGCGGGCTCTCCCGGTTTCGGTATCGTCTCCGGGAGGGCAGACTTCGGTCACCGCCTTCAAACTCGTTATCCCAGCGGAGGTGTCGTGGTCACGTCTCGCGGCCACTGCTGGGACCGAGGGCCTTGCCTTAATTGGCCGGGCCAAGAGGACTTAACCTCACTAAAAAAAGTTAGTTTGTAAGATCCGGTGAAACCTGCCCGACCTCACCGTGTAATAGGGTTACCCAGGTACAGGGGGCTCTGCCTGGGTGGACGGTTTATTTCCCCCATACTCGTGGGACTCTTTATGGAACCTTTTAATAAACAAAACCAAATCGACGTAAACAGTGGGAGGGGCGAGAAGCCCAATAGTGAAGAGATCGGGGGCAAAAAGCCCGGCAGTGTAGACTGCGCAGTGGTGGAGGGTCGTCGCACGCCCAGTGTTGCGCGACCGTCGTTGATTGTCGGAGGAGGGGGTTCCAGGCCCCTTACTCCCGTTGTGGTGCTGGAGCGGCTCCCAATCGGAGAGCCGGATGAGTTTTTGTCTTCGGGCGACGGTGCACGCCGTAAAAGACACCGAACGCCCTCGGTTCTCGGGTCTGAAATTTCGGGCTCGGAAACCGAGACCGAGGACCGCACTGCTCCACGTGAGCCGGTGGCTAGGCGCGGAAGGACCACTTCGGGTGCTCCTTCTACCAGGAGTCGGTCGAGTTCGTCCCGTAAAACAATGGGACCCCCGGCGCCCATCTTTGACCCGGACGAGGGGCTCGAGCGCCCAACACTAGACGCGCCGCATCTGCTCGATGCCGAGCAACTAAGGGCGCAGGCCGGCGTGAGTGCAGCGGCCATATTCGAGGTTGTGCGCACTTCGAAGAACCTAAAGGGGGGCTATATGAGGACCCTCAATATGGCGGCGACGGGTCTACTTGACATTGTTGAGGCCCTGGCGGACAGAACGGTGTCGGACGAGGTGCGCCGCATTCAGGTGGAGTTCGCTCGCCTCCGCCGGGAGAATGAGGCGTTGAAAGCCGAGCGCAAATCCCTGCTGGTGGAGTTAGAACAGGCGAGCACTACAACCGCCACGAGGGCAACTTGCCCACCGCCTACCCCAGCAGTCTCGAGTGCCATGCCTCAGATGGGGGAGCTGTTAGAAGAGTTTAGGCGCTCAATCATAGCCTCAGTGGGGACCATGATTAATGCCCGCTTCGAGGGCATCGAGGAGCGCCTCCTCCCGGAGACGAGAATACGCCCACCTCTAAGGGCGGACAGGGCCCCGGTGGTGCCAGTTGGCACCCCGGCGCCGGTGCCGGCGCCGGTCTCTGCTCCGGCACCTGTTGCAGCGGAGTCCACTCCCGCTGCGAAAAAGTCGGGGAAAAAGACGGGGAAAAAGGGGAATAAAAAGGGAGTGAGCCATCCCCCGGTCCCCGAACTGCCGGCGGTTCCTCCGACTCCGGAGGCGATGGACACCACTCCTGTAGCGGGTCCCTCGAACCAAGCGACCACCTGGACGGAGGTGGTAAAGAAGGGAAAGGGGAAGGGGAAAAAGTCCCCCCCCTCCACGGCGGCACAAAAACCGGCCTCCCAGGCGGCTAAAAAGACCCAGCGGGCCAAGCCCAAGTTAACTGCCCCGAAGACGGCCGCGGTACTGGTCACCCTGAACGCGGAGGCTGCCGCTAAGGGAGTGACGTACGCCCAGCTCATGGAGCGGGCAGAGGAGGCGGTGAACCCGGCGGACCTGGGCATAGAGTCCGTCCACTTTCGCCGATCCGCCACAGGGGCCCGGATCATAGAGATCCCAGGCTCCCAAAGCCAGGACAAGGCCAATGCCCTGGCCGATAAATTGAAGGCCGCCCTCGACGGGGTTGCCGAGGTAGCGGTCCCCGTCAAATGCGCCGATCTGCGGGTGCTGGGGCTTGGGGATACGGCCACTGTTGAAAAAGTGGCCGTTGCTGTGTCTCGTGCCGGGGGGTGTCTAGTGGACCAAGTCAAGGTCCACCCTATCACCGCGGGCCCCGATGGAATGGGCTCGTGCATAGTCGAGTGTCCGGTGGCGGCCACCAAGACTATTGCAAAGGCGGGCAAATTATTGATCGGATGGACCTCCGCAACGGTCCGACTACTAGAGCAGCGGCCTCTCCGCTGCTACAGATGTTTGGGCGTTGGCCATACAAGGCCGACATGTCCCTCTCCCGTCGACCGCAGCAAAATGTGCTTCCGGTGCGGCGAGGAGGACCATAAAACTGCGGCCTGCAAATCCGCAACTATGCGGTGCAGCGTCTGCGCTGCGGCCGGAAAGCCGGCCGGACATTTAATGGGGGGGAGGCTTTGTGCTCCCCCCACGGTAAAAGGAAGGTCGGGCGTGGGGGCGTGGAGAGCTCCCACCGCCCCGACTCGACCTGTGAGGGCAGACAGGGAGGCTAGCATGTCAGAATAATAATGGATTGTAGTCGACATGCTAGCTTCCTACAGGCGAATCTAAACCACTGTGCGAGGGCACAGGATCTTCTCCTTCAATCCCTCGCGCAGTGGCAGGTGCACGTTGCGGTGGCTTGCGAGCCGTATTTCGTCCCCCCCCATTCTAACTGGGCCGGGGACCTCGACGGTTCGGTGGCGGTGGTGGTCCGGATGGATGCTGGCCCGCCTCTTATTGTCGTCGAAAGGGGGCCAGGTTACGTTGTGGTCAGCTGGCGGGAGTACACCATTGTTGGGGTGTACTTCTCCCCCAACCGCTCCCTGGCAGAGTTCGAGACGTTCCTGGACTCTGTCAGGGCGGCAGTATCGCGCAGGTCGCCGGGGTCTATCTTAGTCCTCGGTGACTTCAACGCAAAGTCCCGGGCGTGGGGCTGCCCCGACACGGACGGGAGGGGGGAGGCGGTCCAGGTATGGGGACTCCTCTCCGGGCTGTCCCTGCTCAACTTGGGGACAGTCCACACCTGCGTGCGGCACAACGGGGGGTCTATCGTGGACCTCTCCTTTGCCACTCCTACAGTCGCGCGCAGGGTGGTCGGATGGAGGGTGGAGGAGGAAGTCGAGACCCTATCTGACCACCTGTACATAAGATTTGAGGTCTCCCCTCCCTCGGGAGGTGCGGCGAGTGGGCAGCGGCCCGTCAGCACCTTCCCCAGGTGGAACTTGAGCCGGCTCGACAAGGAGCTGGCGGAGGAGGCGGCCATCGTTCACCGATGGTTCGCCCCCAGGCCGGAGGAGGGAGCCGACACGGAGGTGTTGGCCGGTCGGATGCACACCATCCTCACTGAGGTGTGTGATTCGGCCATGCCGAGGGCGCGACGTCGACCAGCACGCAAGTCCGTCTACTGGTGGACCCCAGAAATTGCCGAGCTACGGATAGCGGCCAACAGAGCCCGTAGAGCACACGCCCGTTGTCAAGCACGAACCCGGCGAGCTCCGGACCGGGAGGGAGCCGATGCCGAACTGGCGGAATTGCGGGAGCAGTACGGAGCTGCCAAGCGAGCCTTACAACTGGCCATAAGTCAGGCCAAATCGGCCGCCTTTGAAGAAATCCTGGCGGACCTAGATAGGGACCCGTGGGGGCGCCCCTACCGTGCAGCCCGTAAGAAATTACGGAATCTCGGCGCCCCGCTAACGGAGACCCTTCACCCGGATCAGCTTGGCAGGGTGGTGGGCGAACTGTTCCCCGATTCGCCGGGACACACGCCCCCGGTGATGGCTCCTCCTGCTCCGGAGCCCGCAGAGGAAGAGGCTCCCCCCCTAATATCTGAGGGAGAAATGGAGCTGGCCCTGGACCGCCTTCGCGGCAGAAAAACGGCTCCGGGACCGGACGGCGTTCCGGGACGATTGATGGCACTCGCGCTCAAGCATTTGGGAGAACAGCTTCGGGGACTCT
Organism: Anticarsia gemmatalis; assembly: GCF_050436995.1. Classification (NCBI taxonomy): domain Eukaryota; kingdom Metazoa; phylum Arthropoda; class Insecta; order Lepidoptera; family Erebidae; genus Anticarsia; species Anticarsia gemmatalis. The sequence goes on along the minus strand of NC_134770.1, from coordinate 5,434 downwards.
TCAATGCATGCTTCAGCAAAGGAGAGTTCCCGAAGCAGTGGAAGGTCGGGCGGCTGTGTTTGTTACCGAAAGAGGGAGATCGACCACCTGACTCCCCCTCGGCGTATAGGCCAATTGTTTTGCTGGACGAGACGGGCAAGTTGCTGGAGAAGATCATCGCATCTCGTCTCGTCCAGCACTTGGAGACGGTTGGGCCCCAGCTTTCGGAGGCCCAGTACGGGTTTAGGGCAGGGCGGTCCACGTTAGACGCCTTAACAGCCCTGAAGGAGTCCAGCAAACGAGCGGTTGCGGCTGGAGATGTCGTCCTGGGGGTATCTTTGGATGTGGCAAACGCCTTCAACAGCATTCCGTTTGAGACGATCATGGAGGCACTCCGGTACCATGGGGTGCCCCCCTACCTCCGGAAGCTGTTGGGGGCATACCTCCAGGACAGGGAGATAGTTTGGGAGGGTCGAGACGGACGGAAGCATGCGCGCCGAATGACGTGCGGAGTTCCACAGGGGTCGGTTTTGGGTCCGACCCTGTGGAACATCGGATATGACTGGCTCCTTCGGGGACCAGTACCTCCCGGAGCGGAGGTTATAGGATATGCGGACGACACCTTCGTCGCTGCCCGGGGGGGGTCCTATGAGGAGGCGGCGCGGCTGGCCACAATCGCCGTGTCTTTGGTGGTGGACCGGCTCGCACTTTTGGGTTTGAGGGTCTCCTTGACCAAGACGGAGGCCCTCCTTTTCCACGGACCGCGACGGGGACCTCCCCCGGACGCGCGCATCGTTGTTCAGGGAGTAGATGTGCCGGTGAGGGCCCAACTCAAGTACCTGGGTCTCACATTAGATGGACGGTGGAACTTCGGGGCCCACTTCACACAAATGGCCCCGAAGCTAATTGCCGCAGCGGCCGCTCTAGGCCGGCTGCTACCCAATTTGGGGGGTCCGGGCTCGGCCTGCCGGCGCCTTTATACCGGCATCGTCCGAAGCATGGCGCTGTACGGTGCCCCCGTGTGGGCGGATGCACTCACCGCTAAAAACTTAGTGTTGTTGAGGAGACCCCAGAGGGTGATAGCGGTGAGAGCGATCAGGGGGTACCGTACGATATCGTGGACGGCGGCCACCCTTTTGGCGGGCGACCCCCCCTGGGAACTTCAGGCAGGGGTCTTGGCACGGGTATATGCCTGCAAAGTAGAGGCGAGAGATCGAGGCGAACGGCCAGATTTTGACGACGTGAGGAGGACAAGATCAGAGGCGCAAACGGACCTGGTCAGAAGATGGGACGAACAACTGCGGTCCCCAGTCGCTGGCCGGGACACGGTGGAGGCGATTCAACCACACCTGTCCCGTTGGTTGAGTAGGAAGTGGGGGGTTCTGTCCTTCCGGCTGGTGCAGGTACTTACCGGACACGGTTGTTTCGGTAAGTACCTGCACCAGATTGCGGGCCGGGAACCGACGCCGGCCTGCCACGAATGTAGCGCGCCATTAGATACGGCGCACCACACACTAGCTGAGTGCGCGGCCTGGGCGCCGCAGAGACACGCAATGTCGGCGTTTGTGGAGGGGGACCTCTCGCTAACTAGCGTCATCAACGCGATGCTGAATAGCGAGGGGTCCTGGAGGGCGGTGGCCACCTTCTGCGAGGCAGTCATGTCGCAGAAGGAGTCCGCGGAGCGGGATCGTGAGGCGTCTTCCTCCGACCCGCGCCGCCAGCGGAGGCGGGGTGTAAGAAGAAGGAGGTACGCGCACCTCCTCCCCCCGCCGTAGTAGAAGTAGGTAGGAGAAGTTGTTGGGCCGCCTGGTCCGGGGGAGGGCAGTCTGCCACCTCCGGGCTCGGTGGCCGGTGCGGATTATACCGGAGGCCGGGACATACTGCGCATCTGCGCGCAGTCTGTCCCGGCCTCCGAAGGCCCTCTTCGGCCGGCGAACTCGGGGGAGTTTTCTGGCCATTGCACGAGGGGGCATGTGGAGGGACGGCACCAGTGTGTTGCGGTGTCGTCCCACACTGTGGACGGGTCCGTTGATGGACAGCCGCGTCGGGGCTGCGGTTGCGTGCTTTAAGCGATCCCGCAGCCTCGACATTATGCGGAGGAGGAAGCAACACCTCGGTGGTTTAGTGGGTAGGCCTAGCCCTTCTGGTTCGGAGAGCCCCACATACCCCAGCGCTCCCCCGGGCGCTGGGGATGCAATTTCATGCATTAACCGAGTTAAAAAAAAAAAAAAAAAAAAAAAAAAAAGGTTAGGTTAGGTTAGGTTAGGTTAGGTTAGGTTAGGTTAGGTTAGGTTAGGTTAGGTTAGGTTAGGTTAGGTTAGGTTAGGTTAGGTTAGGTTAGGTTAGGTTAGGTTAGGTTAGGTTAGGTTAGGTTAGGTTAGGTTAGGTTAGGTTAGGTTAGGTTAGGTTAGGTTAGGTTAGGTTAGGTTAGGTTAGGTTAGGTTAGGTTAGGTTAGGTTAGGTTAGGTTAGGTTAGGTTAGGTTAGGTTAGGTTAGGTTAGGTTAGGTTAGGTTAGGTTAGGTTAGGTTAGGTTAGGTTAGGTTAGGTTAGGTTAGGTTAGGTTAGGTTAGGTTAGGTTAGGTTAGGTTAGGTTAGGTTAGGTTAGGTTAGGTTAGGTTAGGTTAGGTTAGGTTAGGTTAGGTTAGGTTAGGTTAGGTTAGGTTAGGTTAGGTTAGGTTAGGTTAGGTTAGGTTAGGTTAGGTTAGGTTAGGTTAGGTTAGGTTAGGTTAGGTTAGGTTAGGTTAGGTTAGGTTAGGTTAGGTTAGGTTAGGTTAGGTTAGGTTAGGTTAGGTTAGGTTAGGTTAGGTTAGGTTAGGTTAGGTTAGGTTAGGTTAGGTTAGGTTAGGTTAGGTTAGGTTAGGTTAGGTTAGGTTAGGTTAGGTTAGGTTAGGTTAGGTTAGGTTAGGTTAGGTTAGGTTAGGTTAGGTTAGGTTAGGTTAGGTTAGGTTAGGTTA